>NC_134040.1:34246087-34546087 GCF_965140245.1 Athene noctua
ATTCCACTCCCTGACCACTCTTTCTGGGAAAAATTTTTTCTTACTGTCCAGTCTGACCCTCCCCTGTTGCAGTTTAAAGCCATTCCCTCTTGTTCTGTCAGTAATCCCCTGTGAGAAGAGACCAGCACCAACCTCTCTGCAGTGTCCTTTCAGGGAGCTGCAGAGAGTGATGAGGTCTCCCCTCAGCCTCCTCCTCCTCACACTGAACAGCCCCAGCTCATTCAATGGCTCCTCACAGGATTTATTCTCCAGGCCCTTCACCAGCCTCGTTGCCTTTCTCTGTGCTCGCTCCAGCACCTCGAAATCTCTCTCATACTGAGGTGCCCAAAACTGGACACAACCCTCCAGGTGTAGCCTCACCAGTGCAGAGCACAGGGGGACTGTCACCTCCCTGCTTCTGCTGGTCACACTATTAGACAACATTAGTCATCTCAATCTGCCTCTTTAAAAATGGGGGTTTTGGGCTGTCACCTGCTGGCATATCCCCTTGATGCAGGCGAGCTGTTCCGTGTTTTGTTTCTAGCTGTTTATCTACAAAGGCAAGATTATTTCCATGAAGCTGTCAGATCCTGTGATTACTTTTAACAGATACCAAATGCTGCTTTCAGCAAAATAGACTGGCTCCGACGAAGTATTTCTTTGCAGAGGGTTGTTGGGCGTTGGAATGGGCTGCCCAGGGCAGGGGGGGAGTCCCCATCCCTGGAGGGGTTGAAGAGTCGGGGTGACCCAGCCCTGAGGGATCTGGTGGAGTTGGGAATGGTCTGTGTGAGGTTCATGGTTGGACTGGAGGATCCGCAACGGCTTTTCCAACCTGGATGATTCTGTGATTTTGTTAAGAGACTGATGCTCCAAACCTGAGATGTGATGCTTTTTAAAGTTTCATTATTATTATTATTATTATTATTATTATTAATTTTAAATGGAAACATTTTAGATGTGTTTGGCTAACTTCCCTGCTGGTGTCCCTGCGTGGTGCTGTGAGGTTGCTGTTGCCAGTGGCTTGCCCAGGCAGCACCCACTCTCTGGCCCAGGAGCTAAACATAGGCGCTGGCCGTGCAAGGCACTTCGGCACACATTAATTATCCTGGTGCTTTTTAGGGATCTTGGGTGAAAGATGCGTTTTTATAGTCAGTTTTCTTTTTTTAAGCAGCCTGGAGCAGCAGCCCTTCAATTACATTAAAAATCGCCTCCCACCAGCACTCTCTGTTCCCCAGCCCTGATGAAATTTAGACTCAAAGCTGGGCACGTGCTCAGGGCTCTCAGGCACAGGGCAGCCCATGATGGTGTGGGGCAGTGGGAAAAGGGGCTGTCTTGGTTCTGTGCCCCCCATATGCCCCCTCAGCAGGGCAGCCCCCCCAGCCCCACACTGGCTGGTGTCTCTTTACCGGAGGCTGCTGCGTTGGCATCAGAAAACTGCATGGCTTCTTTTTTTCTTTTTTTTTTTTTTCTTAATTTTTTTCTTTTCTTTTTATTTTGTGTGTGGGTTTTCTTGGCCCGAGGCGCCAGCTGAAAGCCATGGCCAGCTCCAGGCCTCCCTTGTAATTAGGGCTCCTCACAGTGACACAATGGGGCTTTGAAGCTGCAGCCCCGGGGTTTGCACAGCCTGCCTTGCTGCCAGGGCTGCCAGACCCCTGGGGGGCTTCAAGGCACCTCTCCTTCCCCAAAAACACGAGATCTGCATGGCATTTTGTCAGCAACTCCACACCACGTACCTCTTTGATGTGGTGGTGAGCAAGAAGGCAAAAGAACAACAACAAAAGCTTTGTCTTTCTGGTCCTAACATGGGAATTTGGTTCACTGGAAATCATTTGTTTCCCAATCAAGTTCAGACCCAAACTGGTCTCCCCTGGATGTGCGTGAGGCAAGTGCAGCCTCCAGTTTTGAGCAGAAACATGAGCGTTCAGGTCTTCCACCATAAAGCAGATTTTTCTGCCCTAAATAACAGTTTTATCCCTGGCTAACCTTCGCATCATCGACCTGCTGGAAGGCATGGATTTTCCAGCCCCACTGTTCCCTCTCTGAGGGTTGTAGGGCTGAAGGCATCCGGTGGGATTTACAATTCTCCTTGCCACTGTGGAAAGCAAAGCCACATTCTGTGAGAAGTCATTACCCTGAGCAGCTGCAACCCAGTGTCATGTCCGGGCATGTGCAGGAGCAACACGGGGGCAAAGAAAGTCTAGAAAAGAGGGAGTAGAAGTGCACTGGAGAGCTGGGCAGCTGAAATCCCAGCAGGAAATGATCAATATAGGGAAAGGAGAAAAGATGTGTCTGCAGAGGTGGGTGCAGGGGAGCAGCCACAGCACTCACCTGCCTCCATCCTCTGCCCTCAGGCGCAGGAGGGGTGGGCTCCCACCACTGGCCATATCCTGCCACCAAGGTCCCCACCGAGCTTTGGATGGTCATGAGGGTAGCTTTTTTGCTTTTTTTTTTTTTTTTTTTTCCCTAGGCAGTTGCTCTGCTTTGCTGGGGACGTGTACAGAGCTGCCAGATTTCAGCTGGGGAATACCTGTTTTTTGGGGAGCAGGGAACCAGGCTGGCCCCTGCATGTGTCCATGTGGTTCAGGGGGCACGAGATGTGATGCAGACACGTCTTTTGTAGCATCACTGTGGCAGAAACAGCTCTCACAGGGGAACTGGTGACACCTGTATATGAGTCCCTTTTTCTTTCCCTGCCCTTCCCAAGGTTTGTTTCACCTCTGCAGGCAGCCTGGAGAGGGAATTGGTTGGATTTAGCCGTTTTTTGTCTAATGGCTCTGCCCAAGTGACAGTGAAGCCAGGCCTTTGAGGTTGGTCTTTTTTGTCTTCTTGAGAAAACAGTGACAGAATTTTCCAAAAAGGGAGGTAGACACCCCCCGAGAACAGATTTCCCAATATTTATTTTAATTTAAACCCAGAGTGTTATTATACCCTCCAGCCTCCCAACCGTTCCTCTGAGGCCAGACCCTCAATTAAGCGGCGTGGTGCAAACCTCCCCGGGTTTGGCAGCTGCGCGGGGTGCTATGTTTGTGCACCAAATCTGCCGGCGTTGAAGTTCGGGGGTTTTCTGGTGCACGCTGGAGGGCTGGCGTCACTCTGGGCAGGGCGGCGACTGACTTGGGGAGGGGGGGGGGGGGCAAAAATAGACCTTATAATCCTGGTGGGGCAGCAGCAGGAGGAAATCTGTGCCGGCTGACTCCGCGGGTAGCCATTGGTGCTGTGGTGGGGTAAGCTTGCTGCTGCTTTTCCCAGCTGGGTTGTGTGTTGCCGTCTGCTTTTTTGCAGGGGGATGGCAGGGCTCAACTTGCTGTTGGGGCTGGGTGCTGCTTTTAGCTCTTTCCTGGGTCTGTGGCTTCATGAAGCACTCAGGTGGAGGGGATGAACATCCAGACCCTCACTGCATGGCCAGGAAAGCTAGCTTGTGGCCAGTTGTTTTCTAGCCTGAGTTAAAAAAAGATGGGGAAACTTCAAGTGCAGATTCCCTCCAAAACTCAGCACAGCTGGTGGTGGGTTTAGCTGGAGAAAGGGTAGGGAAAAGGAAGATTAGTGGGCCTGACCAGGCCCGGGGGGATGTTGGGAGTGTCTCTCACTGGGGGAGGCTGGGGCACCGCAGGAAGAGTTAGGTGTGCTCCTTGCTGTGTCTGGGATGGAGGAGGGCAGGCTGAGATTTAGTGCTTGGAGGGTGCAGCTGGGACCTGCCCAGAGCCAAGCCTCCCCTCTGGATATGCCTACGGGGGGCTCCTTCTATTGGTGCCTTGCCACTGCTATTTTTTGTCAGTGGCAGCCTGTAGAACCTGATCATACTCATTTATTTGCTTATTTATTTTTCCTCAATGAAGTTAAACTCCCTGTGGTGTAATTCCTGGGGTCGTTGCTCTCCGGGCAGAGCCCGAGCAGGTTGCAGGTCTGTGGGAGGGTGGCTGCAGTGGGGAATTCTCCCACCGGCGGCTCCTCTCGCATCTCTGGCAGGGATCATTTTTCCCCACTCACTCACAGTTGATGGGGAAGCAGGAGCGAGAAGTCACACTCAGGGAAAGCAACGCTTCAGCTGCCAGTTGAAACCTGCTTTTCTGGTATTTTGTGGCTTCTTGCAAAAGCAAAATATATTCCTGGAAACTGAGGCAGATCTGTCAACAAAAAAAAAAACACACACAAAAAAAAATGGAACCTGGGTCTCTGGAGGGGTTGGTTGACCTCATCAAGAGGAGGCTGGAGGTCAGCCTTTCTTCTCCCCACCTGCCCAGGTGGACACAAACACCTGTCTGTTTTGGGGTAGTGACAGTGCTTTCTAGCTGAAAAGCAAGCCCTTGCCATGTTTTGCTGTTCCTAGAGAAAGCAGCCATGAGGACTGCCCTGGTCTTTGCGTGCCTGGTGGGGATGGCGTGCGCCTTCTCGGTGAGTGCCGGGCCGGGGGGGAACCTTGCCGGGGCTGATGTGGGGTGTGTGTCAACCCAGCCTTTCTCCCAGGTCAAGAGTTGGCTGCGGCGAGCCAAGTCAGACGATTCAGAAGAGAACGCGGTAGGGTCTCCCCCCACCCTGTGTGCCCAGTCCCACACGGCGCTGGTCTTGAGCATGAGGACATTTCAGTCACTCCTGTACCCAAGCCCCCCGACTGATGAGATTAACCCCTTTTTTCTCCTGGTAGGTGTTCAAGAACAGGCACCGGTATTACCTGTACAGATACGCCTACGTGCATCCCCTACAGCGACGGTACCAGGTGGGTTCTTCAGAGGACTTGCTGATGCTTCACCGCTCACCAAATGCAGAGATATTGGCCCAAATGAGATGGGGGCACAGTCTGTGCCCCGTCTGCTACTGGCCTGCAGGGCTGGGCTGAGACCATCGTGTTTGTGACACCAGTGGGGACCTGCCAGCCCAGCTACGGCTCAGTTTTCCTTCTCTTTAGGGCAGTGACTCTTCAGAGGAAGAGGGGGACGGCTCAGAGGAGGAGGAGGAAGCGGGGGTGAGTACAGCAAACTAGCAGCCTGCAAAACAAACACAGGAATTTGGGAACTTTCTTTGGTTTTGTAGTCTCTGCTCATCATCATGTGTGGCCGCTGACTGCCCGCAGCCCTGCACTCTGGATGCAACTGGATTTCTACTCTGGGCTTTATTTTATTATTTTTTCCTTTTTCATCTTTTTTTAAAGAGGATGGGTGGGCAATGAACCAAACGACCCTGAGACAAACTTTCCGGGTTTCCATTTTCAGTGGCTCAGAAAGGAGCAGGATGGGCCAAAGGGCAGGAGCAGGAAGGGTCACCCACAAGGCAAAACACACTGTTAGGGATTTATTCCTCTTACCTTCCCCTTTCAGGTGCATTGCCCCCATAGTGCTGATAAAATTGCTATGGAAAATACAGTTACTCTCTGCATGGGTGCATGTGGAGGGACACAAACTGGTGCTATATTGGGAAATGCACGTTTGTACCAGCCCAGCCGGTAACGCTGCTCCTGTCTGCTGCGTCACATATGAGTTTGGGCACCGCTGCATTTATGAGAGACACCCAGGTCCAAAATTAAATGCCAAGGATTACAAAGGTTGCTTGTGCCTCACCGGATGCGAATACGCAAAAATAATCCAGTGGTCTCAGGCACGCCAGTGCTTTGAGACAGGGATCTGGCATGCTTGAAAACCTATTTGGCAGGTCTAATCGCATTTTTTAAAATTTGTGTTTTAATTTAATTATTTGAATGCTAATTTCAGGGATCTTTTCAACAGGAGCATAAGTCTGGGCATCTGGTCTTAAAACCCTCTTTGGAAGCCCACCTGGGGCTGGGGCGCAGCACAAGGTGGCCCCCGTCCCCCAGGCACCTCTGCCAGCCATGGCACATCCCTGCAATTAGCCCCTTCCTGCCTGTTGTTCTCCCCTACCACTCTAATCACTAGGGATAACTTTGACAGCAAGGGGGAATTTCATTCCCTAGGAAGAAATTAAGTGATATGAAGGAATGCAGCTGCTGTTCAGGGCTGCCCCTTTCGTTTCAAGGGCACCAGAGCAGTGGTCATTCCTGGGCAGGGATGCTGTGTGCCTTCACTGGCAAGGGGTGGCCAACAAATTAAAATGAAAGGCCCCAAGGTCATGATGAAGGGCCTCAAAGTCAGTGATAGGTATGTAAAGAGAACCCTTAGATCAGCTGCTAGATGGGGGGGGAGCATGGCTCCCATCGGCACAGCCAGCTGCACCATGCAGTTTGGTGGCACCTCCAGTGGAGAAGAAAACAGCTTGGGTTTTCTCTGGCATCAGATGCGCCCATATTTTAAGTGTCTGAGTTGGCCCAAAACACCAGGGTGAGCTTCCTTGGTCTTGGGATGCACTCAGCGGGGATTGCCTGGGGCAGGGAAGGCAGCGACCCCACATCTCCCTGCTGTGGCTGGGTTCATCCTCCTCCCAGCCTGGGGACAGCTCCTCAGCGGTTCCTCCAGGCTCTGCTTTGCATTTGAGTTTTTCATTGCCTTTTTTAGTGGCTAGACCTGCTCCACTGCGTGGTCGAGCTGATGGCTTACTGCTGGTGGGGTTCAGGCTGACACTTGGCTTTGAGCTCTTGCCAGCCATCACCTGGGGTGTGGTGTGTCTGCACCTCGTGTGCCTGTGGCTTTCTTTGGTTACTGGAAACTGGAATGGAACAACTTCAAAAGCAAACCTTCAGATGATTCACAAGGCAAAATGCGTAGCTAGAATGGGAACACCCAACTCCAGCTGCCACCGCTTAACTCCATGGCTTGGGCTACCTTGCTGCAGCTTCTCAATTTCAGCCTGGGGCAAGACCCCTGGGAAAGCAGGAAACTCAGAGCAGTGCCCAAATCATGCGTGGGGATCCTGCAAGCCCCTCTGGCTGCTGGGAGGGCTGTGCTGTGCTCTCACTGCTGATGACCCGCCCTTTCCTCCCCTTGTCCCTGCAGGAGCCATCCCATGCTGGCACTGAGGCAGCTGGCCACCTCGCTGGAGCAGCCCTTGACAACTGCCAGGGCAGGCTGGGAGGAGATGTTCCATCACCTCAGCAGGTGTGGTTTGGGGGTTACTGGCAGGGAGCACCCCTGGAGGGGGGGGATGTTCCCTGCACGCTTGCTTGCACCCATAGGATGCCCTGCACTCCGCTTGGAGCTCTGCTGTGCAAGATGTCCATGGCTGGGTCAAGCTCTGGGCATTAACCTGGTGGGAGGGTCAGAAGGGGCACCACAAAAAGGCATCCTTGCCATGCAAGGTGCAGGGAGGGCTTCTCAGCTGGGCCCATGCCTGCCCCATGCCATGCGGCACCAAAAACCTGCAACCTCCTGCCACCCAACTCATGCCATGCTATTTTCCCTTTGCCAGGGCAAGGGCTGCCAAGGGCCCCTGAAGGGGTTCAGGAACGGTGCTGCTGGCAAAGAGGGTGACTCTGAAAATGAAGACAGCGATGAGAATGAGGAGGAGGAGGAGGAGGAGGAAGAAGAGATAGCTGAGAATGAGAATGGTGTCAATGGCACAAGCACCAACACCACTGAGTGGGGAGAGGGACCTCACGGCAATGGCACCACAGTGGCAGAGGAGGAGGAAGAGGAGGAGGAAGAAGAAGAAGAGGAGGGAGAAGAGGAAGAGGAGGAGGAGGAAACTGAAGCCACCACTGTTGCCAGCACCACAGGTGAAGAGGGACTGTCCCAGGCAACCACCACGGGCAATGGGGGACCCACGGATGCCACCACAGCTGGGGAGCAGTGGGAGTACGAGGTGACGGCTGGGGGCCGTGGCCGGGGGGATGAGGGCACCACGGAGGGCAGCTACGGGGAGCAGGACGAGTACGCCCGCGGGGACAGCTACCGGGCCTATGAGGATGAGTATGGCTACTACAAGGGGCATGGCTATGACGTGTATGGCCAGGATTACTACTACAGCCAGTGAGCCGGTGGCGGGGATGGCCCTGGTGCTGCTCCCTGCTTGCCTCATCCCACTCAGGAATGTGCATATGAAGGCTCACTGCAGCCACTGCGCACCAGAGAGGATGCCAGGTGGCTCGTGGCTCATGGTGCACTCCAGCTCCATCCCAGGCTGCTTTTTTTTTTTTTTTTGTATCTCTCAAAGTGAAATGAAATAAAGCAACCGAACTGAGCTTGTCTGTGACGAAGGGTTTGCTGCCAAATTTCCTGGGGTCGATGAGGTGGCACAGCACTTGGCGGGCTGAGGGCCTACAGGTGCTCATGCTGCTCAGAGTTAAATCTCTTTATTCCAGCTCAGATGCACACAAAAGGAGGAAGGAACACAATGGCTAACTAGGAAAGCCTCTGTAGAGTCCCCTCCAAAAAATGGAAGTGCATTTTTAGGGTCACTGCTGTGGAATTACTGACACATCTTATGTAGAGCTGACATGAATTTCTAATATGTGAGTAATGATAACTTTACTTCATCTTCCACTCCTCAGTAGCATGCCTCCCACAGCCTGACCACACACCAGACAGTATTAATAAAGACATTAATTTCTCTTTCTGTGCATTACCAGCTGTAGATGCAAATCCCTGTAAGGAGAGCTTTGCTTCTGCATCCCTGCGCCAGGCATGTGGGTCCCCCCAAGGCTAGGCACCTCAGACCTGTGTTTTGGACACCAGCGTTGTAGCCAGAATGGTCCATGGTCTCTCCCCACTACACAGCCTTGTCCCCAGGGCAAGGTAAGGCTGTCACAGTGACAGCGTCAGGGATGGGGATGCCCAGCTTGCAGTCCCCAGGGTCCCTGCCCCGAGTCACCTCCCTACAGGAGTGTGGCCCCAGCCAACTGGGGAGCAGCCCCAGGGGTGAGGGACCAAATCCCACTGGGTTCCAGGCAGGTGCGCCTATTTAGGAAAAGTGATGGCCCTCACGTATGGGTTACAGCGGGTACCATGCTGTCCTCACACTCCCAGAAAGGAAACCTGTGTTCAGCTCCCGATATAGGTCCAACTGCAAAATGAGTTTCTATTCTGGCAACAGCAAGCTGCTGGCTGCTGTACAAAACCGCCTCCATGTGCCAAAGCCAGACTGCAGCTGCCAGGGTGGCAGGAGGTGCTGCCTGCAGGGTGGGCACCTCTGGGACCCAAAGCCCTACAGCAGCACCGGGGAGCCCTGCACATCCTCGTGGCTGTTGTGGTGGGGGGAATTTGAGAGCCCCATCATCCCCATCCCCAGGGGGTGCCCAAAGACGTCAGGGAACTGGCACGGACAAAGGCCCCTGGCACTGCTGGGCCCTGGGTCTTGCTCCCACAGGGTGCACAGCCCTGCCCCATGTGCGTCAGCCCCCCTGGGCTCTTGGCCAAAGCTCTGTCTCCCTGGTCCAAGGCGTTCCAGTACCTGTGGGACAGCATCCAACCGCAGCTCCCCTGGCCTGCGGGGAAGGGGCAAGTTTCCTTCTGGCTCTGAGATTTGCTCCCACCCGAGGCTGGATGCTGATAATTTAATCATTTCTGGTGCTAACGCAGCGGTCATGCCTGCTCCCAGGGGCAGGGTGGCAGGTGGGATAGGAGCTGCTGTCACCATCACCGCAGTGAGTGGCTGCACCGGGCTGGCCACAGCAGTGGGAACCCCGCACCTGGCATCTGTGTGGGCGACCAGCAATCCCACCAAAGCTAGAGGGGGGCAGGAGGAGAGTACGTATGTTGTATGCATCCTTGTAGTGCCTTTCCACAGCAAATGTGGGCTCAAAGGGACCTGTGCAAGCAGGGCAGGAAAAAAATCTTTTTTTTTTTTCTTTTTTAGCACTCTTCTATTTCACACTTGCACCAGGTTTAGCTCAGGGAGGTTGAGGTTGAAACCCAAAAAGCAAGTGTCAGAGGCTGTGGCGTGGCAGCAGGTCTGAGCTTGCACAGCACTGCTCCATGGTGCTGGTTGTGGCCACAAATGGGGCAGGTTCAGAGTTATCACCTTTCCCTTTCTGCAGCCCTGCCAGCTTTCCCATGTCCATCACGGTGAGCACGCTACAACCCACTGCACCCCCTCTTATCAATAACCGGGCTGGATGTGTGCCACGCTAAGATCTGCGCTAATCATCGAGCAATTTCGCCTTCAGAACAGATATTTATAAACTGTGCTTTCTGTTTATCCAGCCAGGTGGAACATTTGATAGCTGTCTTCCACCACAAACACATTTTTAGCTGGAAATTACTCCCCCTAGTTATCTGCGGGCACTGCCAGCCCTGACAAATGTCCCTGGGCAGGAGCTGATTGGCTCCATGCGCCTGGGGCCAACTTTAAATTTCAGCAAAGTGGGCACAGCCTCCAAGGTCTGTCGCTGAGACCTGCCTCCGACGGCGAAAGGTAATCTTCTTACCTAGTCTGCCTGCCCTGTCTCTCTCCTCAGCCCTTTGGCTCTGTCACCCTTGATCAGGGCATCTCCTGCTTTCACTCTGGGCAAGCCGCGGTGGGGACGGGGAGGTGGCCCAAGCTGTGACTCTGCGCATCTCTGCATCACGGTCTCTTGAGCCTGTGTTGCTTTGTACTCCTGATCCCTGTGTGTGAATTTAATTCCAGTGTTTTCTGTAGCAATGGCTGAAAATAGCCTCCAGGCTGCACCTGGGAGCCCAAGCCAGGGTGGCCAGGTGAAATGAGAATTATTAGCCAACAGAGCTATTGTCTCCTGTTGAAAACAGCTTGCAGGTTTCTTAATTAAGATTTATGAATGTATGGCTTAGCCTGCAGTGGTTTTGATGGTCATTTATTGCACCAAAGCTGCTTTGACAAAGTGAGTTAAGAAGCTTTAACACCTGGTATCAGCGTGCCCACTGGGTGCTGCTGGCCGCACACATCCTCGCCTCACTGCTGTATGCACAAGGCATTGCCTGTGCTTCAAGGAGCACAGAGAGGCAGAGCGATGCTGAGGGCCACCACAAAGGCTGGCAAAAGCCAGCGTCGCTGGATAACCCCACCGCCATGGGGCCTTTGGGACAGCAGGAGCTTTTGAGACTGTTGGGGACGGCAAATGACTCTTTGCTTTGTGCCCCCCAGGAGCTGCCAAGATGCAAACAGCCCTCGTGTGCCTGTGTCTGTGCCTGCTCAGCACAGCCCTCTTGACACCCGTGAGTATGGCTCTCCCCAGCTTCCCAGCACACTGCCAGAAGCATGGGGTGTGCCACCCAGTGTGCCCTGGCATGCTTTCAGCAGGAGGAAAAGAGGGGTTGTACTTGCTTATAGCACCTCTGGGGCTTGGGGTGGTTTTGTGGTGCTGGTGCAGAGGTGAACCCAGCAGGAAAAATATATATTAGCAGTGAAGGCACCTGAGCTTGTCCCTTTAATTTTAGGGCATTGTGCAAGGGCTGGTCTGGGTCCCTGTAACTCTCCCGCTTGATTTCTGCGGATTTGGGATCTGCCCAGAGCTTTTGGCCTGGGAACAGCCCGAGTGGAGCCACAGGAAGGGAAGCATGGGGAGGATGCTCGCCTTGCCCACGTGGGCAACGGGGGCCGGAGGGATGCCTGCAATCATCTCCCAGCTCTCCTCATGGGAAATTCTGACAGATGGACAGATGAAACAAAAGGGCAAACTAAGATAAATAATAGCAGCTGGTTTTGTCCTGAATAACTGTTACCCAGCATACAAAATACACAGCTAGAGTGAAAGTCTGCGCCTAGCAAAGGCTGGCTTTTCTGACAGGGTAAGAAGGAGGGAAACCACATCTTCCCTGAGGGCTGGGCCCTGGGCCGTGCTGCATCCTTTATCTCCTGGGGCAAGCTTGCACAACTGAGTCTGTCACAAGGCAGCATCAGGAAGGCAATAAAACAGAGCAGATTTGCTTTTCAGATGGGGGCACAGAATAGAGCTGGTTAACACTCTGCTGCGTAACCGGGGCTGTAATCTAGCGTTTGACGTTGAATAAGCCAGGAATATTTAATAGTCTGGGGTGTATTTCTGTCCCTTTCAGCTGGGTTTGAGGTGCTTCAGTGGCTGATTTTGCTCACACCGGAGGGTCCTCCCCTCCACAGGGCCATCTCCTGCTCTGGCATATAGAGGATGCCCCGAAATGGCTTGGTGGGGTTCAGAGGATGCTCCCACCTCCGGGTCCCCCATCCCTGAGAGATGCACTGGCCACTACATCCCAAAAGATGCCAGAACAATCAGGGGAAGCCGGGAGCTTGCAAGCACATACAGAAACTTGGCTGTGAGGGTGCAGGCATTGCTGCTCAGTCGTCCAGTGAACACTGAGAATCACCACCAGTTAACCAGCTCCAGGCTCCCAGTGCAGTCAAATCTCAGCCGTAAAATAGGAGCATTGTGGTGTGAGCAGTGGTGCTGTGTATTCAAATTGCTCTGCAATAAAAATACTCCGCAGCAGAATCCAGTAAAAAGGGTATTTGCAGAGCAACAATATCCTATTAAAAGTAGCGTGTGGTGCAAGCATGGTGTAGCAGAATTTGCAAAACTTTTCAGCCCCTGGAAATGAGGTTTTAGCCTTTCCTATTACTGCTTGCTTTAAGCTGGCTCTCCAGGCAGTGCCTGGGAACTTACTGGCTTATCAACACAGTTTTCCCACCCTTCCCTGGACACAGTGACATTCCCCGTCATGCCATGGTGTAACTCTTCCCCTTGATTTCTGTGGATTTGGGATCTGCCCAGAGCTTTTGGCCTGGGAACAGCCCGAGTGGAGCCACAGGAAGGGAAGCATGGGGAGGATGCTCGCCTTACCCACGTGGGTAATGGGGGCCGGAGGGATGCCTGCAATCATCTCCCAGCTCTCCTCATGGGAAATTCCGACAGATGGAACTGCAACAAAAGGGCTGACTAAGATAAATATAATTTTTGTCCTGCATAGCTATTGCCCAGCATACTAAATCACACTGGGCAGGGCAGGCGGCTGGCAGTGGGCGCTGGCAGCTGCCTGGACATCGGGCAGCATTTGACATGTCGGCTCTCACTTGTGTTTTACTGCCCACAGGTGCCACCACCGCTGCCTGGGAGAGCTGCCGGGAACTGTGTGGGACAGCACCGGGTACGTCCCACCCTGCCCCATTTGGACTCTGTGGGGTGCCCTGCACTGGGGGCACAGGGAGAAAGAGCTGCTTTTGGAGGAGAGCCCCAGTGAGCTGTGGAAAAAGAAACTGGCAGTCCCTTTGCATCCGAGCAACCCTTACAAAGAGTAGGGGAGGGGAAAGGTGTGAGGTGCTCAGGGGAGGGAAGGTCTGCCACCCACAGGCTGCTCCTCTGCCTGTGCCCAGCCCCAGACCACAAATGCTTGGTGTACCCACAGGTGAGTTTGTAAATGATACAGGCCCAGCTACTACAGGGTCTTTTCAAAGTGCATTGGTGTAAAATACATCAGCAGCAAATTTCAGATGAGTAGTGTGGAAGTAAATGCCTGGTTCTGCCTATTGGAAGCCAGCTGCTGTCCTGCCAGTGCTTTGATCACCCTCAGTCCCATCACCCATGTCTGATGGGACCATCAACAAAGTTGTTTATTTAAGCCATAAGCTATCTTGCAAAACAAAACCCCACAGATCGTGAAAGCAAGCAAGGGCAGAAAGTGAGCCCAAGGGAAAACCAAACCCCAGAGCTCAGGAGGTGAGCACACGCATCCTGCCCAGGTCCCTGCCCGTGCTGGTGGCCAGGAGGTGGTGGGAGGTACCACCCTCCCTGGGGCCCCAGGGGATGCTGGTGGGACCCTCCTGCAGTGTCAGACATAGCAAGGGAAGCTCCTGTTGTTGCATTTAATAAGAAAATTGTGGGGTTTGGTTATTTTCTTCCCCAACAGATACTACTGAAAGGCTGCAATACCAAGCATGGCTTCTACGTTTTCAAATATGTCTACTCGTTTTCAACGCGGAGGAACCAGACTCAGATAAAGGTAAGGAGGGGGCCAGGCGGGACCTCGGCTACAACACCCCACGCTGCTGGCAGGCACTGGGGCTGGCCTTGACCTCTGCCTTGTGTGTACCACACAGAAGGAAGAGGCTGACAGCCAGACCACTGTCTCTGGCCACCGGCTGGGTGAGGACAATGCCCAGCAGGGGTCAACGGAGGACGGTGACAATGGCAGCACCGATGCAATGGAGAACAGGACCATCCTCAAGCCTGAAAATCACAGCACCCCAGGCGTCGCTGGGGGTGCTCACAGTCCTCACCCGGGCACCGGCACGCGAGCACGCGGTGGTGTTGGCGTTGTGGTTCCCACCCCCGCCAGCACAGAGGGCAGTGGTGACCTGGATTTGGTGGTTGAAGTTGATGGTGGTGTTTCCATTCTTCCCCAGGGTGGACGCCCTGGCAAGGCCATAGCAGGGAATAGGTCTGGTGTCAGGAGTGATGACAGGGATGATGGTGCCCCCAGGGGGATTCCAGTGGAGGGGGCCATGACAACTGGGAGGGAGAGGAACCCCACCACCACAGGGGCTGGGGATGAGGCCAGCAGCGAGGCCACCATCCCTGGCCAAGGGCAGGAGGGTGTTATGTGGGGCACAGGGACGGGAGGTGCCACTCTCGCCTCTGTCAGCGAGAAGATGGAGGATGTCCAAGTTGATGCCAAAGGTGTGGATGAATATGCTTACATCCCCGACTCGGGCAGTGTCACTGTCACCGGCGGGAAGGTGGGCAGCACCAGCTTCACCCAAATCTCTCCAGACAAGGATGATGAAGTCAACATCTTCATTGGGAGGGCCAACATTCATGTGGGGGAGCAAGAAACCACGCAGGCCAGTGCCACCATTGGCAGTGAGGATGACAGCACCCTCACGGCGGGAACCAGCAGCCCCCTGCCCAGGTTGGGTGTTACTGCAGCACACAATGGCAATGATGACGATGGCATCCTTGCTGGCAGGCAGCCTGAAGGATTTGCCACCACAGCCTCCCCAAGCCATGGGGACAGCGTCACCGACAGCCCTAGGGTTGGTCGTCCCACAGGAGATGATGAGGATGGTGCAACCACTATTGGTGATGGAGAAGGACTGGTGGCCCCTAGCCCCTGGAGGGTCTCTGGTGGTGACATTACTGTCCCCACAGGGGCTGGCATCCGTGGGAGTGGCGATGATGAGGCAAGAGGTGAGGGGAAGAGGTTCGAGGGGAGGCCCAGCGGCTTGGCTGTCACCACCCTCAGCCAGGAGGCTGAGGAGGAGGTTGTGGCTGCTCTCCCAGCTGGGGGGGCCAGCATCCACCTGGGCACCACTGTGGCCTCCCCCAGGGTGAGTGAGGGGGACTGCACCACAGCCCTGGGGACAGCCAGTGGCCACAAGGCAGGCAAGAGTGTTGTGGCAAGGAGAGGGGGGAGAGGGGAAATGGGGCCAGCCACCCCCCAGCCCCACAGGGAGGGACAGCCCAGGGTGGGGGAGAGGGTCCGGCTGGGCGGAGTGGGGCTGGACAAGACATTCAGAACAGACAAAGTGGTGTCCCCACATGGGAAAGCCAGCAGCCAGGCATCGAGAAGGGCTCAGGCAAGGGCTGGTGGCCACGGTGGCAATGCTGGGGGCAGGTTGCATGCCACTGAAGCAGGGGGTAGCCCCTCTCCGCAGGCAGGGCAAGCTGGGGGTGGCATGGCCGTGGATAAAGGCCAGGAGCGAGGGCAAGGTGGCAAGGCCAGGGTAGCAGTGGTGGGGACCAGGGGTGGCCACCTCTCCGGGCACCGTGGCAGGAGGCCAGGGACTGGGGCACCGGGGGCATTTGCAGCTCTGGGCCACAGCAGGCAGATGGACCAGGTGAAGCGTGCGGATGAGCTCCACATCCGCGAGCGGTCCTTTTACGCCCTTGGCAGGGCGGGAGGTGGCCCACACGGCCCCTACACTGGCCTCGGAAGCGCAGACAGCAGCAGCCAGTCCTCCGAGGGGGAACAGGGCAGCCGCAGTGACAGTCGACAGATGGGACAGCAGCCCTCGGAGTGGGGAGCCCCAGGGCACCCCCACAGCCGCTGGGCCCTCTGAGAGGCTGCCTGGTATCCACCCCGGTGGGCTCCAGTGGTGGAGGTGGGAGGAGGGGTCCCACATGTCATCCCTCCCCCAGCATCCCCGCTGTGGGGGCTGCTCTTGCCTAGATGAGGGGCACCCTACACATTCCTGGGGGTCACGCAGTGCTTCGCAGTCCAGTAGGCAAAAATCACTGGTTCGTGCAACCCTGCTGTTAATTTGAGGGGGGCTCTATCTGGCACTGCGATGGCAACGCATGTGTTTGCTGTGCTAGACAGCTATGTAACAGCAGTTGTGCTACACAGCATAGGGTAGCGTTGTATGTGCACTGATGCGAAGCGAGTCGATAAACGGTGAGAAAAAGCCTCTGTCCTTGTGGTTTCACTTCCAGCCTAATGGAGAAATAAAGGCATTTCTGCACCTAAGGCTCTGCTAACTTTGGCGTTTGCAGCAGGACTTCAGGCAGCTGCTTTGCCATGAGCAGTGTGCTGCAGGGGGGCTGGTCCCCAGGCACAGGGGATTTTCTGGTCCCAGTGCGATCCTGGCACAGCCATCACCTGTGGTTGGCTGCAATTTGGCCAACTGGCCCTGCACATCCCTCCCTTGGCGTATCAAACCCCACCGGCTCCTGCCCAGGGCCACCCACCTCCCCAGGAAGTTTGTCCTTGCTTGGAAGCCCCACAAAGCATCACTCGCCTCGGCTTGTCCACCTCCCACAGCAAGAAATCCCCAGCACGTTGCCGGGGCACTTGTTGGCCGCACTGGACTTCCAGCAGCACCATACCGCCCCAGCCGTGCTGCCGCCATTCCCACCGCTGGCCTCTGCACGTGAGCTTTGATGCGCTGGAGCCATTCCACCAGCTGTGCCTGGAGTTAATCACTGTGTATGCAATTGCAGGTTGCTTTTTCTGCCCGAGAAGCTGCTCAAATGGGCCTGCTGAAGCAAACGGCACAGTGGGAGCGGTGTTGAGCCTCGTGGGGAGGAGTGCCACCCTCAGCATGTGGAGGAGGGAGACGGGGTGGGAGCATCTATGATGTCAGTGATGTACCTGCAGCACGTCTGCTCCCCTGCCCTCCACACGGCCACCCGCAGGGAAGGCACAGGTCCCATTGCAGGCCATAGAAGTCAGGGTAAAGTCAATTCTTAGGGATGGTGCATGGGCAATTGATTCTGGGACCACCAGGACAAAGAAAACACTGTGTATCTCATTGGTGCGATCAGTAGCACGAGCTGTCAGGGCTCTGCCTCGCTAGAGCTTGTGCTCTCCAGCTGAAAGGATCAAAAATCACCTATGCCCACTACACCCCACACCAGAGCATCAAGCTATTGGTGCCAGCACTGTGGGACATGGAGGTTTAAGCAGCCTCAGGCAGGGATTTGCATGCACCTTCCCAGGCATGGACAGCTGTCCCATCCCACTCAGACGAGGGACACAAGTGACTCAGATTCATAAATCCCCAATGGAGCAGGCAATGGTGAGACAAGTCTCAAAGTCCAGATATTTATTAACTTCCCACAATGTACTGATTGGACACACAATATTTGGCTAAGTATATAACAAGTTGTGGCAAGCAGTACAGTATGCCTTGCATTGCTTAATGCTGGTAAAGGAAAAGGGGAAAAAGGAAAGGAGGGAGATGGAGGGAATAGAGGAATAGAGATCACCGGTCTGGGTTCCTGTGTTGATCCCACCAGTGAGGGCTCCAGGAGGCAGCCGTCTTCTTCACTTCACTGCACTCTCCAAACCACCCCTCATCCTTGCCCCCTTCGATTTATACCCACTTTCCTTGGGTCCATCTCCTGGGTTGACCCACATACCTACGTATCCCATGGATGGGGAGGGGTAAGGTGTTTCATGGGATGATGTAATTAGCATGTTCTTGCTAGTCTTTGTTAGCATATTGAGGGGTGGTAACTTTAACATGCATTTTGTGGATAATGAAGCAAATGTCATTCACCAGACAGAGGCCCCTTGGAACTTGCCCAGGTGCCCCAGAGCAGAACCGTCCTGTCTCCACAGGGCTCCCCACTCCAGCTGCATCCTGTGTTATTGGGGCAGCCTCATCAGCTTCAACCTCCACACTATCCACTCTGTGACTATAAAATCACAGAATCATTCAGGTTGGAAAAGACCCTTGGGATCATTGAGTCCAACCCTCAGCCTGACTTTACAAAGTTCTCCCCTACACCACATCCCCCCACAGCTCATCCAAACTACCCTTAAACACACCCAGGGATGGGGATTCCACCCCCTCCCTGGGCAGCCTATTCCACTCTCTGACCACTCTTTCTGGAAAATTTTTTTCCTAATATCCAGTCTGAATCTCACCTGTTGCAGTTTGAAGCCATTCCCTCTTGTTCTGTCACTAATCCCCTGTGAGAAGAGACCAGCACCAACCTCTCTGCAATGTCCTTTCAGGGAGCTGCAGAGAGTGATGAGGTCTCCCCTCAGCCTCCTCCTCCTCACACTGAACAGCCCCAGCTCCTTCAATGGCTCCTCACAGGATTTATTCTCCAGGCCCTTCCCCAGCTTCATTGCCCTTCTCTGCCCTCGCTCCCTCTCTCATCTTGAGGTGCTCAAACCTGGACCCAACCCTCCAGGTGTGGCTTCACCAGTGCAGAGCACAGGGGGACTGTCACCTTCCTACTCCTGCTGGTCACACTATTTCTGATACAAGCCAGGATGCCGTTGGCTTTCTTGGCCACCCAGGCACACTGCTGGCTCACGTTCAGCTGCTTGTAAATTAGAACCCCCAGATCCTTTTCTTCCAGACAGCTCCAGCCACACCTCCATGAGCCTGTAGCCATGCAGGGGGTTGTTGTGGCCCAAGTGCGGGACCTGGCACTTGGCCTTGTTGAAACTTATCCCATTAATGGGATCCAATCTATCCAGGTCTCTCTGAAGTGCCTCCCTATCTTCAGCACTCCCATTTAACTTGGTGTCATCTGAGAATTTGCTGTGATGATACACTTATGTCCTTATCAAGATCATCAATAAAGATGTTGAACAGAAATGGTCCCAGCATGAAGCCCTGAGGTCACCACTTGTCACCAGCCGCCAGCTGGATTTAGCTCCACTGACCACCACTCTCTGGGATTGTCCAGCCAACCAGTGCTTGACCCAGCAGACCGTTCGCTCACCCAGGCCATGGGCAGCCAGTTTTTCTGTGAGAATTCTATTGGAAACTGTGTCAAATGCTTTTCAAAAATCCAGGTAGACAATATCCACAGCCTTTCCCTTGTCCAATGATCGGGTCATTTTGCCATAGAAGGAGCTAGTTTCATTACTTGTGAGTGTTTGAGTCATTCCTTAGCTCAGAGGGCCTCCACTCCTCCTGCTAACTTTTATCTCTTTCTCAGGCTGTTTTTCTCAGTCTGTGTTTCTTGCAGGCCTGTTTTTCATCTCTCACAACAGCATCCACAAAAACCCCAAAGGCTCAGGGACCTCCTGTGCTGGCCCACCCAGTTCACAGCAGAAGGGGCGGTGGGACTGCTGGCAGCCTGGGCTGGGTGACCTGTCCCGGAATTGCCACACCCCAAGTCTGATGGAGCAGGGCAATGCTCCAAGGAGCTCAGGATTGGCATACACTATTACCTAGGAAATGATGTAATTTTGGGGTCTCGCCACTGCAGGGCTGTGAATGGTGGGTTTGCAGCCCCATGAGGACCCCAGCGTGGTGCCCAGACGCCTCCAGCCCCAGTCCTGGCTGCGTCCTTGTCCATACCATGAAGCAACATCCTTAAGCAAGGCCCGGGCACCATCTAGTGGAATAAGAAGCTTTTTGCTGAGAATGTTTTGTGCCTGTTGAATGATGCCCAGCTCTACCTGGTGCCGGGAAGAGCACTGCTGACCTCTTGCCCCTCTGCTGCCCTGAGCTCCTGGGGACCCCTGCCTAAGCAGCGAGGTCAGGTATAGAACTGGCTAGTTCAGGTATAAATGGCATACCTTTATAAAACTGTACTACCTCCTTGCACAGCTGCTGTTAAAGCACCTGGAATTTTCATGTGGTGACTCTGGCTCTACATCCTGGGGTACGCAGCATTTTGGGATACTCACCCTGAGCCTTCTCCTCACCCCCACTGAGGTGCCTGGTTATGCTCTTCCAAAATTCACTTGGCAAACAGCACAAGTAGCCACTAAACAGACAAACTGCCAGTTTCCCCAGGAAAGGGTTTTCCTGGAGTATCGGGGCAAAGCAGGGAGCTTATTTTTCCTTGCAGTGAAGGCTGGGCTGATGAGAGCTGGCAGGGTGGGAGCGGGCAGGGTGCCTTGGTGCCACCTCTCACACCCCAACACCCACAGCAAGCTTTACATCTGGGCTAGAAGTAGCTACCAGGTCTGGGAGGTGTTCCTCTGTTGCTCTTTGGTCTTTGGCTCTGCTGAGCTGTGTATTTTGGGGAAAACTCATTTAGACTTTTAATATATATATTCATATATATGCATTTACTTCCTGTTCCCATGTGTTGTTCTTTTACTGAAGGGCAGCGTGATTTATTAGCAAGCATTTCTTAACGTGGGGACAGTAGAGGCTGTTGCTGAAGTCCTTTAGGGTCACTCATCCCACCCTGTAAGGGAGTGAACCCAAGTGAATCATGATATGTACACTAGCGTACTTTCCGGCAGTACAGAAGCAGAAAGAAATTGTCCCTAAAAATCCCAGCTTCCCTTACAAATACTAATTATGGGGATGTGGCTGGGCAAGTACGGATGGTTGTTTATTCAGGTAAATGTCATGCTTAGAGGAGCAACATCTGCTATTGTGGGCTATCACCGATTTCTGGAGCCTGAAAGTGAGGTGCAGAGGGTTTTCTGTGGCAGTGGAAACCCCTCAGATTCCACAAAAGTGGATTTCTGTTAATGTTGCTTTTGCACATGGGCCGGTGTGTGCAGCAGTACTGAAAAAAGCTGGTGCTGGGTGAAAAGGGGGTCAGGTCCCCCCTAAGTCAAGTGAGCCAGGTGAGGGTTAGCTGTGAACCCTAACTGGGGACTGCCACAGCAGACCAGCTGGGCAAGGCTCCTTTCCCCAAAGCACACCCAGCTGCAAAGGTTTTTTCACGCTGTGAGCTGCTCCTTGTCCTAGGCACTGGTACCAGCCCCTTTGCCCAGGGAGCTGCGGGTGCCAAGACCCCCAGGGTGAGCATCCCCTGATCCTGGATGAGGGGCCTCCAGCACTGTAGCAACACCAGCAGCGAGGTGTGAGCGGGGCTGAGTCTTCCTGGGTTTGCTGAGCAGAGAGGAAGAAATGCCCAGCCTGCCCTGCCTTGCCTTTCCTGAGCTCTCCTGCCTAGGACTGGCTTTTACCTGGGCAGGTCAGGGACTGGGAACCTGGCTGACTTTGCTCCAAGGAGGGGACGGGGAACAACAAAAAAAACACTAAACCTGTGTTATGTGTCTTAAAAATGGTTCTCTTTGTAATTATTCTTTGTAGCTTTATGCCTTGTGGCTGCATCAGGGATTATATGATGCAGCGAGCTGTATGCTGCAGCTTGCGCTTGGGTATCTGTGGACTTGCAGGCACCTCACAGACATCCTCGGCTCCCAGGGCGCGTTGAGTAAATTACCTCACCTCGCCATCCCAGTCTGTAACCTCCCGGTGCTTTGTTAATCTGGTGGTGACCATACTGTCACCTAGGTACTTGGCAACCTGTTGCCCTGGATCCATAGGTCTAGAGGACTTTGAGCCCTTGGACAAATAGTGGGGTTTGGGGGCTTTGGAAAATGGTTATTAATATTCAGCCTCTTTCAGCTCTTAGAGGATACAGAGGCATTTTTATAAAGGGAAGGGCTTTTACCTGCTTTGTGTTATGACTTGTATAGCCCTGCTGAAGTGAGATTTAAACCATGTCTTCTCTTGGGGGAAAAAGTGTTTTTTCTCTAATAAGGCGGGTGTGGAGGGTAGAAAAATTAAGACTTTTGTGAAATTGTAAAAAGATAGCAGAGGCTTTGATATGTGCCTCCAGGTACTGATATCAAGTTCCCCAGCCTTTAGGGGATATTTCCATTTTGGGGGCATTTTTTCCACGACTTTCCTCCCCTTGCTAGTGCTCACAATCCTTGGACCAGTCCACTTCAAAACTTGGAAATACTCCCGTAGATTTCGAGGTGTGCTGACCCAGCTCAGTGAAGGGCTGTAGCTTGTGGACTGGGGTATGCAGGGTGGCTGTGTGAAGCTGCAGAGTCTGGAAACACTGGAAAGGTGTTTTCTTCTGTGGTGATAATTGAGGTCCCCCAGGTGGGATGATGGGTGTGCTCTCTGGATGGAAAGCCACAGCACAGGGGCAGAAAATCTGCTGTTGTCTCCGTTATTTTAGAGCTCGCAGCAGCTGTGGACAAGCCCTCCCATGCAAACCAGCATTTCACCTCTTGGTAGATGAGCTGGAGAAGCCTGCTGTCCACAGGTCCTGCATGGACGGCTGCTTTACACCCCCCCCTCCCACCAAAAACCTGATCCAAGGACAATTTCTGGGCATGAAAAATACACATTTAAGGAAACCCAGAGGGATGGCAGTCCTACTTGGCTTGCTTTGTAAATAAACATTGGGGGGGTGTAATGCGATAGCATGTATACTTGTCTCCTGCTGGACTGTTTCTCTATAATGTGTTGTTTTGGTGTGTGTTCTGGATCAGAAATCTGTAGGCTTGTTTTTGTACCAGCAATTCAACCGCTAAACTGCTTAACCTTCTCCGCAGTCAGCGCCTCGGAAAAGCCAAACGCGAGCAACTCAGACTGTATGAAAACATGAGCTGCAGACTGGCCTGAAAGCCAAAGGAAAGCTGTAATTTACTGGAAGGGAAGGTCCTCTTCAAATTTACAGAAAAGAGAATATATAGAAATCTAACAAAAGCATGTAATGATTGTCTGGCAGGGACCAGGGGATGCTGCTGCGGGAAGCGATGATGTGGACCAGCCATCACATGCTAAACACAGCTTGTTTTGTTCAGGTCATGATCCCACATCCTTGCTAAGGAGCATGTCTTCCTACTACTACAACTGCAGAGATGCAGTTAGAAAGGTAAAAGCTTAGCTTGAATTAAAGTTGGCCAGAGATATCAAAAGCTACAAGAAACGGTTCTTCAGGTATATAAGCAACAAGCAGAAACAGAAGGAAAATATCGGCCCATTGTTCAACAGGAGGGGTGAATTAGTCACCAACAACGCTGAAAAGGCAGAGGTTCTCAACACTTCCTTCACCTCCATCTTTCCCAGCACTGTTTGCCCCAGGCCTTGGGAACAAAAATCCAGGTTGATGCAAACACAGACCCACTGTCAGTGATGGAGGAGTTGGTATGTGAACTATTACAGGAGCTTGACCCCTACAAATTGATGGGCTCTGAAAATATCTACCCGAGGGTGTTAAGAGAGCTGGCTGATGTTGTTTCAAGGCCACTCTCCATCATCTTTGAGAAGTTATGGAGATCAGGGGACATCCCAGAAGACTGGAAGAAGGCTAATGTCACCCCATCTACAAGAAGGGTTTAAAGGAGGATCCAGGAAATTACAGGCCCATCAGTCTTACTTCAGTCCCTGGGAAAGTTATGGAAGGAATCCTCCTGGGGGCTATCGCATGAATGATATGTGATGAAGCATGTGATTGGGAAAAGCCAGCACGGATTCACCAAGGGCAAACTGTGCCTGACAAACCTGATCACTTCTATGTCAAAGTAACCCACTTGGTTGATGTGGGCGGGCGGTGGACATTGTCTACCTGGATTTCTCCAAGGCTTTTGACACAGTTGCCCACAGCCTCCTCCTACAGAAACTGGTGTGTTATGGTGTAGACAAGGGGTCTGTGCAGTGGGCGGGGAACTGGCTGCCAGGCCCCACCCAGAGGGTGGTGGGAAATGGCTCCTTTTCAAACTGTCAACATGTCACAAGTGGGGTCCCCCAGGGATCAATATTGGGTCCAACTCTGTTTAATTCCTCCATAAGTGATCTGGATGATGGGGTCAAGTATTCCCTGATGAAGTTTGCTGATGATACCAAACTGAGTCGGGAGATGGGCACTTCTGAAGGGAGAGCCACCCTGCAGGAAGACCTGGATAGTCTGGAAGAGTGGGCTAATAAGAACCTTATGAAGTACAACAAAGACAAAAGTAAGGTCTTGCACCCAGGAAAGCATAATCCAGGAGTGCAGCACAGGCTGGGATCTACCTGGCTGGGGAACAGCTCTGTGGAAAGGGACCTGGGGGGGACAAGAAGCTCAACATGAGCGAACAGTGAGCTGCTGCGGCAAAGCCAAGGGGATGCTGGGCTGCGTCAAGAAGGGCATCCCCATCAGAGATAAAGAAGTCATTATCCCACTCTACTCGGCGCTCGTCAGGCCACACCTGGAATCCTGTGTTCAGTTTTGGTCCCCACTACACAAAACAGCTGTGGCCAGGCTGGAGAGGGCCCAGAGAAGGGCCACAAATATGACCAAAGGACTGGGCAGCCTGTCAGGTGAGGAGAGGCTGAGAGAACTGGGTTTGTTCAGCCTTGAGAAAAGAAGGCTTGGAGCAGACCTCATCACCACGTGCCAGTATTTAAAGGGTGGCTACAAAGATGGAGAGCCCCTTTTTACAAGGAGTCACTTGGAAAAGACAAGCGGTGGTGGGTCAAATTACTCCTGGGGACATTCCAGCTGGATAGAAGAGGAAAATTTTTCACAATGAGAACAACCAGCCATTGGAATAATCTCCCCAGGGAAGTGGTGGTTTCCCGAACATTGGGCACTTCTGAGATTCGGCTGGAGAGGGTGCTGGCCCATCTGGTCTAGATGGTGCTTTTGCTGAGGAAGGTTGGACCAGGTGATCCTTGAGGTCCCCTCCAACCTGGGATTCTATGGTTCTATTATATTTCTGTTGGCTGCCTTAACCCACCTGTAGCCAAAAGTTATAGACAGAGGAGTTAGTGTCGCTGACTGCAACATACTGCATTGACATGCCTGCAGCCACTGATTCCTGCATTAAACACCTGACTTCTGTCTGAGCTGTAGAGCATGCTTTAGGAATACATATATTAAATATATATATATATATATATTTTTTTTAGTTGCAATGTTAACTCTTGAAGGCCAAAGATTTAGCAGTGCAAAGAAGCACTGTAAAAAGCATCTTGCTCATCTGAAAGTGAATCACAGAATCATCTCACTTGGAAAAGACCTTGAAGGTCATCTAGTTCAACCATGAACCTAACACGGACAGTTCCCAGCTACACCATATCCCTAAGCGCTATGAAGAGGGGCTTGAATCTGTAGGCTAGAAATAGACTTGGCTGGAAAAGGGAGGCTTGTGCTCGAGCAGGATCAGTCATGTATCTGAGGAACACCCTGGCTTTTGACTCTTCCCTGTTTATTTTCTATTAAGGCAGCTGAATGTAATGGCAGCACTGCTGGGTCCTGAGCAAAGCAGGGCTGGGCTGCCTCCCTGCAGGCAGGTGAGGGCAGCTGGTGGCACCCAGGAGGGCTGGCAGGAAGTCTCATGTCCCCAAGTGCCTGTGGAAGAAATGAGGTGACACTCCAGCACAGGGTGGGGGGTAGTGGCATGTGTGGAAAACATCTTGGGAGAAATTGGGTGAAATAGTTGCTGTTGGCCGTGTGTTTGAGTGGAATCCTGCTGACTGCGCACTGTATGTGCCAGAGATAGCAGGGCCACTTTTAGGTAAGCTATAGAAATTCAGAGCCCTGTGTGAACACCAAAATTTGTGCCACAAACAGCAGTTAAGTTTACGCTCTACATTTTTTTATGTAGACCACGCCAAGCTCTGAGTCAGAGCTTGCAAGTTGATTTCCTGAGGATAATACACAATTAAGTGATTTGGCTCATGAAAGCAACACTGATGCAAGAGTATAGACGCTGGCAGACCTGCCCCAGCAGGGACCATGGCCACAGGCTTGGGCAGAAGGCCGTGTACTGCTGGTAAGGACAGGGTGGCTCAGGGCCGTGGTCCTTCCCTTTGCTTTAGCACTGCCTCTGACTAACCAGCTCTGCCTTTTGGAACAGATTTCTCTTTCTCATTTTGATTTTCCTCCCCCCTTTCCAGCTCAGTTTCCTCAGCTACCTGTGCTTCAAGCCTGCCAGATTTATGACTCTTCCCCTCTATTTCCATTTTTTGCCTTAGGCCTTTTTTCCACTCCTCTTTCTCCAGCCTTGCCTTTTCCTCTGTACGTTTCCACCCTGATGTTTCATTTCTCCCTGCTCTGCCCTCTGTCAGAGCTTGCCTTCTCTGCTCTATCCTGAATAAACTGGTGCTGGCTTCTTGCTCCAACCTCCAAAATCCCCAGCCAAATGGAGGTCATGAAGTCCCTTAGATATCAGTTTTGTGGAATAGTGGTTATTCAGTATATCTGGTTCTGTTGTGCTTCCAAGCTTCGTTTTCTGCATTTTGAAATGAACCAAACAGGAGTGAAAGGAAGATGCTGTGGGGGACACACACGAGACCCAGTGCTGCCGTGGCCCAGCAGACTTCCTGAGAGTCTCATTTGCTGCCTGGAAAATCTTTGCCTTTACTCCTGATTATTGTTGATGCATCCGAATCAAGATCATTAGTGCAAAGGAATGGTTCTTGCTGTCAAATGGTCACCTGTAAAAAAAGTAAATAACTGTTATACTGGTGATGAGAGAAGTCTGATGTTGAAGACCCATAGGTTAGTTTGCACAGATCCCATCTCCACGTAGTAGGAGTCTTGTGCTGCAGATAACCAGGAACCTCTCAGGCTGGGTTTCCTTGGGGGTGCTCCCTGGGTTTCACAGACAGCTCCTGTGCACAGAGGTTAAGGTATGAGGAATGTAAATCACTAACAGGCAGGTAGGTATGTTGGCCTCCAAGCTAGCTGCCAGAAACAAAGTTGCTTGAGGTGGATCACAAGCTGAAGATGATTTTGCCACCTCATTTGGACACAGTGACTGCCCCGCTGCCTCTGGGCTTGCGTGGGTTTCCTTTGGTCACTGGAAACCAGCTCTGACGAATGCCTGAGGGCAAGATAGGGTTTGCTGTGCAAGAACTGGGGTAGACCTGCTGCTCTCAGCGCTCCTCAGCAATGAGTAAGTCATCCTGAAAACAGGTGGCAGGAAACTCTGCCTTTCTCCTGGGGAAAAAGTGATCTCTGTACCCCCTGGGTGCCCTCTGCTTTGTCACCAGCCATGGCTGTGGTGGGTACCAAATGCGTTTAAAGTGAGATGCTGTGATAAGTGTTCTCACCCTCTCCCAGCTCCCTGCTCAGGAGGATGTCTCCGCTCCCTGTTGCCACCCTGCACAGCCCCTCTCTGTGTAAACCCTGGATGCTTCCCCCTGCCCCCATGTTGTCCTGCCTGCCCTTACCCATGTGCCTTACAAAAGGGGCTTTTGTGGAGGTATGCTCGAGGGTGGTAGTTAATTTTTAGCTTCCTGTTCGCTGAGCCAGGAGTAAGATTTTAACAGGGACTGTGCTAGACCAGAGCTGTTTTGCTATTGCTTAACTAGTGCTGCCTGGCTCTGGGCCACTTAAAACAAAAGGCCAGACCCCAGAAAAGAGCAGAGCATGGCTACGGTCACTGGAAAACCAAAACAGGTCCTTTCTCCATGCAGCTCAAACATGCCCATGCCTGGGGTTTCAGAACTAGAGAAACCTCCCCCATAGTTGGTAGGTGGAGGCGTTTGTTTGGGGTGGGGGCTTGTGTTTCTCCACTCAGGGATGTGGAGGGGAACTGGGGGGCATCCGTGTCATCTGACAGAGTTTTGCAGTGAGGGAGAAGCTTTCTTCCTCTCTGCTGCAACCCACAGCCACAGCATCCGCTTCTCGGGTGGGTACGATGACCCCAGGGACTGAGCTCTGTGGGCAGGCACTGCCCTGGGCTGTGCTGTCTGGACAGTCTGCTCTGGCACACCTCAAGGGCAGGGAAGGTACTAGCTGGGTTTGGCAGCCCCAGGCTATGCACCACCCTTCATTCCTGAAAGTCCTGTTCCTTTAAAGGCATGAATGAAGTCTGAGAGTTCATGACTAACTAGAAAATGAGATTAAGTTAACAAGGTATGCATTAGGATACCAGTGAGATTAAATCTCTCGATTTTTAATGACAGCAATAAAATACTCCTGCCTCACCAACAGCTGCTGTTAGCCTCAGTTTCTCTCCTGCTCAAAGAGCACACTGTCAGGGACAAAATGACCAGTACACAACTTCATGTCAGGGTTTTATCCAGGGCACTGTAAAGGGGAAAGCGAAGGGACCCCTTCCCAGGGATGCCCAGGTGGCAGAGCTGTGCAGGGCTCTGGCATAGACTTGCTCTGTCAGGCTGTTTTCAAAACAGCTGTTCTGCTTCTCAGAGTTTGCAGAAGATGTCTGATAGCCATGAGGACCGTGGAGAAGGTTTTTAAGTGCTCAGAGATGTAGGAGGTGCAAGGGCACAGGTCAGAAGCTAACCTCTGAGACAAGGGCCCCTGGAGAGATAAAGCCCTGAGGCTGTAAACAACTCAATTTGGAACAGCTGGCTCTGTGTGCAGGTGACAACCCAAGTACCTAAAGCAGCTACTGTGATGTGCTTTTCCAGGAGATGAGAAACAGCTAAAAAAAAAAAAAAAAAAAAAAGGTATTTTATTTGTTTTCTTTCTCTTTGATCCTCCACTGTCACTAACCTATCCCTTGGTGTGACTTGTATCAGAAAGGCAATGGTCATGTTGTACACTTTCTGCATGTAGTATCTATATTTCCAGAGCCTGGTGCAGGCTCTGACCCTTAGCAAGGGCTGGTCACCAGTCAGCATGCCAGGCATGAGGGGAAGGTTTAGCTCAAGCTATGCGGCATGGCATGCTCTTCTTACACCCCCTTCTTGCAGAAACCATAAAGGAATTTATTTGCAGTGTTGGTAGCAAAGTGCTAGTATAATTAAATTCCGTTTATATATAAGTACCTACTGATAGCTACTAGTGTTTTCCTAACACTGCTGGATATTCAGTGTTTGTGTGCTTGAGAGAGACTTTTACTTGGGGTTGCTCTTTTCATGTAATGTCACGCTGTCATTAAAGACCCCCAGGAAGGCAAAGCTTGTACTGGAGAGATACTCATACCAGCCACACAACATCTTCCTCTTTCTTTCAAGAGAGTAAGACACCTCTCAGCCTGGGAGCCTGCTCTCATTAGTGTGAGCAAGGAAGAGCTTTAATCCCCTTTGCTGCAGGAATTGACACACCTTGCTGATGTGAAAGACAAAGCATAAACCACCAGCCTGGCACTGGAAGGCTGCTGGAAAATCCCAGATAAAAAGCCTTACATGTTACCGAAACAAAGCAGTCTGTCACATCTGTGGACCGCTCAGAATTGATTTGTATTTCTTTGTGGTTTTTATACACAAAAGAGCAATGCAGACCTCAGGTCCTCCTGACAGTCAGGGTTTTTTTCTCCAAGGCCTGCAGGTGCAGAGGTGTTTGGTCTGAGGGATGTGTACCTGCAATAGGCTTCAAGCAAGCGGAGCCTGCAGATGGGGTCTCCTGCAAGCAGAGCTCCTCATGTGCTGTGCACAAGGCAGAACCCTTCCAGTGGCAAACGCACGCAATGGTTGGCTTAAACCACCTCCCCACGGGTTGACTGGCTCCATGATTTGCCTAACAAAATTTCTGTGCCTTTCCCTCCTTTTTCGTTAAGAAGCCTCCAAGCCTTTTTGTACACCCTGACGGGCCACGGGGAGGCATGCTTGGGCTCATGACCCTGCGGCAATTGCAGAGATCATCATCAGCACTGGATGAATGCTAAATCCATGCTGTGCCCCACCCTCCTTGGACCTGTTTGACTGTGTTATCCCTTTGGCCAGGCAAGAACCAACCAGACCACCACAGCCCTGGGTGTTATGGGTGCATCCTCTGCTGTCAGTGCAAAATGCAGCAGGACCTTGAAGTCTTGCTGAGTAATGGGGCTGGTTTAGGATTTGATGCCTCGTTCGTGTGGCTAAGGAAGGAAGTGACTTATGTGCTTGTGACTGGATTTTCCTTGCAGGTTTGTGCTGGCGGGCAAGAGTGAAATGTGTCTGATGCCTCAGGCTGCACACAGGTCCATGGCACTTGCCCAGCCGTAGGCAGCCAGAGTTGGGGTGGGCAGGAGGGCACTGCTTGCAGCAGCACCCTGACGGTGTTTCGGGAGGGTAGGGGTGTGCTTTGACTGCAGAGGGAAACAGGCTCAGCTTCTCTGTCCTTGACATCTGCCCCCGAAACACAAGGCTAGACCTGTCACAGGCTCCACAAACAGACCTAGAAAAGTAATCTGGTGCTTGCTGGAAGTGTCAGGTCTCTGGGAAAACCCTTGCTGAGCCACAGCTGTCAATGTTGTGTTGTGACAAGTTGCCAGACCTAATGGGCCAAAAGATTGTAAAACACATGTGAGGGGACACCCTTCAGATTCCTGGCTTTCAGTATGAATTTGATTCAAAAAGCTCTTCAGGCTTTGTCCAGTGGCCTTTGTGGAACTACCTGGAAATCAAAATATTTAGTCTTTCCACCTTCCCTTCTTCCCTTCTTCCCTTCCCAGGCTCTGACAGCGCAGAGGGATGGCCAGACAGGCTCTGCAGAGAGAGGAGAGGGCCACAGCAGTGCACTCCTGTGTTCCAGTGCCAGGGGAGAGCAGCTCTCAGGCAAATGAGTATTGCTCCCATGTGGTCCCTGCCAGACCAGCCTTGTTCCACTTCACCTGATCTATATACAGTGCAAGGAGTTTGCTTGTGTGACATTGCCTGCTTTTGCCCAGCGGTTTACTCAGCCATGCCACTTGTGCTGCAGTGTCTTTTCTTATGGATGGAGGCCAGAGTATTCTAAATTCCTGCAGTGACTTAAGAAAATAAGATAAGAAACAGCTGTTTGGGGGTTTTTTAAGGTACATTGGCCCAGAAAGATTTATAGTAATACATTATAGTATTACATTATAGTAATACATTACATTATAGTAATACATTATAGTAATACATAGTAATACATAGTAAAACCATTCAGCCCAGATCTGAACAAATTCAGAAGTGTATTATACCTACACTAGTAAGGCTTTCCACTGACATTTTTGTTTAATGATTGACCTTGTTTGGAGATCAGGGGAAAGTAAATAATTTGTTATTTCAGTCCTCTATTTCCATCTTGGATTATACGTTTTTTGCATGTGGGAACACGTTGCAGGGAATTACCCATCTGGGTGAAATGACCTCTGGCCAGAAGGTGCCTTACCACTTGCTTTCCTAGGCTGCAACTGTGCAGCCACATTGTGCTGCACTCTGCTTCTCTCAAAAGCTCTAAGGGCTTGGTTGTGTATGTGTTTAAATGCTTCGCCACCTCAAGAGCAATTGCAAATACACAGTGAAATGTCGAAATGGTCCCATGTTTGGTCAAGTTCTTCCATGGTTAGGAAATGCTTTTGCAGAGGAAAGTTTGACTATTTGACTTTGAAGGAATATTCCACATCTTCATGTGAGCTGTGTATGAGAAAGTGTACGTATCAGGTTTGTCAGAACTGAGTATTTCTGTGTAAATTTTAATATTACTTGAGATCGGAACAGGTTTTGCCATGTCAAACAGGATCACAAAGCATGTGCATGTTGTGGCATATGTTCAATCTTTTGAAAACTGCATTTATAGATTGGGGGAAACAAGTTGCTTTCGGTGAGCTAACCATCATTATAGGTTAGGGCAGCCCTTCCCAGACTGCTGGCTTAAACAGGAAGGGAGAGAGACGTCTGCTCCGACTTCAGTTTGACAAACCAAACTTGTCACAGTATTTTGATGCACAAACCATCTCCCAAAATAACTCCATTCTTCTGCTTCAGTTTATATTTGCAATTATACTTTGCAACAGGAAGAAAACTACGTTAATTACATTTCACAGAAGAAACATTTCTCTTCTGCTTTCCTAGAACATTCTGTAGGGAGATTATTACGTGGAAATAAAAAAACAAGCAAATAAACCAATAGCTGTTTTCATTGGAGAGCCTGATTTCCACCTTGCTGCTCATTAGAGTAGGGCCTATGCTGAAGAGATTTCCTGAAGAGTAAGAGCTGGATAAACTGCATGAAGCATGACTAGTTGCTACCTATTCACATTTTCAGATGCCTTTTTAGGAACAGCTTTGGAAACTGAAGAAAAAAAAAAATATTTGAGAAACTTCCATATACATCTGTGGCCCACAAATCCTGTAGGCTGAACAGCCTCAGTCAGACCCCAGCTTTCACAGAGCCGAGTGGCCGCTCCTGCTACAGCATAAATACAGTCCAGCTGTCTGTAGCTTCCTAAAATGGAGCCCTACTGACGTTTTCTCCCTTGGCTTTTACAGCCAGCTAGAAAAAACAAAATTTCCAGATCTTTTTTTCCTGTTGAAATTCATGTATTTTAATACCGAAGGCCATGGAGCAGCAGCAGGAGGAATTCAACCAGCACAGAAACCTTATGCTTTTTTCAGGTCATCATAGTTACCAGTGTGAAGAGCAAAGCACCAGATATTCCAGTGCTGGTTTTGTGGCTGTGTTTCAGCTCTGAATTGACAGAAAAAGAATTGCATTTGTTTCAACTGGAAAATTTAATAGATAGTCTGAACTACTATTAGAAACAAAAGCAACTAGTGAAAGTATATGTGGTGTACATCATGTTTTCATGACCGTGCCATTTTGTGATGTATGCAATCCTCAAAAAGCAATTGTTTGAGAAAAGGAGGATCAGATTTTCAGCAACTCAATGGGAGCTGAGCTCAATCCGCTCTCTTAAGATGCTGGTTCTGAAGCCTGAACGCTGCTGCAGAGATAACACTCCAGGATCAAGCAAAGCACACAAAGTGCATGTGCTTAAATCACCTCACAGGAAAGCAACCATCAGTTTGCCAGCTCAGGGGTCATAGTCTGAGTACTGAGGAGAATTTGATGGTAGGAAATAGCTTTGCAGAAGATTGTTTTTTAGACAAGCATTGCAAAAACTTTGTGACAAGTAGTTTCCCTCCCTCCCGCCCTGCAATCTCAGTTCCCTGTTTCCTATCCTACTGCAAAATTTTGTCCTACCAGTGAGAAAGGACACATCTGAATGGAAACATCTGAATGGAAACATCTGAATATGCGGAATAGGCTTGGAAAGAACAGCATCTTCTTGCTCTGCATTGTGAAACTGCTGGAAAGTCACAAGATGCCTGTTCCACCTAGTGCAGGGACTTATGGCAGGGCACCACGGGAATGATTCTGCACATCCAGCACCCCTCGGCTTGCATCTTCACTAAGCTCCACTGGCGAAGCATGAAGAGCCACTCCTTCACTGTAAGAAGCAGAACTGATTACAGCACAGCGCGACAGAGAAGAGGTGGACAGGGAAGATGATGGGCCAACTCCTCCTCTGCAGTCACTTGTGCACCGCTTCTGTGTGTAACTGAGTGAAGCATTGCAACCCCGTACTGCACAACAGACAGAGAGCCTGAACTGTGCTCTGGTAATCCTTGTCACATAGCAGCCTTGATTTTGCATTCCACATATACCATGTCGAGCTCATGTCCTGTTTTCACACAAAACCACACCAGACTCACAGCATGAGGAACAGAGTCCAAAAAAAGGTTGTTACCAATCCCGGAGACAAACCTTTTACAAGGCACACTTTTCCCCGGAAGGGACCAGTACAAAACAATTTGGAGAAGTGCCGGGCATTACACAACGCAGGATTGCAGCCTGCATATCTGTGGTTATCTGTATGCAAAGCATCTTTTCTGCAGCCTGCCCTGACTTTTTCACTTCCAGAAGGTCTGGGGAAGGTGAAGCATGTGCTATACAAGCAGCACAGGACTGATAGGATGGGTTGTGACCTCAGCCCCAAGCTGGGCTACACACCAGAAACCCTTCAGATTTCACATGGCTTCAGGTTTTGTTGTGAGCAGTTTTCTTAACACTCGGTCTAGGGCTGCTGTGGTCTGAGGTAGGACGAATGTAGAACTGAGTCAGTGTGAAAGCAAACGTCTCCCAGGCACTGTGTACTGGGGTGTGGAGCCTCTGCTGGTGGAGTGGGAGGAAAACCCCATCTGTGGGCCTGATGAAGGGAAATTAGAGGGTTGAAGACTGGATTTGGGGAGGAAGTTATTTGGTCGAGAAGCTGATTTGATTTTGTGGGGGAACCAAAAACCAGCAGGCTAGGGTCAAGGCCTCTGCCGCCTCGACTGAGTCACAGAGAGATTCTTCACAGCTTGCTCCGGCTTGGAGGTGATAAGGCTGTTTTCCCTCGAAGCCCATCCAGGCAGGAGCTTTGCAGGAACACTGCAGCAATGGATCATTTTGGTTCTGGCTTGGAAAGCTGCGATATCTCCTGCATGTCAGGATATTTGACCTTAATTGGTATTGAGGTAGCCACTCTTGTACAACAAGTGTGCCAGCAGAGAACATCATTCAGACCCAGCAATTTCTCCTTGTGTTTTGCATATTAAAATTGCATTAATGCTTTAAATTTTAAAAAATTGAGGGTTTTTTTAATGGAATGGGAAGTAGTAACTCACACCTGACAGGTATTACCATCAACAAGTCAAAGGAGATATTAATTTTCTTAGTTGTATAATTTTTCAAGTAAATAGGATAAATCAATATACTGAATAGTTCAGATGATGGGTAATATAAGTGTCTGGGAAAAAGTAAAAAGGTTTCTTTTCATTATTTCATTCCTTGCCCTGGCCCCTCCTCCCCCCAGCCTTGTTCAGTCGGTTTTCTTTTCCTTCCTGCCTTCCTTTTAGCAGGACTGGAATGCAATTTTTGTTTTGTTTTGTTTTGTTTAAATAACCTGTGTGCTATTTGCTGAACTGGCAGCTCATGTAGGCAGGGCATGTGCCATTACTCCCCAGATTTGTCACCTCCTGGACTGGCCAGTCTCTGGTCCTGTCCAGCACAGAGGCAGACTGAGCTTGGATAGCCAGGAGGACCAACAGTCTGTGAGGTATGGGAGCACAGCAGCACAAAAAGTTCTGGCAAGCCTCTGCCCTCCTTCCTTGCTTACCAGCTTTCTTTGGAAGGGAGGTGATTTTTCTTTCTTTCTTTTTTTTTTTTTTTTAAATACACAGTTAAGAGATAATCACATCCAGATTTAGGAAATAACATTTTGCACATAATTCATACTGGCTACCTAGAGAGATTATTGGTTGAGCAGCATGTAGCTATAAATTTGGCAGAATAAATGGCAAACTGTGGTTGGCATATGGATACAAAGCAGGAAGCAAACTGAGCTATACATTAACTAGAGGAAAGGCAAGCCTAAGAAACTGGTAATCAGTAGGCTCTGAAGCAAACAATAAGAAGGGGCAGCTGACAGGGCAACTAACTCTTGAGGAGCATGTGCAGCACCAGGGCTCTTTGCATGAGGAAGGACATTACCAGTCAATAAGTAACAAGCCAGAACGGCTGTTTTCTTCACTGAGTTTTGTTTATCAAAAAGTCAAATGACTTCTCCTCACCCACGGAAAATGTGAACACAGAGGGTGACAAACAATTTTGGGAAGCAACATCCGTTCTGCATGGAGAAACTTGATCTGCCATACCCAAAATAACTGATGTTGAAACACAGACTAAATCTCATCTAAGCAATTGATTAGACAAAATAAGGAAGCACAACTTGGAGCTGTGTTGATTTCACCTCAGGCAACAGGGCAGTAACAGGCCAGAGGCACATGGGCTGAGCCAGACTGGAAATCAAAGATCTAAGGAGAAAGGTTGTCAACAGATAACTCTGTGCCCTCAGGAAGCTGCTGAAAAATGTTTATTATGGCACTCAGTCCCTAAAGGAAGTGCTACAGAAATTCTGGCACTCGTACTTTCATCGGCACTGATGCAGTCGCAGCCCACGGGAGTCTGAGCCCTGCAGGACCGTGCTGCTGCCCGCATCCCTGACACTTCCTACTCCTGCACTGCCTTAATAGTGCAGGCAACCGCCTATTGATTGAGCTATTTTTTATCCAGGCTCCCTGGCTGTGCTAAAACAGTGTGGCAAAAAACAGAGCTGGCTGCTTAGATAAATTACTTCTGCAGAATGGGTTCTGCTATATTCACCTTTTGCAAAAAGAAGCTAACTTTCCCTAGGATAGGCTTTGGTACAGAGAGACGGTGCAGTGTTTTGTCTCTGTGCTCAAGCAGAACTACATTCCAGGCTGAAAGTCTGACCAGAGCAGGCTTCCTGCAGCACTGCTTCACTTCGGCTCAGCCACAGCAATACACACACAGAGATGCACATATATAGTGCTGGAGCGAGCACAGAGGAGGGCAACAAAGCTGGTGAAGGACCTGGAGAATAAATCCTGTGAGGAGCCATTGAATGAGCTGGGGCTGTTCAGTGTGAGGAGGAGGAGGCTGAGGGGAGACCTCATCACTCTCTGCAGCTCCCTGAAAGGACACTGTAGAGAGGTTGGTGCTGGTCTCTTCTCACAGGGGATTAGTCACAGAACAAGAGGGAATGGCTTTAAACTGCAACAGGGGAGGGTCAGACTGGACAGTAAGAAAAAATTTTTCCCAGAAAGAGTGGTCAGGGAGTGGAATAGGCTGCCCAGGGAGGGGGTGGAGTCCCCATCCCTGGTGTGTTTAAGGGTCGTTTGGATGAGCTGTGGGGGGATGTGGTGTAGGGGAGAACTTTGTAAAGTCGGGCTGAGGGTTGGACTCAATGATCCCAAGGGTCTTTTCCAACCTGAATGATTCTGTGATTCTGTGAATAGAGCTCGCCTTGCCAACTAGTCATCTGAGCTGCACTGCAGATCAGAAGTGGCAGAGGGAGTGGAAGGTCACAGACCCCACCTTGTTCTGAACTGTCCTGTCACTCCACAAGAGGTTTTGCTTGGGAGAAACTCGCTGCTGCTTGTGTGATTGCTGCTTTGGTTTGGAAATGCTCTAAGTGATGCAAAGCAAAAGACCCACAGTTGTGTTTCACAGCACAAGTTATTGAGGTGCTCTGCTCAGACATGTAAAGAGCAAATCTCTGCTGTAATTTCTTTATCGAACAGACCTGACACCATATCCCTTCTGCATGCCAAGTACTCTCCTAGGCCTGCACGCAAATGCTGTGGTGGTCTGCATAGTCTATTTAAGAAGCAAAAGGTTTTTTGAAGCCTGTCATTTGCTGAATATAAGCTTTTCCCCACTTTTGAAGGCTTAACTGGGAAAATTGAAGAGCTTTTGGGAATATATCAGTCAACATGCAGAGTTTCCAAGGTACTTTTCAGAGTATTTTATGGCAGCAATGCAAGAAAATTTTGGTTTTCATCTGTTTTTCACAGAAACCACTGTTTACTAAGTCTGCTTCTCTTCAGGACGCTCTAGTTGCAAAACACTGCCAAGCTGGGGTTCCTTGGGGCTTTTACTTGATAGAGTTCTTCATGCTGCTGAAGAAATTAAGCTCTCCCTCCCAGTCTTAGTCTTTGCCACCTAGAAGATGCTGCTCTGGTCTACCCTGAGACTCGTTTTTTGGTGAATAAATCTAAACAAAAAACAGCTCTCCTGAAAGACTGGGCATTACAGGTCACTGCAGGCAGGCTGGGTTTTCTCACACCGGCCAGAGGTATGGCTGGGCATCATGCTGATGTCTCAGCTCAGGATCACGTCAGTACACATCAGAGGTTGTACAGGGAGGCACTGATAGTGCTTCTCGACACGAAACAGCAGCCTAACCACATGGAAGAAATTGTGGTCAAAAGCTTTGTTTGACAGGATAGGCAAGTAGAAAATGTTACCTACATGCAACAAATTACAGCCTGTCGTGGTCACGCTCTGCACAGACCCTGACAGCTGTTAAAAGCTGAAATCATGTACCCTCCCACTTGTACAAATTCAAGCAAGTTGCTTCTGCTGTGCCACTGCCAGCTGAGTGCTCTCTCCAGAATTAGGCATTTCAATGTGAGAAGCAAAAATGGTGAAAGTTCCCCCCTTTCTGCCCTGCTTGTTCCATATCACTGAGAGGGCGAGAAGCACTATCTCCTAGCAAGGCAAAGGATGCCTCAGCTAGATGAAATGATTTACAGGATGAATAACCACATAATGATGGGCATGAGGCAAGTGCTAAATTTACTACAGCTCTGTACTGACTGATCTTGCATAAAATTAAGCCATTCAGTACTAACTGTCACTTCATGTCCTTCTGGATTATGGCAAAACATCACTCTTGTTCCTTAGCTCTTACAAAACCAACCATATAGCTTTAGCAACAGTACTCAGAAACGCTGCCATCTCCCAGCACATTGGAAATATCAGCTATTTGCCAGAAAAAACTCCCTGGGGCTCACATAGTGTCTCTTCTGGGAGACAGGTGTTCCAGGCACTCACAAAACTTTTGCCTTGAAAAGCCGCAGTGATACTGATCTGTACCGGAAGGTCTTTAACAAACTGCAGGAAAACTGTTGTTTCTAATGGCCCTGGGCTTCTCCATCAGCATGACTGATAACTGCTGCTGAAGTTGATGAAACTTGTTTATAAGTCCTGACATAATTGGTATTTTCCTGAAAGTCTGACAGACAGCACTATGCCATTGTGCAGACTGCAGGTGCTGGAAGGTTCTTGTTCTGGCCAGAGAACAGCTCTATGGAATTTATCAGTATAATGCTAGTTTTCAGTTCCACGTCTCTTGATGAGTGATTGGTAGAGAAAGTAGCTTTTTGCAGGCTTAAAATCTGATCCAGCGTGTGTGGACAGGAGAGCAGGACCCATCACGCCCTGTCCCACATTCAGTGGTATGAACCACCAAGCTTCTCTCTGTCTCAGTTTCTCACTCTATCAGATAGAAGCAGTTTTTTCTTACCCGTCAGTGCAAGTTGCACTGTGCATTTGTATTGGTGGCTGGGATCAAAGGTGCTCAGCTACGGAAGGGTTCCCTGGAGGCAACAACAGTGGCCTTTCGAAGCAGTCCTACTTACTGAGTAAGAGTGGAGTATTATAATCTGGATGTATTAGCTACTACATAACGATCAAGCCCAAACTTCTAAATAGCACCCACTTACAGCTCGAATACTGCATCTGCATGCAAGGGCTTCAGTAAACTAACCGGTTTCCAGAAGCACTGAGCTGCAGATATAATGGGAGATGATATAAGCTGTCCAAATCTACAGAAGATCACGCTGCTGAAATCCTAGTTATTGAAGGCTTTTTTTTGCTTGCAAAGTCTTTCCCGAGTGAGTAAATAATAATGGTCACAGAGCTCCAAAAATAAAAGCTAGGATAGTCCTTATTCAGGTGGATGCATATGTGGGTTTATGGCCATGCATAACTATTAATTATGCTATCTTTTTATCAAATTCTCCTCCTAGGATATTAGAATATTAAGCAGACTAAGTTAAACTTCTAGCTGTTGCTGATCTCAGCTCAAAAATATGTGTGATGATGTGATGGGCAGCTTTTGAGCTAACTCGGGTACATTTCTCATGATGTTTCTGAACATGCCACAGAAGTCTTAGTAAGCACAGGATAACTGGTAGCATGGGCTGGTGTGACAACAACATGTTTATTTCATTGCAGCTTGACTAAGGACACATCAAACATTAACTGGGTATTAGAAAAGAGAAGAAAGGTAACTGCTTTGAAACAATTATAGATATTCTGCCCTTTTAAAAGGGCTGCTTGGAATGTTTTCCTGTGTTTGTATGACATCTCATTGTCATTCTAAAGAAACACCAAATGGAAGAGGGGCTGAGTGTCTTACAGCACATCACAGATGAGGCAGAATCTATCCAAAGCTATGACTGTCCAAGCCAAGTGCTGCCAGAATAGATCTGTTGCCCATCAGCAGGGTTGATGCACTGCTCCACGGCAGACATGGAATTTCATCCCATTATGTCCCTTGCTTCCCAATACTAGCCATGGCACTCCCCATACTGAAGCTATAGCTGCCTTTTTTTTTTTTTTTTCGTTTTTTCAGCTTGAAAAATATTCGGCATCTGGTCCCTGAAAAGGGTTCTAGAGCAGGTTTGGGGCAGCAGACAGCTGTAGCTGGTGACTCAAGAGAAACATCTGAGAGAGTGAATGAAACTAGAAACATCCAGGAGGGATACTGATGAATAGAAAAGGAGTGAGAAATGGTGCATAAACACTTTTTAATTGGACTATCAGTGGCTCTTTTATACCTTTACAAAGAAGTTTCTGGATGCAGAATGCCTATTGAGACACACTTTTTTTTTTTTTTTTTTTTGACCCAGGTCAGACCAAAAAGGCAAAAGACCATATTCTGCACCCTCTCTTTGTGATTCCCGGTGCAACGTGTACCCTGGAGAATAAATCTCTTAACTTTGTGGAAGCATCAACAACTTTTGGGGGACATTTATGTTTAGATCTCTTTCTTCCTGCACACATTAGACATTCTTACCCCCTACAGAACAGGGCATGAAAAGTTTCTGGGAAACTGGGCTCTGCCTTTTCGCAAAAGGAGGGCAGACATGCCCTGAAGTCCTCCTACATGATACCAAATGCTGTGCATTCAACAGACCTGCCGGTTAATGATCCTGCCCATAAGTAATGTTTTAACCATAGAGTAGCTTTTGTTTGCTTCAAAAGCCACAAAACCAAAGAGGAAGTGTAGGAGAACGTGGGCAGGACGGTGGCCAGGAGCCTCATGACCTCATCTTTTTCCGCCACATGGGGATTGGTGGCTGTGCCTGGGACAGGGTTTAAATTCCCCGAGGTTGGAGATGTCAGGCAGTTGGGGATGAGGGGAGAAAGCCAGAGCTGCTGAGACCCAACTGGCTAGAGCTGCTGCTAAGAGTGCCTTTGTCACAGCTGACTCCTCCAGCACCAGAAAAGGTAAGTTTTTGCTTTTTTGCCTGACATGTGCCATTCTGTCTGCAGCTTTAGTCAAGGAAGAATTGGGCAGATCTTTGAAAACTGCTTTGCTGGGCAGAGATGCTGAATGCTTCTCTGTGGAAAAAGGTATGCTTTTGTAGGAGCCAGACTGCTTCAGTGATGCAACTTATTATACATAATCACAATTTTAAACCTGTGTGTTGATAGATGTCAGGAGGAGGTTACTGTAAACCTTACCACAGAATCAAGTGTTGGAAACTCCAAGCTGGTACTTTAACACAGAAAGCTTCCTCCCTTGTGAAACCACTGCCTGGCAGTGTCCCTGTTTCTCCTGGCAGGTTTGCAGTTTGTGCTGCACACTACTGAGTGGATGGGACATGCACCCTGATCTGTGTAACTCTTGAAACTGCAATACCTCTAAGAGAGTGTCCAGTGTCAGGGCCAGCCTTACTAACATATTTTAAATGTGCCTTTAGTAGCCTTTCTTTCCTGCTATGTTTTACTAAAGTTTTAAATGCCTCATTCATCAGTAAATCAGTTTAATTTCTCAGGGATGTTCCTTATTCTAGGAATTGATCTGTCAGCACCTAAATTTACTCTCCTAATTTCAGCAGGTATCACTAATTTATCAAATTGCTAAAACTGCAATGTGAGCAGATGTTTTACTTCATCTCTTGCTTGGAAGCACAGGTTATTCTGTTCAAACTTCTGGAGGGGGAAATAAACTGCTTTTATTGATAGGCCTTTATGTTCATATAAACTGAGTTTACGCACAGCGACTCCAGTTAATAACTATTTTTAAAATAACTGAAAAGAGAATCCAAGTTCAGTTTGTCTTGTCTTGTCTCTTCTGACAAAATGACATTAAATGAACAAAGATAAACCAAAACTGATCTTTACTGCACTTTTTCATGAAGCTTTTCCTTTGCCTGTGCAAATCAATAGATGACAGGAGTCTGCTCACGCCTTCTCAGTGCGCCTACTCTCACCACTGCTCAGTGTTTCTTGGTACCTGTTTTTAAGGTACTTTGAGTTGCCAAGTCATTACAAATCCAGCTGGGTGGGGAGTGGTGATGGGGGAGAGAGGAAAAAGATTGTCATGGGCAGGTTGAATCCTTAGCAGAGAGCTGGTCTCAGCACAGTGAAGTACCCCAGGAGCAAGAAAAAGCCCATGGCATTTTTGTGGTATTTTACCTTGCTGACTCACTGTTCCAAAATATTTTCTAGGAAAACATCACAATGAAGGTGGCAGTACTGTGTTTATGTCTTATCAGCATCACCGCTGCATGGCCAGTGAGTAAATCACAAATGCATATCAGGAATCACTTGTGTATTTTCGTATTAACAATAAATTAATACTGACAAATGCTTTTTCTCTTTTTTCCCTCAAGGTGAGTAAATCCAAGCAGCATGCCACTTCTGCCAGCTCCGAAGAAAAATATGTAAGCTCTTTTTGTCTTTCTATTAATTTTCTTTAATAAATATTTTTGATTTTTTTTCCTTGAATACACATTGTCCGATACTTGTTTTATGATTGTAGCCTGCAGAACATGTCCTCACTTGGCTGTTATGAGCCAGTTTCTCAGGTAGCTGAAGCAGAGAGCCACTGATGTCACTAGACTTTTGCCATGTTAAGTGTCCTGGTTGTGGACTTCTGTTAGTTGTGTCTCTGGACTAGCACCAGAAACGTTTTTTCTAAGTGAAAAATGTGTAAGCTGTCAGTTAAATGAGAAAAGGATTGTAGCATGGCACAACCCACATTCATTAGTATGGATCAGATGACAGTATTTGGTGTTGGAAGTGCACTTTAATCCAATTCCCATAATTTTTTGTAGAGGTGAGAGTGAATTGTATTAGTCTTGTATATGATTTATACTCCATAGCCAGCTACTACCCATGTAAAATCGATTCTTTGCTCTGAGAATCAGCTACTGCATTTAGTTGAGAGTCTTCATGATGTGGGAGATAAACCACTCTTGGTAAAAGGACCTGAGAATTAGCAGAAATTATGGTCATTAGATATAACTCCAAATTTCAGTCAATAAAAATGAGCTGGAGAAAATGATCAGAAATTCCTCAGTGGGAGAGGCACATCTTCTGGATTATACTGTTTGGGTATAATGTTCATCTGGGATCATGGCTTGTTCTGAGTCCTCTTCCTAGTGCAATGAATTGCTGAGGACACATGCTGTACAAAAGGAGTATGTATTGCAGATGCCACATCTGACTGGAAACAGAGTTTGTGATGCAGACACACTCTTGCATGCTCCTTTGTGGATTAAAACCACCTTTTTGTTTTTTTCTTCAAGGACCCCAGGGGCCATCACTCACATAGATATCACCACCACCGCATGAATTCTCAGTCTTGGGAGAGACTGAAGCACCCGCAGAATGACCTGGCGTCACCTCAGCAGGTATGGGAAACTAACTGGAAGAGAAAGCAGAGCATCTTTCAATGCCAAGATTTGCAAGTCAGGATTAAGTGCTTAAAGAACAGTCAACATGCTGATCAGCTCTACTGTATAGACCTTTGTATGCTAACAGTTTTATGTTGTTTTCAGACTCTTTACTCTTCAGAAGAAAGCGTGGATGTCCCAGAACAACCAGTAAGTGTTTTGAACAGCAAAATGTCAGTTGAATGCTGCAGGGCAGCCCGTGTGTAGCAGCACTCATTTTCCTCAATCAAATGCGGTTCTTGTGGTAACATCTCTCCCTAAATAAAACAAAGCTTCAGGCAGGGTGAGATGAATTCAGAGCAACTCATGCACATAGCTCCTCAACAGTGTGTAAGCCCTGGATGAGGAGGACAAATACCAGTCTGCACAATCTCACAGATATGTTCATTTGCCTGATGCATAATAAATGTTTTCCAGCACTTTCCTGATGTGTCAAGCAAGAGCAATGAAGATGTGGATGATGATGATGATAATGATTCCAATGACACGGATGAATCTGATGAGGTTGCCACGAGTTTTCCCACAGACATTCCAGTAACTGTACCCTTCCCTCCTTTCCCTTTCACCCGGGGAGACAATGCCGGCAGAGGCGACAGCGTGGCCTACAGGGTGAGGGCTAAAGCCACAGTGATGAAGTCTAGCAAACTCCACAAAGCTGCAAAAAAGGTAAATAGCGCTAAGCAGTGGTACCCAGGTTTTTGGAAAAGGGTAGTGAACTTAAAAATGAATGTATTACTTTAGGGGCATCAGTTTTGAAAAGGATTGGTGAGAGGAAAGTAGGTGTAAGTGAAGGAATGTATTTCCTTTTTCTGGAGACCCCAGATCAGGGGGTATTGATGGCTGTTGATGTGCTGGATGTTGATTATGCAGGAACATAACCTGCTGCCACAAGCTATGCAATGCTGCAATTTGTCCTTGCACACATGAAATCTGAGGCCAGGATCAAACTCGAGTTTCTCGTAATGCAAAAGGTTCATGTAACTCCATAAAAGACCACAGTGTTTTTTTCCAGGCAGTGATGTATCATGCAGTCTTTGAGTGTCCCTGCAGCCTGTGCGGCTTGCTTTGGTGCAGTACAGCAGTACCTGTTGACAGAGCAGCTCCTCAGGAGTGACAATGACTTTCTTGTTTTGCTCTCTAATGCAGCTCATTGCGTACGATGCCACTGAGGAGGACGAGAGCACCCTGGATGCAGACAGCCAGCAAGCAGGGCTCTCCCGGGAGGATCCTGCTGCCCGTCGCTCCCTGATCAAGCACGCCATCAGTGGGGAATGGGCTGACAAGAGCCATGCACAGGACAGCAGCGAGCTGGACAGCAAGCAGCGTGACCAGAGCATGGAAAACGACAGCCGGCAGAAATTTGATAGCCATGAGGCAGAAGGAGATGATAGTAGGGCTGGTGTCAGAGGGGAGAGCCACCAGAGTGTGGAAAGCAGGGAGAGCCAGGTCCACGTTTCAGCTGAGAACCGCGACAATAACAGCAATCAAACGTTGGAGAGTGCAGAGGATGCCCGAGATCATCACAGCATTGAAAATAATGAAGTCACCCTTTGAAGGGAGACACGTGTAACGTTTCCCTTCTTTTTCAAGTCCTACCTAAGGGGAGGGGGGCAGTAGCTTCATTTCGTGTAACTGTAAATGTAGAGCACGTGGTGACTTACTGGGTTTGGGGCAGCTTGTTACCCGGTGGCCTCCCCTGGGCCACCAGCCCTCCATGCTGCAGGTCCTGCCAGCCTCACGGGGTGCAGCGGGCAGCAGCGTGGGGCAGCCAGGCAAACGCTGCCGGCTGCATGGAGCCAGCATTACCTCTCTGACATGCTGCTCTCTCTACTGCCAGCCTGTATTTTGCTGTAACTGGATTTCAATAAAAAACACAAAACCCTGTACCTGTGGGCTGCGGCACTGGTTTTGCTGGGTTGGGGCAGCGGGGGAGCTTTTGGGCTGCGTGAGGTGCTTTTATACCTCTCCTTCTTAATATTATGTGAAATACCTGTTCCCCCGCCATTTATTAAGTGGGTAAATCCCCTCCGCGGGGCCTCCTCCCGCTTTTACCGAGGGTGAGCGGTGAGCTAGCCTGAAAACACCCGGCGCCGGCCGCTGCACCTCTACCACAGAGGCGCCTCGGGGCTTCCTGCTGCTCGGCTCGGCTCGGAGCGGGGAGGAGGCGCCGACGGCCGCGTCCCTCTCTGAGGAGACGAGGGGGGACGAGGGGGTGGCGGGGGGGGAAGGAGGCTCCGGCCGCCTCTCCCGCGGCGAGGCGGCGCAACTACATCTCCCTCCGTACCCCGGGATTTCCGGGCCGGCGCCGGGGGGCGGGGAAGGGGCGGAGGCCGCGGCGGGGCCGGCGCTGGAGGGCGGGGAAGGGGCGGCGGCGGGCTGATGGCGGCCCACGGGAGCTGCCGGCGCGGGCGGGAGCAGCTGGAGCTGGAGCGGCTGGGCGAGGCGGTGCGGGCCGGCTCCTGCCCGTCGCCGCCGCTCTCCGCCTGCTCGCGGCAGGCCTGGAGCCGGGACAACCCGGGCTTCGAGCCCGAGGAGGAGGAGGCGGCGGCGGCAGGGCCGGTGCTGGAGATGGACGTGGAGTGGGGCAGCCCCGCGGCCGGCGCTTCGTCGTCGTTGGGCAGCGGCGCGGCGGGTCAGGGCGGCGGCGGGCGGCGGCAGCGGCGGCTCCCGGCGGGGCGCGGCGGGGTGGAGGGGCCGGGCTGCTCCCAGGTGCCGCCCGACGGCACCGCGCCCCACCGAGCGGCCTGGGCCAAACGCCTGGCGCGGCGGCTGCGAGGTGAGAGCCGCTGCCCCCCTCGGCCTCGGGCCCTCCTGCCCGAGCTCCTACAGCTCGGCTGCCTTTTCCTGCGGGCCGTCTCTGAGATGATGTTGTAGTCCCTTCTGTCCACCCACCTCTTCGCTACCTGTCCTCTTTTTTTCCCCTGGCCGTGTTCTTTTCCCGTCTCCCATCTTAACCCCTGTCTCTGTCCCCACCTCTTTATGCACATCCGTATTCTGATCCCTGCCCGGGTTATGCCGCGCCGCACGCACAAATGAAGACACACCTCTCAGCTGCTTTTCCTCTGGAGCTCTCAGCCCCCTCGGTCGTAGTCCTGGCTGCCTTCAGTATCACTCAGTATATTCAGTATATAATTTTTGGATGCATGTGGCTTTTTTTGACCCAACACCAGGTCTTTGGAGAGTTGGAGCAGAATACTTGTTTTTTTCTTTTTTCTTTTTTTCTTTCTCTCCCCCCCCCCCCCCCAGCATTCTCTGTCCTATTAAATAGGTGGTTAGGATGGTATTCGTGCTTAGAGTGGGGTTGTTGGGAGGGTGTTTTATTAATTATTGCTTTTCTGCAGTACTGTGCAGTGCCTTGGAGTTGCCCTCGATTGTTGAGAGCTGCCTGTTGGTGCACAGCTGGTGTCCAGGGACATAGTTTGAAGCACAAGTGGGAGCACATCAAATGAGCATTTGGAGTTTTGTTCTAAGCTTGCTACATTAGCTGTGTGCTGAGCTAGCCCTGTACAGGCTTGATTTGACACAGCAGAGAAAATGGTGGATGGGGAGTTCTTTAGGTTCAATATTGTGGGAGCATGTGCGAGGAAACCCCAGTTCTTTTTCAGAGAAGCTTAAAATGTCAGCATAAAATCGTGAGGATTTTAAACATAGAATTTGTTTAAATGTCAGACAAAATATTTATAGTTTTAAAGCTGTGGGAAAAGTAAACCATATTTAGAAAATAAGGCTTATTCATAAATGTGAATTTTCTGAAGTGATAGGTAGTACTGTTACAGGCTGGTAGAGCATCAGCAGAGGTTTTAAAACCAACTCAATTTTAAGCAGGGACTTGTAAATTAGGCTATCGTACATCCTGTATGTTTTCACTTTGATTTTCATGTGCATGCAAAAATTATTTGCTATAATGATTTCTCTGACTTAAGATGTCTTGCACCAAAATAAATCCCCCTTGATCATTGCAGTGTTTTACTTGGATGCAAGTCAGACTTGCCTAGATTATGGAATAGAGCATGTGTTCTTTTCAGCAGGTTTTATTGGAAGAGTGTTTAATGAACTAAGTCACTTCACAGCACAAGACCAGGATGGCCAGGAAAATATATCAGTGATAATTATTTGTTATGCATGATCTGGCGCTTGCTCTGTTTGGAGTCTTCAAGTGTGTGTTTAGTTTAGTCTGTCGCTGAGATACATAAATGCCTAGGAAAGGAGCTGCTTCACATGGGTAAAGTGAAGTCCTCTTATAAAAATTCTTATCTAAGTAGACTCTTCAGCTGCTCCCTTCATACTAGTTCTGGCTGAGAAGGAACCTCCTGTATGTGCTTTTTTAAACTGTGGTGAAAAATAGTGGTGTTTTGAACATGAGGTGAGTGTGAGAGTGACTTAGTGATGTCCTGGCATAAGTTGCTACTGTTTCATCTCTGTCATGGTTTCTGCAGTTAATACTCAAAAACAGGTTATCCACACTAGGCCTGATTTTGGTGCTGGTTTCTGAGCCATTTATTTTCACCTTGTTCAGCTGAGCAAGCAGCAGAACCAAGAGGAATTGGCTTTTGGTGAAGCTGCATGATGTGCTGGGCAGAATGAGTGCAGCTGAGCCTTCAGCAGCATCAGGATCTGGTAGATGTTGCCAGAGAAGATATTCTAACCATGTTCTGATAGATGGATCCCTTGCCTCTCCTGCTGCCTAAAAGCAATGTATCTTGGGCTAGAATAACCAGTTTAGGAACTGACACTTTAATTTCTGCTTTCAGGATGAAAGATGAAGGCCACCGTTGAAAGAATGCATAATATTACCGTGTCATATGGTGTGGTTCTCTTTACACTCCTTGGTGTGAGCCTGTTAATCAAGTGTGTGCTGTGTGCAGTCAAGTATTAATACACTGCATTAATCAAGTGTGCAGTGGTGCAAAGTTGCAGTGCAAGAAAGCAGAAATAAATGTTTTCAGTAATGGCCATGGACCAAGCTGCCTCTTGCTGTTTTGAGACAGTCAGTGTACACTGGTAGTATTCTATTTTTAGCTGTAAAATGAGAAGTCTTGGTTTCGTGTTCTAGGAATGTGCAGAGTGGATTTATCCCTGTGGTTACTATCCACAGTTTCTGTTGATTTCTGACCTGTGTACATTTTGTGTTTATAAGCAAGCGTAGTTAACGTTAGTGGAGTAGATGGATCCTTTCTGGTTCTTCGGTGAGAATGTTGCCATTAATTCAAAGCCACAGTAAATGGCTAGGTGTGACTGTCATGCTGCGAAGGTACTGCAAAGTGTTGTACTTGCCTACTGCATAGGTATTGAACCTTTTCTGAAGAAAGGTGATTGCTGCGGGCTACATGTTGAAAGTGCCGATTTCAAGCCTGAAATTAATACAGGACACTTGAAGGATAGCTGAGGTTTTAATACTGGAAAAAGCACTCGGTTCTTTTGACATTTCATGGATAACTTTGAAGACTGGAAAATGGTGTCCTCAGTACTCACTTTATTTCTAGACGACCAGAGGAAAATTAGCATAGATTTATTTAATGAAATTACATTTCACTAGACAGAATTCAACAAGGTGGATGAATCATTTGGATATCAGAAGTGATAGTGTTACTATGGCTAAACAAGTTGTTACTCATCAACTGAAGGATAATGAATGACCGCTTACACCTTTCTTGCTGTCAGTTGTGAAATAAAAATGCTGAGAGGATTTAAGGTAATGGGATTTTGGTAATTGCAGCTATCGGGGAGATTGTAACAGGAGTTACAAAGTGAACAGAAAGTCATCTACTTCAGACTGACTGTGGTTTAGGTTCTTTCTCTTTGTGGATTCTTTTCAGATTCCAGCATGAATTTCTGAATTACCTTTAGTTCCTCTAGTTTTGCAGTTGTCTTCAGCAAACATCCCAGATGCCAAGGGGAGAGGCGGGGTTGACTGTTCAACTCTTAAGGAGAAAGTCATCAAAAGTTTGGGTGGGCAAAGCCCATTTCAAGAGCTAGGCTGGAAACATAATCTGTCCCTCAGAGCTGTACTTGGTCACCCAGTGCTACTATGTCCTCATGTGAGCATGTGTAGGGCATTTCTTGAAAGACTTTCTTAGTTACTGTTAAATGGAGCTTTCAAATATCATTCCTAGTTACTCATTAATTGTTACTTTTGTGTAGAATGCATCATGACATTTTTACTGAGTTGAACTAGTGCAGGCTTCAATTGTACATTACTAAGGATTGTGAGACAGTATTGTGGTGGTGTTTTGGGACAAAGCATCTTTGCCTGAGGGTCACTTTCCTCTCCTTCCCCCAGCCCTATTCTTTCTGCAGCATCTGCATTTCTGTGTAGGCAGGTTAGTTAGTGATATGTATCTTGGCTTGAGCCCTTCCAGAATTTAAGACTTCTACATACATTTGAATTGCTTTATGTGCATTCTGTACTTCATAAATTTGTCTTTATGTTTATGTAGGTATATGTGTAGATGTAAGTACATGTATTTATATAATACATATAATGTATATATATTTATATATGTGTAAACAAAGATTTTAATTTCCTGTGTTACCTAACAAGCTAGACTTTTTATTATAAGATGAAATTTCATCTATTTTTTTAATTTGCATTTGACGATTATTTTTTGACAACTCAGAAGAGTTCTTACACTCTTCGGGTAACCATTTGGGCTACAGAATGAGTATGAGAGAACTGTTGGTTGCAGATTTGTTTGCTAAATTAAAGAGTACATAGATTCTGTCAAAAAGTCAATGAATAGCAAATTTAAATAAGGAATGAACTGAAAATGACTAATAGAGGTTAGAAATGAAACATTTTTGGTGCTTGCAGTAGATGTCAGCTTAAATCCAGCACTACTTACCACCACTGTTCTTGATGCATCTAACCCAATATTCTAATAAGGCAAAAAGGGGTTATAATATGCACATCTCCTGAAAGTGTGGCAACTAATGAAAGTATTAAGCTGCCTGACAGTCAAATCTAGTATTTCATTTTAAATATCTTTGTGTGGTCTCTGGTGCTGGTTTTTTTGTTGTGTTGTTTTTTTTTTTCCCTTCACATGTAACTTTCTGTTCCTTGCTGACTGACTTCTAACATTCTAATATGACAGAATTTGAGCTTTCAAGTTTTCTGCTCACCACATTTCTTATTGGTGAGTAATGTGCTGACAGCCAGGACTCGTCTCTCTCGCCAGCTTAGCTCACTGGCTGTTCCAGCCTTTTCTTCCTCTCTTCCGTAATGTTTTCCTGCCTTTATTATGAGGGTTGCTAGTGCAACGTAGTGGTGTATTAGAGGGTGAATTTGTTGAGTTCTTTCTTATTAGTGACTCTGTAAATGCTTTTGTGTTTCTGTCTTCAAGAATGACCTAATGGTGAGGATTTGGCATTCTGTGTAGCAAAGGTGCAGTCTTTATCTGTAAATTTTCAGATTTAGCCTTAAAGAACAGCTTTGAAAAAGCTCTTGTTTCAGGGGCTGACACTAGTGAAGATTTTAGATTACTAATTAAGGAGTGTGAACAGAGATTAATGCTAAGACTGTCAGTGCTTGCTGTGCCTATTGAAGAGAAGTTTCCTTGTTGACTTTGTGGTTAGGTCACAACTTAAAAATGTGGTAGCTGAAAGGCTTCTAAAGGCATCTAACTTTTTCTGAATACACCTCGTATATGCAGGTAGAGGGAAGAGCCTCCTTATTCCCACCTCTTTGTTAGCAAATGAGGTTCTGCAGCAGGCAGATTTGTCCGTTTTAGTCTTACAGCAGTGGTTGCAGAGCAGCTGAACTGTTCTGGCTATCCCTTGTTGCTGTTCCGTTCAACTTCAAATTACTGTGGTATGTTTGATGGATCCAAGATTTTTTCCTAGGGAGTTTGAGGTTACTTTATTTTTACCTACTGTGAGCATAAAGGATGATTTAAAAGGTTGGTTGTTTAAAATACCTGAAAAAGAAGTATGATGTGCTTCTGTAAGAGTGAATTTTTATTTTGATATGCTTTCTCTTCCACCATAAAGTAAGGTAAATTCACCTTACTGTGTTTAGGCTTAAATGAAGAGAAGTTCCTTGAAGGTAGCAGTTCTGGTCTGAGTATCAGCAGCTGTTCCCAGATTTTTTTCTGTTCTGTATTAGGCACAGGAAATAATTATTGTGGTTACTAACTGCTTTCTGTTCTCATCTTTTAAAGACTCCATTTAAAAGATCCTTTTGCTTTTCTGTTACCCTTTTGGAAGGGATCACCAGAGTTCAGTAACTTCCCTTACTCTGTCTTCAGAAAATCAAGTATAATGTGAAATGGAAAAAAACAGACAGAAGTAGTTCAGTTAATGAAATTGCCCAGTTTGACAGGTAGACATAGGTTGCTCATTTAGGCTGCTACTAATGTTTCAATAATAACTCTTTTGTTGTGCAGGGAAAGAAATCATGTATACTCACCAAGATCCCTGCTGTGTCTCTGGTGGACATGTCTTGCCTATTTGAGTTACAATTTGTTTCTTTAAAAATGTGTTTGACTGACATATCCCCCTTTCAGGTAGAAAGTTAAAGGCTACTAATAAAGATTCAATACTGAACCTGCATTTTCACTCATCTAACAATGCTTTTCACATTTAGAAAAAACCCAAAATACTGCACTTCATTTCTTGAACTGTGTGAGTCTTTGTATACTTGTATCTGGTTTTATACCTTGTGGGTTTAAGTGGCAACGCTTTGACAAATCTGCAGGAGATGCTGTTAGAGTTCTGCTGAGCTTTTACTGAAGTATTATGGTATCTCATTAATAGCTAATATGCCTCAGGCCCCATTCAGCCTACAGAAGTAGTTGTTCTGTCTTGGAGTTAGATCAGTTTAAAATCCATAGAAGAACCTGCAGCAGGCATGACATAGGTTAAGCTTTCAAACCACTGAGTTCATGTCACTTGAGTATCTAGTATCAGACACAGAATCACAGGATGGTTTGGGTTGGAAGGGACTTTAAAGACCATCCAGTCCAACACCCCCTGCCATGGGCAGGGCCACCTTCCACTAGCCCAGGCTGCCCAAAGCCCCGTCCAACCTGGCCTTGAACCCTTCCAGGGAGGGGGCAGCCACAGCTTCTCTGGGCAACCTGTGCCAGTGTCTCACCACCCTCACAGGGAAGGATTTCTTCCTCATATCTAATCTAAATCTCTCCTCTTTCAGTTTAAAACTCTACCCCCTTATCCTATCTCTACACCCACTGATCTCACCTTTCCTGTAGCCCCTTTAAGTACTAGGAAGCCACTCTAAGGTCTCCCTGGAGCCTTCTCTTCAGCTGAACACCCCCAACTCCCTCAGCCTGTCCTCACAGGGGAGCTGCTCCAGCCCCCTGAGCATCTTTGTGGCCTTCTCTGGACCTGCTCCAACAGGTCCGTGTCCTTCTGATGTTGGTGCCTCCAGAGCTGGACACAGCACTGCAGAGAGGGGTCTCACATCTGTGTACATCTTTATATATGTTTTCCTTTTAAGGTTTGTGGGGGACGAGACTCATGGAAGAAAGCAACACCAGCAGAGAGCGATATCTAAAAAGTGTTTTACGGGAGTTGGTTACATACATGATTTTCCTTGTGGTCTTGTGTGTCCGTAAGTACTGTTCAGCATTAATGCATCCATTTCCTTACTATCTGTTTTCTCTCTGTGATTCCAGAATGAAGGTTGTTTCAGTGATGTTGGAGAAGAATTAATGGGCAGATGTGTAGGCAGATATTTGGAATTAAATCTTCCTCCTGATTCTGCACGTGGATTGTTGCTTGAGATTGAAAATACTGCAACTTTCTGTGCCTTAATAAGTTTTGAACCTTTAAGCAGGATGATAATATACTTTTTGTTTTAAGGTAGCATGTTTTTTTAATGTTTTACCACAGTGTAATGGTTCTGCTACACATTCTGAAATCACTGAAGAGAACTGTTAAATGTGAAGCATTGGTCATCTAGGACAAAAAAATTAAATTAACATCACCAAATTTTGGATTTATCACCAAGCTTATGTACAGGTCATTCTAAGAATAGATGTTCTTGATAGTAGCTGGAAAGGCAGAGATAATGCTAGCTACTTAGGAATATCTGATAATCTGTGTTTTCGTGGTGCTGGATGTTTTAAACGCATCTGTAGCCTATATACACTCAAGTGTATATGGATCATAGCTGGAGACTTCCATGATTTGTTTTATTGTCTGTGATATCATGTGAAGTATTGTAACACTACAGAACACAGAACAGAGTAACGTTCAACCTACTGTTTTTTTTAATTATTATTTTATTTGGCTTTCAGGTAGGTGGCTGCTTTGAGGTAGGTGCTCTAGAACCAACTCTGAAGATAATATTAGCAGATTCTACTAAATACAGACTTAAGTGAGGAGCTTTGATGGATCTCTAGCCTCATACACAACAATGTTCCTGGACTCAAACAGAGTTTAAGAAAGCAACCTGAACTGAGTTTGCTCTTTTTTCAGAGCGAAGAGCCTTCGTGATGCTGGAGTACAGATAGTACAGATGTTTGTCACAGGCGTCACACAGTTATGGCTGGTGTAATGTAATGGTTCTGAGCACAGCCGCCTTTTCTGGCCTTGGGAACTTGAAACTGTAACACAATTCTGTTTCAAGATCTAAAGGGGTTTTTGAGTTAATAGTCAAAATGAGGCATGTTCATATATTTGCATAAAGATTAGCAAGACAGTGCGAAGTAGAACTTTCTGTGGAGATGTGAAGTAGATGTTTTATTTGGTTACTAGGGAGAATGACAACAAAATCTGTATGTATTAAGTTAGTGTATCTTTAGAAAGCTGATATAGAATCACAGAATAATTCAGGTTGGAAAAGACCCTTGGGATCACTGAGTCCAACCCTCAGCCCGACTTTACAACCTTCTCTCCTACACCACATCCCCCCACAGCTCATCCAAACGACCCTTAAACACCCCCAGGGATGGGGACTCCACCCCCTCCCTGGGCAGCCTATTCCACTCTCTGACCACTCTTTCTGTGCAAAATTTTTTCCTAATGTCCAGTCTGACCCTCCCCTGTTGCAGTTTAAAGCCATTCCCTCTTGTTCTGACACTAATCACATGTGTTTCAATCCTCCAGTTTTAGCGTGGGCAGTTCTGTTCTTTATGCCTGTAATGTCAGTGACACTTAAGTTGTCGTTTATGATCAGTTGTAATAGAACAAGGCGATTTTCTTATTTTTTGTGAGAGAGAAACTTGGAGTAGAAAAGCAAATGCAAAACCCCATTGGTAGACTGGCTCCAAGAGCAAGCCTGCCTTGCTTGTCTGAAGCAGAACTATTAATAAACCCCAAAACTTTGTACCATTGACACAACTGTTCTCGTGTTGTACTGCAAGTATGGTTATATACTAAATATCATGTTTTTTTTCCTTCTGGAGTCCTCACTTAATGGACAAAGTAGTTTCAGACTGCTTGTGGCCGGTATGCTGTACAACCAGGAGGGGTGTGGCAGAGAGGGACTGGAAGGAAAATAAAGTTGGTTTCAGTGGGAAAAGTTTACAGGCTGTTAACAATTTGTTTTGCTATAGAAAATGATTTTTGATAACAGAATAAAGGAAAATATAGTGTATTAAATATCTACAGATATTGCCAATTCATTAGTATTTTTTTAAAGTACTATCCTTTTTGATTTTACACGTAAGTGATAACTATGGGGCAGACTGTGCTGTGTCTTGGCGTGTCCTGGGAGAGAGCTTTCCAGTGCAAGCTAAATGCTACGGGCATTTCTTGTACTCTTGTGTTTCTGAGATTACATATTTAGAGAGAATCCAGGTATTGCATAGTCATGCGATACATTCCATGTGTCACAGCAGAAGTATTAAAAATAGTTCTTGTTCTCCAGTTGCTACAGAAAACACATTGCTTTATGTGTTTATGTTTTGTTGTCTAATTGTCAGGGGCTAATGTCATTCACAGTGCCCCGTGATATCCTGGTTGACCATCATTATCTGCTCAAACAGGGCAGTTTTTCTGAGGTCTTGTGCCATCTGTGCCAGCTATCTATGGATGTCTGGGATAGCCTAAGTCAACTAATAAGGCACTAGCTGCCTTTCTTCAGGATGCTGAAACATGCTTTTGTTTTTCTTGAAGTTAGGTTTTGTATAAGCATTAATAATAGAATGAGGTGTTGGAAGGAGTACTTTTAAACTTTTTCAGGAGTGTTTTAAACTGATTGATCAATCTGTTCTTCACTGATTTTTGTATTTTAATTGCAGGTGATAGGCAAATGCTGCTTGATGTGTTTGGGGTTTTTTATTCTGAAACTTAAAACCTTTCAGTGCAAAATCTGTACAAATACAACCTAATGTATTCACAACAAGCAAAATACTCTTTTTCTTTCTTCTTTTCTTCTCTTCTTTTCCCCCATGCCTTTACCTCTCACTCCTTGTTAAATCTTTTGCAGTGACTTATGGGACAGTGAGCTCCAGTATGTACTATTACACAAGGGTTATGTCGCAGCTCTTCCTGGAAACACCTGTATCAAAAATGGAGAAAACTGATTTCAAAACTTTGTCCACAATGGATGACTTCTGGAAGGTAATCTAAAACCAATTTTTCTCTCTGTTGCTGAGATGCATTTGTCCTGTCATGACCTGTAAATTTAACCTGCAGGAACTTTTTTCTAATGCTGTAGTGTTTGTGCATGAAGATCTATATGCATGGTGTCAAAGCTATGGAACAAAGCAGGCCTCTAATATGCGAAAGTTTAGAACCCAGGTATTGCTAGTGGGTTAGGGTAGGGCAACATTGTGAGATGTCTTTGGAGGACAAGTAACAGTAAGGACTGAGGTTAGAAAAATTATCAACTACAATTCTGACACATCCATGGAATGAAGACCTATAAAAACAGTGCTGGCAACATACAAACTAAAACTCTGTCTTCCTCCCCAGTTTACAGAAGGTCCTTTGCTGGATGGTCTTTACTGGGAGATGTGGTACAACAACAAAACCATGGCAGAAAACAAAAGCTTCATTTATTATGAAAACCTGCTCCTAGGAGTGCCTCGCATTAGGCAGCTGAAAGTGAGAAATGGCTCATGCTCGATACCTGAAGATTTAAAGGATGAAATCAAAGACTGCTATGATGTGTATTCTGTAGCTAATGAAGATACTGCTCCTTTTGGACTTCGAAATGGAACAGCGTATGTAGTATTCCTGTAAACAAATACTTTTTTTTTTTTTTTTCCCCTGACCTGGGTTATGCTGAATTACACAGTAAGTCACTTGGCAGAGGCAACTCTGCATTTGCTGTGTGTTCTGTCTGTAAAGCCAGGTAAATCCAAAGCAGCTGCCAGTTCTGCTCGTGGAGAAACCTCACGGAACTTAGAGAGGACTGTGCTCTTGATCCACTGGAGTTCAGGTGCTGTGGTTGTGCCACTGGCATCTGTTACACATGGGAGACACACTGCGGTCTGAGTGCAGCACTGCAGCTCATGAGCACCTGTTCTGTAATTCCAGATTGGTTTTACTGCAGTGGGTTTCACTGAGTTGTCTTCCCTGGCTAAAAATGGGTATAGCATTGCGTCTCCTGGAGGACCATGTGTGACTTGAACTGTAAAAGGTTTTGGAGGTGGAATTTAACTATGTAACTGGCAATTTTTGTTTCTTTTCCTGAGGACAGAAATTTTAAGTGAGTAGATAGATATGTTTTCTTTTCACAATTAATATACTTGTGACCAATCTGCCTGTCTTAATTTTGTAATGTTAGTCAAAGGAACTTTGTGCGCTCTTTCTCCAGGGTATATCAGAACTTTCTACAAGTACCTCTTAAATGAAATCAGAATTAACAGAACAGACAGCAGCAAAACCTAACAAAAAAAAAAAAAGTTGAAAGTGGAAAGACTAATGTGCTCTGTTTTACTTACTTCTGAACTAGCTGGACGTACACCAACGAGAAGGATTTGAATGGGAGCAGCCACTGGGGCTTGATTGCCACATACAGTGGGGCTGGTTATTACCAAGACCTCTCAAGGACCAGAGAAGTGACAGCTGTGCAGATTGCTAGTCTTAAGAAGAACCTGTGGCTGGATAGAGGCACCAGAGCAGCTTTCATTGATTTCTCTGTATACAATGCAAACATCAACCTATTTTGTGTTGTCAGGTATGAACAGAACCACAACAGTGTTCAAATTGCATAGCATAGGTTGTAGGGTTGGGGTTTTCTTGTGATGGCTTTGTTTTGAGGATGTGGGTCAGGGTATGTTTTGTATAAAAGTGACAAAGTGGCATGCCTTGCTGTCAAACAAGTGGGACTCCACTTAGCAGCTGCGCTCACCAGCTGGAGGCAGTTCTGACTTCCCTGGTGCTGCAATGCCTTGGGTGCAGTTTGTGGGCAACTGCTGTAGTGACTTGGCTTATTAAAGTAAATACATGAATATACAACATCAGTCTTTAGACAACATGGAATAGATGCAGGTGAAGGTGGTCTTTCTGTCTCGGTTTTCTCGCTGTTCCTGAAATGCTTTGCATTTTAGTCAAAACTGAGTGAAGTCAGGTTTATACCTGTTCTATGTAGTGTCTTCTCTGAATCATATGTGGGCTTTTCCCTGTTCTATTAAATAATTATGTAAATATATCTATATGTCTTTTAATAGTGATTTTCATCAATGCTGTGTAAATGAAATTTTTTTTCTTTGTCTTTTTTTCTGAACGCAGGTTGTTAGTGGAGTTCCCAGCGACTGGAGGCCTTGTTACATCTTGGCAGTTTCAGCCAGTGAGGCTGATTCACTACATCTCCACTTTTGATTTTTTCCTGGCAGCCTGTGAAATGGCATTTTGTCTTTTTGTTCTTTATTACATGGTGGAAGAGATCTTAGAAATCCACATTCATAGACTGCACTATTTCAGAAGTCTCTGGAATTGCCTTGATGTCCTTATCATTGTGGTAAGTAATTTTTATAATATGGCTAAAATCTTTCTGAAATGTACTTTGTGGGAGACATTAATGAGTCGGTATTCCTCTTGTGGGTTCAAGGGATAGGGCTATTGTTAGGAAGGATACTTACAGACTATTGGGCTGTTCAGTCCAAATAAAACAGTTTTAGTCTGTGTTGTAATGTTGGTGTGTTTTGCAAATTTGCTTGTTCTGTCTTCGGTGGCTTCAACCTTCACATCCAGGTGAAAAGTTAAGAGTATTTGTTCAGTATACTCTTTCAGTTTTTGTCTATAAGTCTATAGGGGTACAGCCATTATGGGTACATAATAACAAACATACATAACAAACCCACCGTCATTTCTCTTCTCTGTATCTGATACAGATCATTGCAGTGGCTTTCAAGTAAGCAAATCATCTGCTTTCAAGTAGTGATTTGCACTTGAATGGGACTGGGATTTGCATGTTTAAAAGAACCACAAAGATTTAATGTGGTATTAAAATACTCACCAGCTAATACAGAGTTTGAAGAAGTGTCTAAATTGTAGAGCACTAGCAATTATCAGGGATGCCTTCCTGGTTAAGTGGACAATGTTGCACATCAGTAATCCTGGTGCAGCAGAAAATCTGAGCTTTGAATTTAAAGCTGCATAATACAATTCTCTCTGGACCTGTATCAAGATGTGCTTACTGAAAGCATGCAAAGCCAGCAGTGCTGAAACAGTTCCTGTTGCACGCACATCTTCAGGCTTGGACAAATCAAAGCTTTAAGTCTTGAAGTTAGTATCTGTAATCTAGAGAAATCACAGTTCTTTGTAAATGAAGGACCAGTTAGGAGGATGTTTGTGTGCCATTTGTTACACTTAACAGCGGTGCCAGGAATAAGATGCTTTGCTCTTGCAGTCGCTGGAGTGCGAGTGAGTATAAAATTCACTTCACACAAAGGGTCAATGTCTGAGGGACATTGTTTAAATTTAGGATTATGTACTTTGTGACTGTACACGTGGTTAAGTGTTCACTTACACTAATATAAAAGCATATTTGCAGATGTCAAAGCAAAATACCTTACCTGTATGGCAAAACTAGAGCTTCTCTGCCATTGCTTTTCTGTGCAATACTGGTCAGTCTGTACTCCATAGAAACTCTAGTTCCTTTTAGGCTATTGCTTTCTTTCTGCTCTTTACTCTTGTTCACCTTTGTCTTTTTGAGTTGTCATCTGTCTTTTCTTACATTTCCTTCCCTGACAGCTTCATTTTTTCTGAGCCCACTAGGCTTCGCTATCATCTTGCTATTCAACTGTGGGAAGGAAACGATTTCTAAATCTTCTTGCTCACAGGTATTTGGCTGTAGTCGAGGAGTTAATGGTGGTAGTGTGAAATGCATTTCCTGATAGGATCTAAATTAGAGTTTCTGAACATATCTCAAACAGCAGCCACTGGGCCATTAAATTACTTCTGAGTGAAAGGTGGGGAAACCAGGCCACCTCCAGTCCCTGTAACCATCTGGCAGTGATGTGATCAGTGGCCATTGGGATTGGCCCTGAAGGACTGTGAGAAGCTTGTATCATTGACTTTTTTCTAGGCTCTGTGCAATCTTTAGCTGTTACTTTCCTGTTTGAAACTTTAGCTTTATAGTCAGGACACCCTAAAAACAATATATTTGCTTTTACTTAAAGCTCACATTATTAGTAGTGTTATAAATAATGTAAAGTTCCTCATATCTTAAATTTATTTGGTGTATGTGGCTAAACCAAGTTGTTTTAAAAACCTAATCGACTTTCATATATTTGTCTGTTTCTTTTGTATTCAGCTCTCTGTGGTAGCTATAGGAATTAGCATCTATAGGACATCAACTGTTGATCTGCTCCTGAAGAAGCTGCTGGAAGATCAGAACTTGTTCCCCAATTTTGAACCTCTGGCATATTGGCAGATGCAGTTCAACAACATTGTTGCAGTCACTGTGTTTTTTGTCTGGATTAAGGTAACTCTAAGATACACATCCTTATTCTAACGTTAGAATGTAAGCAGTATTCGGAGTTTTGCATGATACATTATTTGAGGTTTAGTCATGTTTCTCCTAAAATTGATCATGTGAGAAAGTCATGACCACAGAGCACAGGAGTAACTTCTTGCAGATTAAAAGCAAGGTTGTAATTTGACATAGGTTTAGTCAGCCCTTGTCTAAGTCTGGAAGACGTAGTCAGTACTAGTGCTTTGTCAACAACAGACACATAAACAAATGTTTTTATTATTGCTGAATTAATGAATTAATAAGTCAGTAATTTTTACTGGGTACTGCTTTTTTTCTAGCCTGGTTTAACTGTGCCCATTTAGTCCACTTAAAACTGCTGAGTCATTAGAACAGTTGGTAAAGCTAGTCCAATTAATTTAAAACTAGAAACATTACTTTAATTAAACTTAATTTCTGTTTTACTGCCTCCTTTCCAGGGATACTTCTTTTTGCATCCATACTCAGTTTTCCTGTCCTCTGTATGTATAAAGTTGCAAAGGAACGTTTAGTTAATAAACTATCTAATGGGGAAAAATAGGAGATCAATAATTGAATTTCCACTCTGATGCTCTAAACTGATACTTAGGTTTATCAAGCAAGTTAGGTAATCTCTTATTGTTTTATAAAACAAGGTTGCATCTATTTTTTGTGTCATGGTTCTAGCAGTAAAGTGGCTCATTATAAGAATGGTGAACTGTAGAATAACTGAATGATGCAGGTTGGAGGGGACCTTGGGAAGTCTCTGGTCCAAGCACCTGCTCACATCAGTCAGCTGCAAGATCTTTTCTTGCATTTTACTACTTCATAGCTAATGCCTTCATTTGAAAATAAATAGGCTTTTGGAAGCATTTTGGTAACACTGCTCTGCAGCCAGGGTACCAAATAGAGGACTGAAAAAACCAAACAAAACACCACACCAAACCAAGACCTTGTCATTCTTACTGAATTTTCTTCACATTTCAAACTGTTTTTAGGAAGTGATGTATTTCTAAATGTAAATTAACTGACTTTGTCTCCAGTTAAATTCAGTAAGACATCTCATGCGTAAAAGGCTGGAGAGTGATTGTGTTAAGAAATTGTTGTCTTCCTTGTCTTTACAGTTGTCGTTTTTCTTTTAACAGCTTTTCAAGTTTGTTAACTTCAACAGAACAATGAGTCAGTTATCCACCACCATGTCTCGCTGTGTCAAAGATGTCATTGGCTTTGCTATTATGTTTTTTATTATTTTCTTAGCATATGCTCAGTTGGCCTATCTTGTCTTTGGCACTCAAATCGATGCCTTCAGCACTTTCCAGGACTGCATGTAAGTACAAGAATAAAAAATGCAAATAATTTCTCAATATATTAGTAAATGGATTTGGTTGCCTCATCGAGAGACTAAAATTGTATGACATCCATCATAACAGAGAAGCTGCAAACATATCGCTGTTGATGCAGCTCAGTAGCAAATGCATTTTTTGGCAACATTTTTAGTTCAAAAACTCTCTTGCTGTGAGATTAAAAATATGTTAGTTAGATCAATGAGCTAAAAAAGGCAGGTTTTGGTTGGTGGAAGTGACATAGTTTTTTTTTTTTTATAACAGCTGGTCACATTCCTAGACAAAGCAGTAACTGTCTTCAGCAGTTGAATGATTATATGTTTACTTCTGTTTGTAATGCTTACTGTTGTATGCATAATAATGCTGTGTTCCTGATAGTATGTGTAGTTGGTAGACTCACAAATGGAATCTGTGTTAGCCAGCTAGTAAATTTTTAAGTATCTGCTGGAATCCAGGAGAGGGATAGGACTTAATAGAGGGTCATTAATCAGTTTTCCGTTTATTGATTTGGTACAGCATAACCTGATTCTAACTGAGGTAATTACCAGGTTGTTAGTTATCGACTTCCCCCCACCCCTTTATGTTGGGGCAGGGTCACAAAAAGCCTAGAGGATCAGAGAGACTTGAAGTGTGCTGATGGTGCTGTGTAGTGCTAAGCCTCTTCTGTACAGACAAGCTTTAGAGGGAGAGACGGTTGGGGCTATGCCTATACGAAAGGCAGAAGGCATAGGAGAGGGACAGGAGTGGGACTTAAAGCTTCACAATGGTAATTGCTGGTTTGCTCTGCTTCCTGTTGCCCCCATTATCAATTGTGACTGAAAGCCAGAAGTAAGCACCCTAGTTTTGTTCTGTGTGTGTGGTGTCTGACTGCAAGTTTGGTTATGCCTAGAGAGGGGCTTGAGGAATTTGCCTGATAAAGTATTACGGTAGTGTGGACCTCTCTGCTGCCCATCAGTCAGACTGGTAGGGTAAAACAGTTTGAGAATACTTGCACAGCTCCAAAAGTGGTTTTTTTCAACTCTTGGATGTGTTTTGTTTTTTAAGCTTTACTCAGTTCCGCATCATTTTGGGAGACTTCAACTTCACAGAGGTTGAAGAAGCTAATCGAATTTTGGGACCAATTTATTTCACTACCTTTGTGTTCTTTATGTTCTTCATTCTTTTGGTATGTACGTTTTTGTTTATGCGGGGTGGGTAGGTGGCTATTTTTGCACCTCTTATTCTTTGATTCTTACTGCTACTTGGGGCTTTTTTTGATAATAGTGAGTGTGCAGTCCATGTAGGGGCCTGACTGTTTCAGGGCCAGTCACTACACTCTTTCATTGTTTCTTCATTTAAAATAGATTTGCATGGTGTGTGTGTTGTCATTCCCATATAGTGCTCCACATAGTGTTTGGGGGTTTTTAAAAAACTTCTATTATTATAAAAAATTTTTTAGTTCTAAAATCTGTATAGTGCCTGGTTGGCATATACAGCAAGCCCATATCTTTTGGTGAAAAGTAACTGTAATGTTCCATACAGGCTTTTAGTTTATAAAGTGTTGTAATGCATGGCTGGCTGTGTTTACAACAGCCTAGTTCACACATACAATACACAGCTCGTCTGCTAGAAGAGCCTTATTTGTTGGCAGTGCAGCAGCTTTCAGATATGCAGGTTTGCCTGAAAAGGCCTCTTTTCTGTCCTCTTTGCCTTCTCCAGGGTAGAGCCGGGCCCCATGTTTCTTATCTTCCCAGCGCAGACTACCTGTACACTTTTTGTCAAAGAGTATTAACAGCTCAGCTTATCTGAGAGGCAGTATGTAGACATAATTGTCTGACAAATAAATTCAAACAGTATATTGTGAGTGCTCATCTTTTGTAGACTCTCTGTTAATACTAGTATTGAATCCATATGACAGTCTTACTAATAATTTATATAACAAAATATAACAAAGTAGAGGGAGGAGACCTCTATTAGAAACCTAGGAGACCAAGTAAATTTTTTTATGTTGATAGAAGAGCCCAAGTATCTGCTACCTGGGTGTAGTTTTCAGTTAGTTAGGTAATGACATTAATATACAGTAACTTTGTTTCTGATGATACCACCAGGCAGAAGCTGTTATGTAAGCAAGAAATCCTCAGATAACTCCCCAAACTGTGTGTCTTTTGGTGATTTGGTAAGGTGGCAAGCATTAAACCAGGATTTTACTAACCTTAAAACGGTACAGCAGTCCTGTGTCATTTTAGAGTTATTTAATGACCCTTTGACTTAATGAGGTTTTTAATTAGTCTTTGAGAAGAGGAGAAATGGCATTCAGATATAATTGTAGGAGAAGACTTCATCTTGGCTGTTCTCTAGTAAGGAAGAGAATCTCAAGTGTTCAGTGAGATGGACCAACAGTCAATAGGAAAGTAACATATGGGTCACTCTGGCCGAAGAAGCACATGAAGTGGGTTTCGTATTTGCTTTAAAGCACTTCACAAAATACAGAGGAGCAGAGGTAGTGTCCAGCAAGTGAAAGAAATATTTTTTTCTAAGGTGTAGCAGAAAAGCACTGTAGTGTGAAGGCACAGCAGGTTATCCAAATTATTGGCTGTAATTGGTGTGCTTATTAATATCTGCACATCCTGTCATTTGGCTGGAGTGAAACATTGCTGTAAGCTCCTTGAGAACAGCCTGAGACCTGGATACTAAGTTAGGAAAGATGTGCAGAAAGTACCAACTCTTAATCTTGGGCAGCTGAAAGCAGAAGACAGTAGTCAAGTTACCTCTTCCTTCTCTGGTGTTGGGCAAGAATGCATAAAGATACAGCATTGGAGGATTGCTCTCCTAAAGCATTTTAAGTCCATGAGGAAATAAGAGACTAACACTGCCTTTCTGCATAAGAGTGCCACCTTGAACGTGCCAGTAAATGGAGTAATTCTTTTTGAACTTGCATGTCCAGCTTGCGGTTCAGTCATGTTTACTCCATGTTCAGCAGGAGCTTTTCAGTAATGACAGTGTGGTTCAAGTAAATTATATGCTTGGCACAGGGGTAGTGAGACCAGGTTTTTTTTTCTCTTTTGTCTGAACAAGTGACCGAACTCTTTTCAGATTTGGTGGCATACGTGCCAAGTGTCTGATTTTAAGCTGCTTTTGTATTTACCTTTAGTCTGAAATGCAAGCAGAGCTGTAACTAGATAAGAACCTTGTGTTTGTGCTGGTTATTACAGGATGAATAGTTAACTTGATTCCTCAGGCATCTTTGTTGCCAGATGTGTTGCCTAGATTAATTCACCGTTGTTATCTGTGTAAGTTTGGTCTTGCATGTAGAAGGCTGAACTCAAACATATCGTGTTAAACAGGCATGGTTTATTGCAGCTGCTGTGTGTAGGCATGAACCCTCTGTGGAAAGAAATTCTCCAATTATGTTAATAACCAGTAGTCTTGATTAAAAGTTCTTATTGAAATATGATGCACTGGCATATATCTTAAGTCCCTGATGCTTTTTGAACAGTCCCCCATTTTCTCCTGGACCTTTTAAAAAAATTAATATATAGTTCATAGGAGTAGCAGGGCTCAGAATTGTTGAAATTTTTAAGTGGGCTTATTTTTTTCTCATGAACAGAACATGTTTTTGGCCATTATCAATGATACATACTCTGAAGTCAAATCGGATATGGCACAACAGAAGGCAGAAATGGAACTGTCTGACCTTATCAGGAAGGTAAAAGTCATGTTTTGTTCAGGACATCTCATTCCCCACATCTGCATAAAATGCTATACAAGCTGTGCAATGTAAAGCTGGCAGCAGCTGATGAAAATACACATCTCTTAATAAATGAATCTGAGCCGAGTGTAAATTAAATTAATTCGAATTTTCCATTGTGATGTGTCTTAGTCATCTGAGACTGCATTGAATGATCAGCCTACTGAATGTGACATTAGGATTTGTCTGTCTAGATACATGCAGAAATACTGAACTGGTGAAGCTACACTGCTATTTCGTTTGGGCACAGAATTCGGAATTACCTTGTTTCAGGCACAGTAAGATGAGGCAAGTCTTGGATAATGTGTTAGGAGCTCCCAGGGGCAGCTGCCAGTAAGGTGAACTTGACCTGAATCCCAGTTTAGGGAAAACATGTGCATGTCCATGCACTCTGGCATGGATGTGGTGCTGTACCATGGTCAGAAATGTCTAAACACATACTTGGCATAACCAGTAACTCAGAGTTTAAACATTAGAAACTGGTTATTAAAACAGAGCAGAGAAAAAATGAAAAGCAGTACATTGTGGGGATGAGGACTTTTAAAAATAAAAAAGTCATTCCTACAACTGAAGATAAGCAAAATGACCACAGAAGGTTGTACCTGTTTTGTCAGCATTGTTTAAAACTGTCACTTAACTGCCAGTAACTGCCAGAGTTGTCTTATTGGGACAAAATACTCCATTCCTACTGACCTGCAGTTCAAATTGAATGATGAAAGCCTTACTTCTAACAGTGAAGGAAGGTATTTGTATGTTGCCCATTTAAATGCTGAAATAAAAGATGGATAAACTGGAGGAAAAGACAAATTCTTGCAGGACTTTTGGAACACACTGAATGATAGTGTGCGCTAGCTGATTTTTGTAATCAGAAAAGTTGTTAGAAATCAAGTGTTAACATTTCATGACAAGTAAAACACAAAATTTCACTTTTTCTTTTAGGGCTACAACAAAGCCATGATCAAACTTAAATTGAAGAAAACTACTGTCGATGACATTTCAGAAAGTCTGAGACAAGGTGGGGGAAAACTAAATTTTGATGAACTCCGGCAAGATCTAAAAGGGTAAAGAAGCTGTTACTTCTTATCTTGAATAGTATCCCTAGAGACATGTAGTGTTCAAAGTCTTTGATGCAAGCTTCTCTCATTTCTGTGATTTGTCAAGGGTATGCTAATATGAGTAAAGGCAACACAGCTGAGTTCTTTTGGTTAGTGGGCAACAAAGCAAGTGCTTTCCAGTGTCTGCTGGGAGGTTTATGTAAACAAACAGCCAATCTTTACATATGGGTCTGCAGGCATTGCAGAAAGGAAAATCCAAACTCTGGCATGGAACTGCAGAAGGAGAAGAATGGGAAAAGAGTGGTCAGTTTGAGGCGGAAGTGAAGTCTTAACTAAGGAGGTCTACTGAGCTCTGGCCAGTGGAGTCTGCACTATGGCTGGTGTTACTGCAGTGGGGCAGCATCCAACACCAGAGAAAGGATTTGGTGCTCTGGGGCCCAACCTCCTTGAGTTGCTGTGTTGTGGGGGGAAAAGTGTGTGAGGAAGGAGAGATCGAAAGCCTCTGAGGAAGTAGTAATGTTTATGAGAGCTACCACAGGACAGTGAACAGACAGGAGTCCCAAGGAAAGGGGAACAAGGAGGTATAAAAGAGGTGGTTGTGAAGGAGCAGGGTGCAGTCTAGGAGAGTTTTGTGATAATGAAAGGTGAGGGCTGAGCTTTTTGTCATCAGTGATGTGAAGTTTATAGGCAGTACTGGGATCAGTCGTGCCTTTGGCTTGGGGATGAAAGTCTGTTTGGAGGAAATTGTTTTTCTAATACTTTTTAAGTTCATTCAGCATCTGAAAAATGGACAGTAAGGGAACTGGTTTTACTGCCTTTTCAGGAAGGGACACACAGATGCAGAAATTGAAGCAATATTTACCAAATATGACCAGGATGGGGACCAGGAATTGACAGAGCATGAGCATCAGCAGATGAGAGATGACCTGGAGAAAGAGAGGGTGAGATCAGCGTTAGGAGTGGTATGCCACCAGCGCTGTCTGCCAGCCTTCTCCCCGCGCTGATTGGCTGCCCTAGAAGAGTCTTCTTGTTTCCTTTCACATTTCCGCTCATCCCTGGCCAGTTGGCTGAGCCAAACTGTAAAAAGACAAGGAGGAGCTGATGGAGGTCAGGAGGTCTCTGACCTTGATACCTCCATCCCCCATGTACAGGTGAAAGTCTTTACATCGTATCTGTCTGTGCATTGTGTTTTCACAAAGGAGGATCTGGACATGGATAGGAGCTCTCTGCCACGTCCTCTGAGCAGCCGCAGCTTCCCCCGGAGCTTGGATGACTCTGAGGAGGATGAGGATGAAGATAGTGGGCACAGCTCCAGGAGGAGGGGCAGCAGCTCTAGTGGAGTTTCCTATGAAGAGTTCCAAGTGTAAGTTTATTCTTCTAAGGGGAACGAATCTGCATGGTGGTTTGTGGGTTTTATTTTTGCCTTGTGGGTTTTCTTTTTTCAGTTATATAGTAGTCTCTCCTATAACTCTGAATATTAATCAAATTGTTCATAAAAAGCAAATTATGTGTTTTTAAGGTGCTTAAGTCACTCCTTTTAGTAGCTTTCAAGTATTATCTGAACTAGAAGTACTTTAGAGAGGGTCATGGGAATTGGTTAGAAAACCAAAACCAAATCAAAACAAACAAAACCCAACAAAAAACCCTCTGTCCTTAAAACCTAGTCATTAAAAAGACAAAGAAAATGGTCATGCTACAGTAATCCCAGAAGACTTTTCTAGGTTTTTTACTAGTAAAACCTTGAGGTTGTTTTAGCCTCAGTGAGAACTTCAGCTGTTGTTTTTAGTAAGATTAAGTTACTTGTGAGTGTGTATTTTGTCTAAATTAGTTCTCCATATTAATTAATTATAGCAACCCTAGGTGAATGAAGAATTTGAGTACCAACAAATTTTGATGAGGATGCCCAAAAAGCAGGGAAAACAGAGTGGAATATGTACTTTTTTCCCATCTGCTTTGCTCCTGTGTTACCTTCTTGCTCTTGTGTACTTTGCCCCTTCCTTGGCTCATTTGTGGAAAGTCGGATGTGTGCTCAAATTTAAGTGCTGTCTCATCCTTGTCTGCTCTGTTGACGAACTAGAAGTCAGAAATGTCAGAGTCACTGAAGCTCACACTTGTTGCCCTCAGACTTATGAGGCGGGTCGATCGCATGGAGCATTCTATCGGCAGTATTGTCTCCAAGATCGACGCAGTTATTGTAAAGCTTGAAGCAATGGAGAGAGCCAAACTGAAAAGGAGAGATGTGTTGGGAAGACTGCTGGATGGAGTGACAGAAGTAAGAAACCCACTCTCTCCTGTCTGGTCATGACCTGCATGGCTTGATTACTGTTAGCACTACCTCGTACTGCTTGGCTTGGGAGGGTTGAGGGAGTGGTGGTGAAGATGAGGTGGGTGCTTTGGCAGTGGCTCAGGGTTTTCAGCTTTGTGTTAGGAAAACAGGAAAATTAAAATATGAAATGTTAGGGACATGATGCAATTTTCAGGTATGACAATCCATCTTATGGCAGACCTGTGTTACACTGAGGGCAACAGAGCACCATTTAAACCCCTGAACTGGACAGCAGTGGTGGTTGTTAGATGCTGAAGCAGCTCATTCATCCCTTGGTGTCTGTTGGGATTAATACAAAGCTTTTTATGGACTAGTCTGGAGTCTAGGTGACCCAGCCCAGCAGGCCCGTGCAGCCCGCTGTTCTCCCGTGTTGTTTTTGGGATTGTATGTGGCAGGTGGAAGCAGGTTGCTTCTGTCACCTGGGTTATATAGTTTCTATTGCCTCCCCTCCCACCTCCTCTTTCTTGAGGGGCCCTTTCGAAGTGGCCAGTGAGATAAATGTCTTATTTCTGTGGACGCTAAAACCTGTCAGGCTTCCTGATGGGGCAAGAACAGCCAGAACAGGGCTGTTAAGGGGTGAGTGAGGCAGACTGTCTTGGTGGGTTATGTAGGTCAGACTTGCTGCTGCCCTCTTACGGTTGTTCCAGCCAATAATTCTGCTTCATTTTTGAGATGGGGCTTCCTTTTTGGCATGCTCTGCTCAGTATATTTTACATTTCTGGAATGGATTTAAATATTAGACACTGTAGTACGAATTGTGCTTTCATAAGTGAAGGTGACAACCTGGGCATTGCATCACTGGAAAGAAAACAATTTACTACAGTAGCTGTGTTTCTCTACTAGCCTGCGGAAGTACTTGAGCGGTGTAAGAATTTCCCATAGGGTTTTGCTTCGACTGTGGTTTGGAAGCTGCGCTTCCAGCTTCTGTCTTTTAATCTGTTTAGGATGAAAGACTGGGTCGTGACAATGAAATCCACAGGGAACAAATGGAGCGACTTGTGCGAGAGGAGTTGGAGCGATGGGAATCTGATGATACGGCATCCCAAATGAGCCATCGGTTGGGAACGCCGCTGGGACTGAATGGCCAGCCGCGTTCCAGGAACTCTCGGCCATCTTCCTCCCAGTCGGATGGTGTGGATGGGGGAGGAGGAAATGGGGGGAATAACATCCACATGTAGAGTTAACCTTGTAGGTGATTCTGAACACTTCAGGTCAGTATTAAGCCAACAAATACACACCGCTCCACTGTTTTCCCAGCATGACATGGTCATTGTGATCAGACCACTAAGGACAGTTTTCACTGCTGGGCTAAAGTAAATATTCTCTTCATAAGGCATTTTCAGACCTATGTAAGCCATGTGTCACATTCAGGTTACCAGTGGTGAGACTGTCAGCCTTGGAAATGAAAATGAAGGAGAGAGAATAGAAACCAGGTGGGACAAAATCTGCCTGGACAGAATTTTGATTCCATGCATGTATTATGGGGGACACTTTCATGAGGGCAGCAAGTCTCAGACAGAATAATGTGCTATGGCTAAAACGCTCAAATGAAGGGCTCTAAGTTTTCTGCTTTCTATTGGAAAATGTGTTTTTAAAATACTTTTAAAAGCAATTTTTGAAAGAAGATGGCATGAGTTTATTGTCTCATTCATTATAACAGCTGACACTTTTTGAAGTGATAAAATAGCACACATTTTTACTATGAGATTCTGTCTATTTTTATGAGTTATTCTTGGTGTACTAACATTTTAATTCACTTAAAGTGCTAATTTTTTCCTGTTTTTGAGAAACACTACATTTTTTTAAACAGAAGAAAGTGCACTTAGTTTGTACAACTGTAAATCACATTATTCTCTAATAGAAACTGTACACTTTCTGTGGTTTTGCATTTCATTAGCACTTCAAAAGTAACATTTAAGGACTGCCTTTTCACACCCAACTAGCATAACCACTTTCAGCTTTTGTTGCAAAGTACCCATCTTTTAATGCTGTGTTTTCATGATCTAAGTATTCCTGGGATAAACAATCCACAGATTCTTCATTAAATATAATTACTTTGCAGAAAATACATTATTTAAAAGCACGCAAAATTGAAAAACACTAACTCTCTTCCTTGGGTGTTACAGGGAAGGGGGCAGAGAAGTTGCTGACAGTTGGGAAAATCTGATCACGTGCTCTATCAAGTTCTAATCATGTCTTGACTATGTAGCCTGTATTTATATTTAACAGAACTGCATGTAAAATTATTAGATGTATTTCTACATACGCTTTTCTGCTGAGGTGCAGCACATGATTCCTTTGGGAAGGTGTTTGTAGTGTAATCACTGATTTTTAGTATTTAATTTCCTCTGTTTTTCTGTGTCATAGGAGCTTTGGTTTTTGGAAGTAGATGCAACACTGACATGACATGGGTTTTCTATAGAAAGCGTTGAGGCATAGTGTTTGTAGTTTTGCCTGGTGAGATTTTTCCATACATGGAATGCTGGTGTAGGAGGGAGGTTGTCAACTGTACTTTTTTTTCCTGAAGATAACAGTTGTCTTGAATTTAAAGACTTAGAGCTGGCATAAAGGAAAACATAACGCTACATAATCAAACACGTCTTAGGTATTAGTAGGGTATATAGAGGAAAAAAATGCATATTTAACAAAGTATAAGTAGCATGTATATGTTATGTTGGTGTTTTTTATTTCAAAAAGCTGTTATTGCCAGGGGTCAGCACCTCATTCTGATGGTAGTACTGCTTAAGCAAAGCGTACATCTTGCATATGTTCTTACCACTGCATTGCTTGGATGTGTAATGACTCAGAGCCTTCCCTCTAACCAGACAACTTGTTAAAACTAAATAGACTTCATGCCTTTCCCTATTTTTTAAGTCTAATTAAAGTTGCTGTGGATATGCTTTCTCATAACATAAGTTGGAGCTGGAAGCAGTTCAGTGTGGTGATTGGAATTTCTTAGTAGCTTTGGGCTTGAGAACAGAATGACGTGGGAAAACAGGTAGTGATTCTTGTGAAGTATTTTTTTCTTTCTGTGGGTTATTTTGTCCTGTCCTAGGAAGAAATTCATACTCTTTCACAAGAGACCCTGTCAGCTTCCCAGAACGGCACACAGCGCAGTGGTTAGGGCTTTTGTGTAAAATGAGAGACGCATAGACTAAGCTTTTTCTTGCCTTGATTGAAAGTTTTTGGACCTTGGAAACCTTCCTGAGGAAAGCTTTTCAGTGTTGAACTGGCATTTCTGACTTTAAACAAACCAAAGCAACACTAGCTGTACCCGTGGCCAGCTGGTGTGCAAGGAAAATAAAAAATAAAATACAAAGCAATTTAAATAAACATGGATTTATATTAATATTCAAAAAGTGTAGTGTGTTGGTATGTGACATTTACAGCTTAAACTTTGAGGCATGCTAACTAATTACATGTGTGTAATGTGTAACTGATGTTGAGTTTCTGGGGTCAAGGGTTATATAAATGCCAAGATAGCATTTAAATTAATCAGGTGCTTAAAATCAATGACTTTGGCCAAGTGACCCAACTTGAATTGTCCAGTTATCAGCTGCGTTAAGGTTTGTGCCTGTGGTCTGTAAAGCAGGTTGCATGCTGAGGTTTGTGGCAGCAGGGACTGGGGGAGTGTGTGGAAGTGATCTGGTGGTCATCTATGTTGGTGAGGTCAGGCCTTCTTGGCAAGAAAGAAAGCAAAACTAAGCCTGTTAGCATGGTTTTAAATAGTTTTCCTGTAAAAAACCATGTCTTTCAAAATGTAAATGCAGTCACACAGTTCATGTTTTATTTGTAGTATATGTTTATTATGAAAATGTTGGTATTCATAGCTGTATTTTTGGAGGTATATTTCTGTAACGTGTCGTTACTTAATGACAAACTTCATCTTGAAGTGCAGTAAGTTTTCATGGGGTACCCGTGTGTGCTGACAGTGGGCCTTTCAGTAAGTGCGTGGCCGCTTGACAAATGTTACAAACATTTTATTACTTCATTTTTCAACTTTAGATTATAATGTTATTTGTCATTTATTACAAAGGTAAGGTTTTTGCATAGTAATGTACAGTGTTTGGTCTTATTAGGAAGCTGTTAATTATGCAAGTCTTCTACAATGATCAAGAATGTTATTGATCTGTAAAACTGAGCACTTTACTTCCTAATAAACATTTTATATAATCTGTAAAGCAAACGTTGTGCCATAAACTTGGTTTGTTTATAATGGAACATTAAGAATCCTACATTTTTATTTGTGTGTGTTACTTCTACCTCATACCTTATCTCAGATTACCTAATAATGTAAAACCAGAGTACAGGGTGTAAATGAACTGGGCTGATCCTACTGCTTCATTGCCCAAACAGTACTTTTTTTTTTTTAACACTTTATTTCACATTTGCATTTGGGCAAATGCACAGGTCTATTTTCTGCTATTTCAGGTAGCAGTTCCGACTGCTAGTAACGCTGTCCCTTTTATTACTTCACAGTTTTGCTGTGTAAGTTAACTTCTCTACTCCTTTTCTTTCTTCCCTTTTATTTTTTTCCCCTCTGTTTCAGGTAGTCCTACAGCATCTAGAGGGTTGAATGCTCCTTGGAAATCCCAGGCTCGCATATAAGCCCTGTAGTTCTGTCTGGGCAGCTGTCTCACCACATCCAAAATACACCTTTTTAATAAAAATTCAATGCTTGATGTAAATCCATCTCAGTCTTTAATGAAATACATGCACACTGAGTTTATTAAGTATATCGAGCCTTTAGTGCACTATAAAAGTCACAGTGTGTGCAAGTGGGAACCTTTTTTATTTAAAACTCTGTGCGTGCTGTAGCATTACTGACTTTTGAAAATTTCTTCAGGAAGTGCAGTTTGAGGTATGTGTTTGAAGTAAGGGTCGCATAATTCTTCCATATCCCACAGGCATTGCTTGGATGCCTTGTGTATTCAAATACTCTTCTCCAGTAAATCTAAACAAGAAAAAAATCTGAGAAAAAGGGAAAAAAGTTAACATTATGATAAAATGTCTGCAAGGATTGTATATTTAGGCACCAGTGGGGCTTTTTTGGTTCCCTGCTAATATTGCACGCACAGTGTGAGTGAAAAGGAAAAGGGTAGGAGGTGGAGGGGTCCTTCTCCAGAGTCCAAGCATTCCTTCAGGAGAAGGTTTGTTGTGTTTGTGTCGCTGGCCTCTCCCCGTACAGCATCTCTGGCCTTGCTGGGGTCCCCAGGGCAGTGACAAGCCCCCTAGGAAACACGGTTAATTAGTGGTGAGAAGATATGTAAGCAGCACTTTGAAGAGGGGAGCAGAGTCTAACATTTCAGAGACACTTAAGTTGTGTCTGTCTCTTCTGAATGGAAGTGCTGAAATTCTGATGCTAACAAACCATTCTTCCCTTTCTGCCCACAAACTGAATTGAGCAGCACAGCTGTCTCATGTTTTGCTAAAATGTTTTTTAATAGTAACTCAGACTATGCCCTCTTTATACTGAAAGACACTGTGGATGGCTGAAAGAAAAAACAGTTCTCAATTGCTAGCAAACAAATGATGAAATACTATTTATTAAAGTATACAAAATGGAAGAAAACATTACTGCTATATCCCCCTTCAGTAACAGTTTAGTTCATGCTTTGGGTCTTCCAGAAAAGACGGAACATTATATTTCCAAAGAAAATAAATAGTTTGCAAAACAAACCAGTCTTCTATAATGGAGAAATGCAAAAAGGGTGTTTGAAACTTTTTTTTCCCTTTGTGCAATCTTAAAAATAGCAGCGTGGGTTCTGACTTGGTTTTAGGAATGTAGAAGTGCATTAGAAGATTCTGATTCACAATAAGTGTATCGTAATGGTCCTTCCAGATTTTAAGCACTAATCATGCAAAACAGGTACAGAAAGGCAGAGGGACAGCTTAATGGTTTGGGTAGTAGACTGATGTTCAGAAGGGTTGTCTCTTTTATGTGTGTTTCCTCACCCTGGTGCATTATATACACAAATTCAACTGGTCCTAGCTAGGTCCAAAACTGCTATAAACACACTGGTGCTTAAGTGTCAGTAACGCTAAAACAGCAGTGGGATCACAAGCAAGATTTCTTGGGCTGGAGATTTCTCACAGCTCTTCTTGTTTTGCCTCTACTCTCTCAGGTAGGCTGAAACTGCATCCCAGGAAGTAAAAAGCAGGCCCGAGGGCAGCGAAACTGTGGCTTTTGTAACAGACCTGAATTTAACAGACTTAGTGTGAGAGCAGCTTTCCTGCAGCCAAGCCTTCAGGTATTTTGGAGCAGGCCTACCAGCAGTGGGATGCCAGGAAGAAGCAAGATTTTTGAGACTCATGGAGTATACTAGGCTTGTGTGGCTCTCAAAGTTATTAGTAGTAAATGCAGTACTTAGATTGCCAAAAAACTGATGGTGACAATTTACATGAGCTGCTGTTTTGCTGGTGACGTTTTGACAAAAGTTTAAACCAGTAAATTCTTTTTCAGAGCTTTGAAATGAGTGAAAAAAGATAAGCAGATATTTACAGCGGCTAAATGCATATCAAAAGACTATTCATGCAAAACAAATCATCAGTATTAAACTGTTACAGAGTTTAATTAAAAAACAGCACTTGTTTAATAGCTGTCTGGATTTTGAGACTTCTACTTTCGAAAAAAATAATTCTGAGAAGAGTTGAGCTTTGTGTTCAGGTAAGTCACATTTAAGGTATTTAAGGCAGAAATGCCTGTGAGTGCCTGCATAGGCTGCTGCTTTTCACTGCTGCATGGAGAGCGGTATGATGAAAACTGAGAAACACTTAAAATAAAAAAACCCAAAACACTCCTTTCAGGCTAAACTTGCAATTCCCAGTTCATTCTGACAGCTGAGGTAAGCACACTTTTGTACTGCTATAAACTTTTCCTGCAGCTGAGATGGATGCTGTAAGCCTGAGTTCCCCAACTCCCCAGTTACGGACAACTGTACACTGAGAGATGCGGTCCTGAGAAACCTTAAGCTGCAGGAAGACAGAGCCGGCGAGCGCTGGAGACGTTCGGCATTTAGCTGTGAGCTGCCGGGGACCACTGATGAAGACCCAGAGCAACAGCTGACTCCAGCGAGTGCCATGGCCAGGGCTTCCCAGGCAGCCTCCCAGCCTCTTCGCTCCCTCCCAACCATCTCCGGATGCAGGAGGAGACAGCCCCAGATCTGAAAAGCTCTCGGAGGAGGTATTCATATTTATTGTACGGAAATGGCATGCAGCTGTTCTGGTTTTAAAACTGTTACCAGCTACTGAGCTTTAAATACTGTAAAGAGGCTAGCCCTGCTTGGCCAATTACTCCTCCTAAGCCAGGTAAATGTCAAGAGAAGGAGAATTCTTTTAGCAGGAATTCCTTTCCCAATAGGACCCATTTCATCATAGTAATGCTTATCAAGGATTGAGGTGGATTTACTCTAGTGTGGCTTTAGAAACTTGAGCACAGATAATCTGCTTAAAATTTGTGACACTTCTCCCCCTTTATTTCTAAACAGGCAGTAAGTCTCCTTGCAGGCATCTTCAACTTCCATTTTGGAAATCTGATTGCTTTGCCATTGCAACACCCAGAAAGCAGGGAAGGAATCCTTGCGCGAGATGTGCATTTCTCCTGGTAAGAAATTTCTGTTTCTTCCAATGTTCTTATGATGTTAGAGCTGTGTAATAAAGACCAGTTGGGTTTCCTGGCTTAGTTAAAACAATAAAGTGAAGAAACAGGTTTGACAAGGTTTTTAACTGTCTAACTGGCTGTTAATTCATTGCTCAGAAAGCAATAGGAGGGAGACTCAGACTCAGGGAGGAAAAGCATTTATGGTATGTTCAGAAGACTTTTTTTTTTTTATAGGTAGCAGTGAGATGAATATAAGCTCTGTCTGACAGAAGGAGAACTCGTTAAAAAAAAAAAAAGAAGTATTTAGATTGAAAAAAGTCGTTTATGTCTGTAGGAACTATAATCACAGACACATACTATTTAGAAAATAGAACTGTGTCACATGGAAGATCCAGGAGTCTTTGTTGGTATTGCTGCTATTTACATTATCAGACTGTACTCTCATCCTGTGCTATACCTTTTGTGTAAAAATACACAGCTAAACACAAAGTGACTGCACTTTACTGAATGTTCAAGAGACAGCAAACTGATGGTTATGAAAATAGCATTTACCAGTTAATATAAGAAAATCATTGCCTTTTTTTTTTTTTTCCAAATTAAATGATGATCTATTTTGGAAGATTATTCAATAAAATGTGCAGAAAACCTAGTACTATTAGGGTGTAGAGAGGAATACTGAAATTTTTCATTCAAGAAAGACAAAATATGAATACTTGTAACATTTATCAGCATCCCAGAGAAAAACTGCAAACAAAATATGTAACTACAGATCCATAACAGGGATTGTTAAAGAGGCTTGACTCACCTTGGACTGCTGCCAGCTCGTGTCCAGAAACAATTCTCATCACGTTACCTGAGGTGCCAGTCTGCAGTCATACAGAGCAGGGTATTGCATCATAAGCACTTGATTCTGTGCCCACTAGGTCAATGGAAATGTAATCAATGCCTTAGAGGAGGCAGGGGGCTATTTCATAATACTGGGAGGGAATAATTGCAGTGTTGTGTTCTTTGAATAAGAAGAGTGCCTAGAATATTGGCAAGGCAGCTTTCTTGAGAATGAAATAATCTTCACAGACAGCATGACTCAAAACCCTTTGGAGGTAAAGATTATTTCCTCAAAATATGAAGGAGACACATGGGACTGGAGAAGCACGATTTATTTATTTTAACAGTCTATGGTTTTGGATTTCTGCAGTAGGAGCATAGAAGCAGGAGGCAAGAACTGATAGAAAATGTCTGGGTCTATGAACACGTTTTGACCTGTCCTTGAGTTTGAGCTTGAGGGTTAATCAGTATGTCCCTTGACTTGATTATTTCAATTCCGTATAATACCTTTATCTTTTTGGATAAGCATGGTTTTCAATACTGTGGCAGCACTTCAGAAATTTCACAGCCTTGGTGGTAGAGTTGTGAAGTGCTTTTCTCAAAGACTGAAGTGTAAAAAAAACAGAGACTGAAGAGGCAGTAACTAGGCCTGAGCACTGAATGTTTTCTTCTGCAAGAGGCAACTTTGTGAAGGAGGATGCAACTGTGGCTTGAAACCTTTAAAATGAAAACATCAGTTGGTCTTTCACCAGGCCAGAGCTTTCTGGTTTGGCTGGCAGTGTTGCATGTTTTTGTTGTTGTTTACACTCAAAAAATTACTTCTAGTTGAAGCTTGTGGAGAGACAAAATTAAAATGGAAGGAGGACTGCTTCTGTGTAAGGAACGGTAATTACAATAGCGTGTGGTTGCTCAGAACTGTCTGCTGGATAGGTAAGGATTATATTGATGCATTTTACTTTTGCAGAATAGTTGTCTATTGTGAAATAATTTATCTGTGTGAAGATGATGTTTGGCAAAGTCCTGTTGGGTATTAAATCAGCCAGTATCTTAGAGAAGAAATAAGCAGTGACTCTGTAATACCTACATATATACTTATGGCTAGAACACAAAAATAATCATATGTTAGGATTGTATTTTAGAGGCAAAGTAAATATGCTTGGTAAGTAAATATGAAGACAATGATTCTCAGAGAAACAGAATCATTCAAATCCTAAAAAGTTTTTAAAATTACAGTGACTATATTAAAAACTTGTTAAAAGAACTGCTGAGACTGATCTTACCAGGTAAGCATAAAAATTAATTTATATTCCCAATACTGCTTCATAAATACATTAGGACTAAATCATCCCAGTCTGTTCAGTCTATTAGTATACCTCATAGCCTTTCCATGCCTCAAATTCTATTGTTGTTGCTCTTGCATTTTTGAAACTGTGAATTTGTTTTCAGTCCTCTTTAGCCATCTGTTGAGGCACTATATTGCCTTTTTACAGTTTTTAATTTCCTTGTAGCCTTGTGTGGAATGCCTTGAAAATAAGTCATTTCAACCACATTTTGAAGTCAAGAATTTGTTGATACAGAATCAGAGAATCACAGAAAATTCTGGGTCAGAGGGGACCCATGGTTAAGGAACTCTGAAGAGCTGGACAGAGGTGCTTTTCCTCTACAAGGGTGGTTTGGACTTATTAATGCTTTAGACTCTAGAGCACAGTACATTAATTCAGTTGAACAAAAAGTTTCACTGATCTGTCATTTCCAGAAACTGTGTAACTTCTGGTTTAGCTATCTGTGCATCTCCATTATGACTCTTCCTCTTGTCTTCTTGCTTTTAGTAGTAGTCCATACGTTCTGTACTTCAAAATACTTGCCTGCCATTATCTAGTGGAGGCTACTTGCTGCCTTTATACTTATCCATCTGGTCCCACATGTAAAGAAACGGTGTCGTTTTGAGCTCTTAATCTATAACTATTTAATCTCTGTGATGAAAAGAGATAGATGTACATTATTTAATCTTTTTTATGATGCCGCTCTCTTAATTGTTTTATTTCTTTATTCTCTAGCAGATATATTATCTTTATTGACTGTCAATGTCAATTGTCTACCTGACATAAATTATTTGTGGCTTTTATGATAGATTTTTTTATTCTTTCCTCAGTGCTGGAACAATCTCCTGAACTGTAAACCTCTTTAGTGATTTATTTTTTGGATAAGCGTACATTCACTGGTAGTAAGGAAGAATAAAGCACTGATTCTAAAGAAAGAACAAATAAAAGCCACAAATTAGTTGTTTAGGCTTTTGGTATGTAATTTTTTTTTATGAGGCAGAAGATACTGCAGAACATGTTTACAGTAGAATAAAATACAAGAGATAATTGTGCTGGTAATAACAAAAAGATCTCTCTGACTTGTGATGAAAAGGCATCTCTGTCCTGAAACCAGACTAGAGCCAACTAACTAGTTCTATACCTTGTGTTAGGATTTGGCTTCAGTGGCTTACGTGCTTTCTTGTACTCCAAATTCCTTGTGGAATGGGTTGTCATTCTCTGCCTCAGTAGGATGCTACTCTGATTCCTTCAATGCCTCCTGGGAAACCCAAACCTCACAGGTAGTGAATCTGTGGCCTGCAAGGTTTTTATTGTATCTACCAGCACATGAGGAAGATGCTGATGCTCCTATAGCCCAAAGCAGGCAGCCAGCAGTAGTGACTTCATCAGCAAAACACGTAAATCTGTAGCAAGAACTACTGAGTTGCTTTGGCACTTGTTAAGTGTTTGCTTGAACCAATACGATTTCTAAAGCCTATGCACACTGTGAAAAATAACAGGCCCGATTCCTGAGTTGGTGTAATTGTGTAAAATAAAAGAGGAGGAAGTCGCTTCCCAAGCAGCACTGGGGCAGCATGCTTGGAAGTATTAGCTGTGTCTAGCCAGTTAAATATCTGTTCTTGCCTGTTGTGTAGCAGCAACATCAGGTGCTTGCTAGTAACAGAATTTATGGCTGAGAGATTATAACATCTGATCAAAGATGAAAAAGTTGCAATTTAGGCATTGAACAAAATAATGCTCCTTCTGAGCAAATTGGAAAGGAGTCCCTCACATGACATATGCAGGTATTTGGGGGAAAATCACTTCTCGCTAGATCCCTAGTTTGCTGAGGAGAGACAAGGTTACTAAAAATATCAATCCCCTGCTATTAAGCACCACTATGCTGTTAATTACAGTAAATAGAGTATTCATTACAAGGAACAAGGAATTACTTTCAGTTACTGACACTGAAAATATAAAAACCTTACCTTCTGTACAGAAAGTAATAAAATTTAAAAGCAGTAGCTTGTAAGATTATTGTTATCATAAATCTTCCTTCAAGCTAATCAATTCAAATGAATTATAGTACCTCTTTGGAAAGTAACAAACCTTCAGCTTGTGATTTATTTTTAATTACTTTAAAGGAGTTTGGATGGAGGATTTAAAAGAAAAATCTTCAACCACACTGAATAACTTCACATAAAACCTAAACATAAGTCTTTTAAAGTTTCCTAGAGGCCAGATTAAATCACTTAAGCAAACTGAAACAGGAAATTTTCATACACAAAAGCACACTTTCAATCGAGTTAGTGATATAATCAAAATGATTAAATTCTGTACATCACAGTTTTTTAAGACTAAGTTCAAATGACAAAAATCTTAGGAAAACAATGGTATCAGGCAGTTCTGTCATTTTTAAGCCTGAGCAATGCATGAGTCTTAACACTATAAACCACTTGATCCATGGTACCCTGTGGGTAAGATCCTGCCGAAAGGAGCAAACGTCAGGGATAATTCAGCTCCTAAACCAATTGCAGTGGAAAGCAGGGATCGTATCAAGACCAATTTGGAGCAGATTAATGAGAAAAGGCTTAATGAACTCTATACCTCTGAAAGAATGCTTGCAAAATCCATCCCTAATGAGGGTGAGTAGATAGAAAAGATTGTGAGAAACAAGTCAGGACCATTAACCTTGGGCTATTAAGAGATCCTTGGGAGTCTAATTCTTGTCACAAGGTCAAGCTTTTACAAAGCAATTATTAAGGATCTCCATAGTATCAAGATACAGACACACACACATACTCAAAGCCTTTTAACCTTGGGGATTCTGGACCCATTTCTCTTTTCCTGTTAATCACCATGGTGGACCCCCCCTTCCCCCTCCTCAGCTTTCCTTGTTCATAAATGCACGTCGTAGTACCTATACAGATGATGTATCTCCTGGCTCGTGCAAGTGATCTAATTGTACTAGTCAGTGGCCAAACTAAAGGGGAGAACCAAGATTTTATTTATTATTTCACTTCTGCCTTTCTCTCATCTTGATTTGTGTATCCCTCCGTTGGAATGAAGAAAGCAAGTGAAGTTCTCATCTCTGCCATAGTGGGCCTCCTGTTCTAACTCAAATCTCGAATGAGGATAGGTTGGCCTTAGTGCCCACTGCCAATTTGAATTTTTCCAAAGTACAAGAAAATAATATGCCATGAGTGATTAACTTCACGCAATTTATTAGTCCTGTCTTCTTCTGATCCAGATATATATGGAAAGCAGAATGCTGAATGAAAAGAGAAAAACAGAATCTTAATTTAAAGCCTATAGTGTGACAGTGAAGTCTGACATGACTACTCCTGTAATTTCTGCTCATGCAACTGAGGTATAGAATAAATCTCATTAGTTGCAGAGCTCAGCTAACAGTTTGACAGCTAGATTGTGCTGCTGCCAGTTCATTAGTCTGTGGGCATTCTCATTGAAATCACTGAGTGCAAAGAAGCTAAAAAGTGATGTGTTTAGGAGTAGCAGAGTCTGTCCTTTCATTAAGATGAATAGAAATTCTTCCTGGGCAACAACCCTGGGAATATTGCTCTGGTCACATGGGCCCCTTTAATGGCAATGAAGTCATACAGGCAGTATGTTAACTTCTCTGCAAAGTGAAATACAGAGTTAAGTGTTGGACAGTGCAGGAAGAAATATTTGTTGTATCATGTAAATACATTCTTATAGATGGTCAACTGCTAAAATCAGTAGCAAGAGAAGTTTAGGAGTTTCTTGGTAAATATTCTGTGCAATACTGTGTCAAAGTCTGTTCAAAATGTGAGTAGTTTAATTTGATTATTTCCTTTCTCAGAAGCCACTGTTTTATACTGCAATTTATTTTATTTTCTGATTGGAACACAGTGTGTGTGATCACATTTATAACTCTTTAAATGTTAAAATGTTAAGGACCAGCTTACAGCTACCTGGGCTGTAGAGTTCTACAGTTTTAAATCTGGGCTGATGGATTTTTTTTTTTTTTTTTTTTTCCTCCAAAGACAGCTTCCTGAATTCCACTTCCGTTTCTGTGTATTACGAGGACCTGGAGTACTACTTCTGCTGATTTCTTTGCACCGAGCACATCACTGTTATCTCTTCACTCTCTCCTGCTTAAAATGGAAAAATGTGTTGGTAAACTAAAGGTACAGAACACTTTCTGCCATTTTTTGTACTCAAGGCTGCATTTTCCTCAGCAGCACTGCATCTTACTATCAAAGCAATACAATAATTAGTGATTAGGTCAGCAAGAATCCTGAATTCATATATATTAAAGTGTTAAGTTTAGAACATACTGTGAGCTGCCTTCAAGCTTAGATCCTTTCATTTACTTATAGGTAGCATCCCAGTTCTGAATGTTCTGGAAAGATAAAATCTGAATTGAAATCAAAGATCAATCAAATCCCTAAATACAAGACACAGCTGAGAGAGATGAACAGATTTTTATTTTGCAATCAGAATTCTACCACCTAGAATGATGGTGCATTCTCAGAGATGCATGCTTCAGCCTCGAACCACAAATTCTAACTAATTTCATTCTTAAGAAAGTAGTCACGATGGAAAGTTGTACTCCTGAAAGCTCTGTTATCTTTCTTGATTCATGTCACTGTAGCCTTCTGCACAAAGGAATCGAAGGAGAAATTCATACTGGGGTAATTCCGTGAGACAGAAGCTTAAATGAGGCACGAGTAAGGAAATCATAAAGCCATGTTCCCTTCTCTGTGTGCCTCAGCTGTCTGTGATTATTGCGGCTACCAAGGAAGTGCACAGGTAAGAAATTAAGTGTTTTTATTTAACACAGCAGGTATTTCTCTTTAATATCATCAGATATGATACCTGACATAGTTGATAGGATGAACACTGTGATTCAGCTTCCTAAAAAAGCCCTAACAAAGGGCTTCATACATTCATGATGTGAAGAAGTTCCACTGAGTTCTTTAGGAAGTTAAAATACAGTGTTATGTTACAGTCTTAGCAGCTCTGAGCTGAGCAGTCAAGCCTTCATTGTATCCACAAGTATTCATGAATGCAAGCTGTAAAATATAAACTTGAATATCTGCTTCAGTTTAATTCTTTTAATAATAACTGGCCCAATTCTTGAATTAGTAACATCATGTTTTAATATACTGAAATATTGTGCAGTATTCCAGAGGAATACTGTAATGGCAAAGTGAAGATTTTTTTCAAAGTTTTTAATAAAAATGTTGGGATTTTGAAGAGAATACAAATATAAAATGTCAAAAATTTCAAATCTTAAATGCAAATTTTCTCTTTTCGTGAGAAATGTAGCAGCAGTTGACATGCTGGAAGGCTTTTAAAAACTTGCAAACGTAAAGCAGAGGATAAATCTTCAAAAAGAATCCTCTAACAGGTCTCATCTCTTTATGTGTGATACTTGTCTGCTGTGACAGTTTGTTTACAGCTGTCTATATAAATCTCATACAGATTTTTAGAAGTATCCTCCTAAATTTGCATTAAAACTAATCTAGCCTCAGAAATTAACAAAATAGTGATTATTATAATTCTATTGAAGTAGGTTACCGTCTTGCAAATAACATATTATTGTTGTTTATCCTCAAGCTATGAGATGTTTGCTTGTCATAAAGGAACCATCTTGTCATACTGCAAGGACTGTCACATGTATTTTTCAGTGCCATAGCAGCTGAGTATTCAGTCATAATACTCAGGAAAAAAGAACAGGATTGTTGCATGTCTCACATTTGTAACATGCGAAAAACCTGAAACAATACTGGGCATCAAAAATGACTAAGGTAAGATTTAATAAAAGGGTACAGAATGCTGTAAGACTGATGCTTTGAAAAGTCTTAAAAGAGCAGTAACACAGGTACTATTAATAAACCATAATAGCCCTGGCACTGCCACAGATAGAAAAGGGACAAAGTCTTCAGGTCAGGATTGGATCTAAAGTTCCTGAACAGTTTCAGCATGTTGGTTCATTCCGTTAGAGAGATGACAGTTCAGTTATTACCAAGTTCAGATATGAACGGAGATGATATGCTCCCCATATATTCGAAATGTTGACATTAAAATAGGCTCTTGACTCAGAAACTGAACTCTCAATACAATAAAAAAAATATACCTGTATGTATCTGTTCCCACTAGCTGCAACTCACCTTGGTGCTTTGGCCATTAATTCTAACTGGAGTCCTACTAAACCTTGAAGATGGAGGCAGGGCATTCTGGCTGCAGAGCACGATTCACCGGACCTTTCCTACCCCAGGAATCAGTGAGCGAGTACCAGGAGATTTCAGTAAATCACTTTCTGTAAACTGTTTCATACTAGAGCTGGAGTATCTGAATTAAATGAACAAAAAGTGTGTTGTCATTTAAATCCAGAGTACTGTCCTATTTTAATAAAAGCAGTGACTCCTCAAAAACTGTATGGGAAGCTCTTGTCTTGGGGATAGGCATTTTACACAGCAGTGTAACATCACAGACCTTACTGTAAGAGGGAGCTACAGCTTATTTAAGTAACAGTTATTTTGAATAACCGAACAGGCTCTAATGAACACTTAACACTTTTTTTTCTTTACAAACATAGTCAATATAGTGTAAGGTGAAAGGCTTAAATCTGGTTTAGTCAGTGCCTGTGACTGACCAGAATCCCTGGTTGTTGACAGCTCATCAATCTCTCTGAAGTAAAGGATGATGAGGAGGGCCATGGTACACCCGACCTGCTGTCAAACACTCTGAATATGGAATAGTGAGGTGGATGAATGGAAAAGATGATTGTCTTCCTTGGCCTTGATGATCCTGAGTATAAAAGAAAAAACAGAGCTGGCAGTCAACTTCTGAATTTAACCTTCCCCCACCACCCTTCTGTGAGAAGTTGTGCTGTGAATAACTAATAACACTTATGCATGCGAAATGGAATAGTATGGAGCGTGTCAATATGAATTCTGGTGACTTCTTCCATGTTTAAATAGCTTTCATGAAATACATTGCCATTGACTCTAAATGCTTATGTAAAATCTGAGCAAAAGGGTAGGTTAGGATTTAATGCTTACATGATATTTCTTGAGGATAAATTCTTCTGACAGGATCCTGTTTATGGTTTGATTGCTAAAATCACACTATAAATATTGTCCCAAGAAAGATTTGTAGAAAATACTGCTTACTCTCAGGTTTTTTTTCCTTTCCAGAAATATTTGGGATCTCTTTATTAAGAAATCATGTATATTATTTACAAAATATAATGGTGTAAAGAAAGCAAATCAAAATAGAGATTGGCTAAATCCTATAAACAAAGCAGAGAGAAAGCTGGGTAGGGTCACATCTCACAGAACAAGGTCATACAATGACTATTCTCCCAAGTCTCAAACAGAAAAGACACTTCGAAGAAAAAGCAAATAAGCAACAACTTCAGGACCCAATGAGGCTATTCTAAATGATTAAGCCTAACATTTAAGCCTTAAACCAAAGCCTTTCCATGAAATTATGGAGTGGGAGACAGGACAACAATTCCATGTACATAAATTATACATATATCAATATATGGAAATCTATTCAATATATATTTGTATATTGATACCAATATATGGAAATTAGTATACAGAGGTTTTATCACACTATACTTGATACCTGATTATCTGAGTGCAAGTTTGCATGGAATGATATGGTTCATTTTAATGCAGAGTATGTCCCTTAGGGGAAATAAACAGCAAAGGCAATTATTTACCTCTACTGCATATCCAGAACTACATTTATCAAAACGTTTCCAGAGAGCCCATCTGCATCCTCCCTTGCAGCCAAAATATCTTAAGAGCCAAAGAAACAAAACTATTCTGAAAGGGATCTGGAAAAGTAAATGAAACAAAATAAGAGCAAAGTAAAAATTAGTTTGCTTAGTTAATGTAGATACTTCTAGCTTCTGTGCTGAGTGGAATTATCTCCACTTTGAAATTTTATTCAGTCGCTAAGTACAGCTGTAACAGCCATTTTGAGAAACCCGGTTTTCATTTAGCCAATCTCTTTTAACTTTGTACTCTTGCAAAAGTCTTGAATTTAAATTTGTACCACAAATAATATTTCTGCTCTACAAATCATGTCACTGAATGTCAAAGGGCATAATCTGAGCAAAGAAGTACAATGAACATGGAATATACATGTCCCAGATTCTGGGCTTGAACAGGAGCAATGCAGAAATCTTAGGGTTATTACATCTATTCATCCACAGCAAAATCATATAGTCATATTGTGCTTGCTGACATGTCCATAGATGGTAAATACAGCTAATGTGGAACAAATATTTTGCTTGAACACTGAGGAATATTTGCCACGCCAGTGCATCCCAAGGTTATGTTAAAACTGGATCACATAATTCCAGTGCCAAACAAAACCAGCATTACTCTGTATATTGTATATTTTTATTATACTATATATATTATATATATACACTTTATATATTATACTCTGTATAGTTTGTATATTCATTTCGTTAATTTGAATGTCTGTCCATTTTGATATATTCTAAAATGAAAATCTGACAAGAACCAATAAAAGGCCTGAGTACTACAAAACTATGGTTTTGTTCATATTTAGTTCTAATTGTTAGTTACATGCATAGAGGTCAGACTTACAGTTCAGCCATAGCAGTGTAAATGTAGAGAATCTGTCTGTTAGTATAGTTTTAAGGTGACCATTTCCTGATAATCTAAGAAGAAATTTTTATTTTCAGAAACTTATTTTACCAAAGTATAAATTGTGAACTATTTTGTAATGCAAGTGTCAGGTAGATGGATTTTAAAACTTAACAGGGTCATAACCTATTTTCTGAAAACTGAGTACATTCAAATAACTAAATACAGAAATACTAATGATCGAGCAAATTCTTTACTTCCTCAGTTTTTCAGGATGTTGAGAATTTTGTGTGTTGCCCTATTTGCACATTTGTAGCCACATGTGTTTTTCCCTAAAATTCAGTTCTATGTCAACACCTTTCTGTACAAGATCCCCTTCTAGCTAAACTGGAAATTGAAAATTTAACTTAGTGTGTGCTGTTATGTCTGTGAACCTGTAGTTTTATCTGTATTACAGTTTCACCTTCTACTTTTCTGTTCATTTGCTGGATGCTTGTGTAGTTGTGACAAAGCTGAATGAAAAAGGTGTAACTTAACCCACAGTTAGATTTGGGACCCTGTTCTACAGTGGCCTGTTTCCTCTTGGGCAGTTCAGTTGTGAATTAATAGTGTTTGATTAAAATGTTATTCTACAGGACTAGTTGTTTCAAAACTCAGTGAAATACTTCAGAGCCCAGCTACAGATTACCATTGTAGTGTTCCATGATACTCGTTGAAGGCTTGCAAAGGGAGGCTGGAGAACAATGGTGGGGTTTTTCCTGTTCTCCTTCACCCTTGCTGCTCTGCATCATGTCATTGCCCCAGGATACACTACTGCTTCCAAACCAAGTATTTCTTACAGAAAAGGGGAGCATGCACTCATTCTGCTTCTCCAGTTCTGTTGCTCTGCCTTGAATAATTTTTGGAACAGATGTAAAATTGCAACCATCCTGGAAGGAGCGGTGTAAGGGAAGTAAGGTTGAGAAAGTTTCTTGAAACTATGGTTGAGGAAAAGATTAAAAGTACTTAAGTACAGGGAAGAGAAGGCAGAAGGAACTCAGCTATGTGTGTGACAGCAGCTAGTCCTAGCGTTACTAAGGCACTCACTGCCTTTGGCAGGAGCTGGGCTCACCGATGTTTGCACAGGGAGAAAACATGCAGGAAAATTGGCAGAAGTCAGAAGGATACCACACTTCACTGGGGGGTAACTTATTTTAATGCGCTGTAATTTAAATGCAATGCTAATAAATTTAGAGATGGAAAAGTGCAACAATAATTTTTATCATGGTTCACTTTGTGCTTTGTAGTAGCATGAAAGCTGGCCCAGTTAAGATCAGTTGATATAAAAACTAACAAAAGCCAGACAGCACGAAGTAATTTCCACGTCACTGTGTGTGACCCCTACAAACTAGGGCAAACATTGCAGAAGCAATATATACAAGGAGAAAGATGGGTCAGCTACAAGGTAGAGGATAAGCCATGTATGTGGATTTTTTGTGGAAGAGGGCAGGTACGCTGGTGGAGTACTACAGCTCGGCAAGTGTTCCCTTATAACGTCACTGCACTGCACCTCCTAAATCAACCCAAGGAGGGGTGACAGTGAAAATTAAGCAACTGGTCTTTAAAACAGAGCAAACTTTATTGGATAAAATAATAATGAGTGATAAGGGAAGTTAGAAGTGTTGCTGTGTGTGTAGCAAGTGGAAGGAGAAAAACTACCCCTGCTGTGTGTGGTCAGAGGAAAAGCTGGCCTGCCAGGAAAGGCTTCCTGCAACCTACGGGCTCTTGTAGATGTGGTACCATCCTGATTAGCTGTACACGTGAAACGGGTCACTGTAAAAAAGACTAAGAACTCTTGACAGCAACAGTAACAGCACAGCAAAGATGATTCGCAGTTATGCAGAGAAAAATGCAGATTTTGGCATGAGGATTATGCAAACAAGCAGGGTAAGAAGGTACGTGGCTGCCTTTATTTTAAAAAGTGTTTCTACCGCTCAAGTTTAGTAAGAAGAAACTTCATGGCATCAATCAAGTAGACTCTAAAGCAGTAATAATTCCCAAATAGAAAGAGGCATGAGACGTGCACTGGGATGGAGAGGATGTTTTTGTCACTGTCTCACCGATGCTCACTTGATGGTGTCCTGATAAGCAGCATTTTGGACTGAATTACTGGCAAGTGAATCTACGTGCTAATTAAAGTATGGAACCATTATTTTTTTCAGGTTAAGGCGTTAAATATTAGTTTCACTGTTTAAGACATCCAAAGCTAGAATGAGGAGAAAGACTGAACAGCCTCCTGAAGAAATGAGTAATTGATAATTTTTATGGCAGAGAACTGAGGCATGTTAGACATTTCAGCAAAACACATTAATACTAAGTATTTAATATACAAGGATGGCATCACATTGTTGACTTGTATAATCATAAAAGTAAAAAGGAAGTTGTCTTAAAAAAGAATCAAGTCGGTTGCAGTGTCAGCTTATCAAACTACTGAACAGTGGGAATGGCTTTTTTCGTTCTGGTTTTAGGAGAACTTCTTCATGAAGTGCAGTTTCAGGTATGCAATGATAAGGAATATCACTGTTGTGCAGGCAAGGGCCAGGTGGTTCTGCCACAGGCCCCAGCTACTCGCATCAATACCTTGATTTTTTAGATATTCATCTCCAGTACACCACCTGCAGATAAATACACACACATTTATAAACTTAGACACTTTGAAGTATTTAGGAAGATCCCTAGAAGTTCTAGTGTGATTTTATGTCTACACTAGGCCAAGCAAACACTAGCTATATGTTGCTATTTTATTTTCTATTAGTAAGTCTGGTTTTCTTGCAGCTACAATCAGTTGTGTGCAGGAAGCTGAAATGGGTTTTCTGAGGCTGTATAATTGTAGTGTATGTGTATATGTTTCAGTAAATGCAGTTTAAAGAAAAGCGAGAAACAAAACACCAGACATTTCTAGTAAGTACTAAATATGACAATAAACAAAACGTTCTCTGCAGGCAAAATGCAAAAATCCAGTCAAAACTTTGTTTTCTGTATAAAAATTCACAGATTCTGCTGGTCATCAGCGAGTATCTCACAGACTAATGCTGTAGGACTTCGTAAGTGACTGGTGGTGGGATTCATTTTAATGTACTGTGGTGGTGCAGTTCCTCCCCTCCTCCTGGGCCACTTGGTGATGAGTGTCATTCTAACCCTCTCCTGGGCCACATACCAGCCTTAGGAAATAAGCACTGATGAGGACAGTAAACCAGTTTCCTGGCTCCTGCTGTCTCTATCAATTGAGAACACCAGCAGAACTGACACCCATCAAGTTCTTGTGCAGCTGGTGCAAGAAACCAGAATGTCTCGTTGTTTGATCTGGGCCAGAGTGAAAATTACCTGATGGAAGTTAATTATCTTGAACTCTATAAACAGTGACCCTAGGTGAGATGCTTGGAGCTCTTTGGACTGTAGCAGGCCTGTGACCATCATCTCCTGAGCTGGGATGCCTCTCAGGTACTAACTCCTCAAGGTACCATCTGCCATTAGAGCTGACAGGAGGCCAGGGCCAAGTCAACCCAATCCACTCGAGTCTCAATTATCGCCCACTGAGGAATGCTGATGCATTGTGAGTATTTACTCTAAACTCAAGAAGAGGGAAATTTTAACTTTGAGCTAGCTTCTCTTTCACCCACACTCGCTGCTTACCAGTGTTTTTGGGTATACACTGTTATTTTTATGAGTGTGGGCACATACTGATTCCACTGCATCCAAACATTTTTGTCTGTCCGTGTGTTTGTACGTCTTGTTTGTGAATGCACATGTATATATATATGTATCAATTTCAGGTACCGTGTAGTAGGTTAGTGTGAATCTTGTCTTCAAATCTGTAGTTAAGTTGCTATTTTAGTTATAACATATTTTATTGAATTATTTTGTAAATCTTTAAATTGGTTAATGATTAAGTGCTGCTAGACATTAATAAATCTTGATTTGCTGCTAAATCATTACCATGTTAATACTTTCATCCACGACATGTACCAAAATACTTACCGCTGCCTTATCTGTCGATAGTTATCGTTGCTGATTAAATTTGTTTTGTTACTGCTGCTGCAAAAGTTCAGACCAGTCAATTCATTGATTTGTAAAGCCTTTTAAAATAAAACAAAGACAACAGAAATTAGTAGGTAAAGGAATGATACACTAACGCGATATAATTAAATTCAAATGTAATCTAAAAGCATGATGGTATCACTATTTATTATGTTGGCCAAATCCCCATTTTTTAACTGAGCAGCACAATTCTTTTTAAGAGAGGAATGCATGCAGTCTACACCCTGTAATGCACCTGCGTCACCAGGCTTTAACACCTCCCCCAGGCTAAACTATTTCTGCACAGGTATATTAAAGCCCAAATTTCTATGTAAAACATCACCCTGGTTTAAATTATCAAAAAACAGGTGAAAAGTTTTAGATGGGCAAATTTTTGTTAGACAGATGGAGAAGAGCTAGGTTTTAGGGATTACATTGTTCTTTACTCTATTGCTTTTGTCCGGCGTTCCGGTGGAAGTAGTTGTTAGTGTCTCTCTCATACGAGGTGTTTCCAAGTTACAGAAATTAGATCTTCGAAACATTAGTGCCTGCTGGTTCATGAGAAGCCCTTCTTGTTTCAAGATGCTGCACTAAGTTCTGAGGTGGCTGTATTTAATTAGCTGACCTGTTGCTCATTAGCTCATGAAGTTTGGAGTTTTCTTTATCCTGAGTAAAGGCATTCCTTTCTAGCAAATCTTTTGCAAGTCTGTGCACAGGAAAATACAGCACTTACTGTCATTCCATATCGAGGGATGCTGAAGTATTTGAGCCAGGAGAGCCAAGACATGATGCTTGTGAGATTGACCAGCAACCCAGAGAAAATCTAGAGGCGGATTACAAAAAAACCCCAACAACACCACCACCAAATTATAAATTACATGCTGTTACCATGTGTTCTTCTCTAGCTCTTGATTCTGCTTCTTTAAAAACAAGTGGTGAGGCATTTCTAGAGGAAGAAACTCTTCCAGTGGAAGAAGAGGAAAGAGGGAAAAATTTCTGTTACCCAGCTTTGGGCCATAACCCCATGTGGTCCCTCTCCTGAAATGAGTAAGAGGGAATGCTTTCATCCACGGATTAAACCCAGATGCTTTCTGTCTGTAGAGCCCACAGGGGTTCACATGAACTGCCTGCTGTTACTCAGGTGTGTGGAGCTCGGTTTTGCTAATGCGCCCCGAGCCTGAGGCAGTGTGGTTTTTGGCCACTGGTTCAGTGCTGCCTCATTGTTTATAGTGTCTGTCTTCTAACTGTGGCTGTTGGTGTGTTGTCCGGTTCTAACATGCCCATCGGTTGGCTCTGCAGCTGAGGAGGACAACTACAGGAATGGGCTCAGAGGGCAGGAGGCTGCATGTCCTCAGCCAGCCGAATCTGTCTCTGGCAAAGGAAAGCAGAGTGAATGAAATGTGGCTCTTTTTTACTGGCTACTTTCCAGGCAGTATGCTGGCTGCCAAAGCCACAGAGAATAGGGCAGAGGAACCACACTCCCTCCTCACACCTGGATCCCCGGACCCCTGATTCTGGTTAGTTAAAAGGATGAATCAGAATATCTGACCCCACAGTATCAGAATATTCAAAGCAGACAAATCAGGGTATTTAACATGCTCAACCCCACAGTCTTTTTGCAGAATTCAGCTGAACTCTGTGCTAGTAGGATTTCTAGATTTCAGCATTTCTAGGATTTCAAGATTCAGTCTAGAAAACTGAATAATGCTACTCACAATCATAAAAACAAATGTGATAGTCATGAGCAGGTTTGCTACAGCGACCACGCTCTGTCCTGCTGCAATGGCTAGTGCCATAGAAGTGGCTGTGTAGGACACCATCATAAGGGTAAACATCATTGTAAAGAAGGCTTCTACTGTTGGTTTCAAACCTTAAAGATCAGAACAAGAAGGGTTTCAGTATGAGCCTGCCAAAAGTTCTACTGTAGTGAACACTATCCTGACTTATGTAGTGTATCCTGCCTACAGAACACCTTTTGTCTAACAGCACAGGCTACATCACTGAGACCCAAGATTGCAGTGGAGCTTGTGACAGCCCATATATGTGTATGTCCTCTCCACAGAGGACAGGATGAATAAGTAGTACACCTGTAACTGCAGTGACATTGGAGACAGCAGAACGGGTAGGAGTTACAGTACTGTACTCAACACAGACCAAGGTGAAGGCTTCACAGCGGCTTCAAGTTGTCTATCAAAGGAGAAGTTTCTCCTGTATTTCCAAGGGCAGAGTACAGCATTTCACCTGTTCCCAGCAGAGAGCTCTCCTAAGGGACCTAGTGGCCTTTGGGTGGCTATGGATTTGGTAGCAAGGTCTACCTCACTCCAGTTTCACATTTTGAGCATCTCTTGCTGATGCGGCCTTCTTTTCTATTCCTTAGGGAAAAACCTCAGACCAAAGCAAACTGTGATTATTTAAAAATTTTTCTTATGCTTTCAAGCTTTTGGGGCATCCCAAAGGGATGTCATGAGCTGAAACCTTACCCTAGGAAAATGGTCTGCTTGGGACACTGTTTTGGGGGTGATGTTTGAAGTTGTTCAAGGGTTGTAAATGTTGGTGCCAGCAATTTTCAAAGTCTGCTCACTAACCAGAAGGCATTTCACCGAAAAGAACAAGCTGATATTAATTCACACAATAATAAGTTCTTAAAACAAAAATTTTTCTTTGATAGGTGTTCTTGCAAGGATGGAAGGAGTATCTTGTAAAAGTCACTAGAAGCCAAGACGGCCATAAATGAAGAGAAATAAATCAAACCTATGTAGTAATGGTTATGGCATGCTTCCTTCTAGGGACAGTGGAGATAAGACATGCCGCGGATTCTAACATGAATGCTTAAATCTTTGAAAGTATGTCTTTTCTGTGATCAACATGGTATGCTAAAAGCAAGTGCAGTAACTGCTGCCATGCTGATGTAGTGCTTTAACCTATACAAATATGTATGTATACATGCACATATATAAAATGTGAGTGCCTTGTTGATTTATTGAGGGGGGTTGTAATGAAACTGTAGGAAACCATACTTGCCTAACATGAAGTAAATTATACAGGTGAAGATGATGCTCGGTATAGTCCTCATGGGTATTAAATCAGCCATTAGCTTTGAGATGAAATACGCAGATGTTCTGTAGTACCCACTGATATATTCATGTCTGGAACACAGAGATATACAGCATATTACAGATTTAATAATTAAAAACCAGTAAAATTATTTTCACTTGGAAACAAATTAATTCTAGCACTGACTGGAAAAAATAAGAGTTCTTCGTGGTTAGGCTGTGATGCAAATGTCCAGCAAGCCACACACTATAGTAATGGTGTCATTTTCATATGCAAATGAATATGGATTCTTGTGCCTGTAATTTTTTAGTAAGTATGTGTCATGTCATCAAAACAGAGAGAGAGGCTAAAGCTTAAATAATTTCCCTTTTCTGTGCAGTGTAATCTGCACAGCTTTAAAAGAATCCAGTTAGATAGTATTTACTGTACTCACTAGCAAATCACAAACTTGTTAATCAATACCTAAATTGAGTATTCAGGGTTTTTTTCCTACATATGTTAATAATTATAAACTCTGAGCTGTTTGCAATCATAACTACCATTTTGGGGATTTGCAGACGACTCACTAACAGGCTAAAAGAGTACATTTGCAATGAGAACTAACAGTGAAATAATTTGAAAACTGTGCCCTAGGTGTACTTAAATGACAATTAGCTGCAGCTGGACAAACAAACAAACTCTCTAACAGTAGTCCCTGATAACCTTTTTATACGTTTTACTTACATAAATATCTTTTTTTCCACAACAAAGAGTTCAATAGCTGAGATGCTGCTGAAACACTGGTTGGTAGTCAGAAAGAACATTGCACCCACTCTACAAAAAGCAAAACAGCAAACTGGTATTAAAAATGTGATGCAAATGGAGTGTTTCCACTACAGTATACATAAATCCAGGCGTAATGCCTGGAGCTTGTCAGTATGTGATGTTCCCATCCCTAATTCCTTGGGAAAAGGGTTGGCTACAAGTCTGAGTCTGTAACAAGCCTGAAGTAGATGATGTACAGGCAGTACTTGGTACTCACATGCAAGGATAGTATGTGCTCTGATGCAGCCAAAGGATAGGAAATGAACTGATTTTCCTTGTTTTTCTTTTTGTGGGATTTCCTGACACATTAAAAATTCTCAGTCTGAGGCATTTGTCTGATGCAAATGGTGAAGAACTGAATAAGCAATGTAAGAAGTTGTTTTCACCTCTGCCACTAAAATTCAAGGCTTTGCTTTCACACTTTCATATGCAGTTTAAAACTGGGCCATTATTAAGTAAATGCTATGAAATGTTTCAATACCAAGAACCCAGAGTTTTTTAGTTGCAAACCCATTTGTCAGGTCATGTACACAGAGCTGTCAAAATGATACACAGACCAGAATAATTTTAAAATCTAGCTTTAGGTGAGCCTTCTGACTTACTGCTGGTAAACTCGAGTGTGTCCATAAAATCAGTTGCAAGATCAAAGCTTTAGTTACCCAGATTTATGTAGCCAGGTCTGCATATTTTAATCTTTTTATCTTGGGGAAGTCTTTGTAGAAAAGAAGTTAAAATGCTGCCATGCTGAATTACACCTTTTTAATATGATGTCTGCTGTTCAGCGTTTTCAGCAACCTGACTGGTACTGAAAGGTGTCATCCTACAGCAGTAGCGTTACTCCATTTGGCCTGCTTGTCCAGGTTACAGCATGGCAAGGGCAGAACTGCCATCCCCCTCTCAGTTCTGCAGGGACCTTCCTAGAGGCAGAAGAACATCCTCACTTCAAAATCACTAACGTAGGCTCTCATAAAGAGCTTGAGGGTTTCCTTCTCAGCCACCAAGCTGTTCACCATCCTAGTGCAGTGATGAAGGAGCTTTATCAAATTTTTGGATATCCATTACCTAAATGGACTAACCTGTTCTGGAGTCCAGCAGAGTCCTCTTTAAGTCCAAAGAAAATGGCACCTACAACCAGTCCCAGGAAAGCAGTAACACACAGCTAAATGTAAAAAGGAAAAGAGGCAAAGTATTATTCTCATTGCTTTCAAAGCTTCAGTAATTTTTTTAAAATATCTAGCGGGTGAGTGTAGATTGACGGGAAGCATCTTCACAAAGGAGAAAAGTTATCCAAGCTAGGAAAGGAGTCAGTGAGGATGCTAGCAACCTGCAGCACAGCAGTACTTTGAGCCTTGCTTCGAGAAGGTATCCTTCCAAGAGGTATCGGTGAGACCTCGGCAGCTCCCCTGTGCTGCCTGCCCTCCCTCACACAGGCAAGGCACCGCGACGGCAAGAAAGGAGGGACAGCACAGGAGCTTCTCTGGGGTGGCGCTGGCAGAAGGCACATTTCTCCAGCTGTATCACAGCTTCTCCCTGACCTCCTGCCAGGCCAGGTCTATAACTTCAGGGAACTGCTCTGGGAGTGCTGGGAGGGTGCTAGCACCAGCAATTGGAGGAGGATGATAGCAGGGGCTTGTTGGGGCAGGTTAGAAAGAGGGAATAACACCCTTCCCCAGAGGAACCCCAGCATCACGTGCACCTCAGCCTCTCCCCTACCACTGTTTCAGCCATTCTTGGCTGTCACAATTAAGGTAATCGGTGATGCACTGCAACATTGCTCCTTTCTCCCTACTGATACTCTCCACCATTCATACTCCTGGGGACAGTCAGTGACTCCCCATCTGCTGTCAGTGACAAGGGTTAACTTCAGTTCTAGGGCTGACTCTTCAGTGCAGTGCTGCTGCAGGGGTTTCTCTAGAGCCACCTCAATACTATTTTGAGTTTGGCAACCAATAACCAAAAGCAGTCTTTCCTGACTGCCAGGTTGGGGATGACAGCTTATTTTCATGCTCCACAGCAATGATACTACAATCAGGCTATAGGTGTGCTGATATTTGCAGTCTGTAACACAACTTAAATAGCAAAGATACCAGCTGTCTTAAGGATATAATTTAAAAGACTAAAGTGTGTACATCACAGTTTTTTAGTGCTAAATGCAAATGACAAAAATCTCAGCAAAACTGATGGTATCAGGCAGTTCTGTCATTTTTAAGCATAAGCAATGCGTGAATCGTTACACCATAAACCCCTTGATCCATGGTACCCTGTGGCTAAGATCCTGCCGAAAAGAGCAAATGTCAGGGATAATTCAGCTCCTAAGCTAATTGCAGTGGAAAGCAGGGATCACATCAAGACCAATTTGGAGCAGATTAACGGGAAAAGGCTTAATGAGCTGTGTACCTCTGAAAGAATGCTTGTAAAATCCATTCCTAATGAGGGTGAGTAGATAGAAAAGATTGTGAGAAACAAGTCAGGACCATTAACCTTGGGGTATTAGGAGATCCTTGGGAGTCTAATTCTTGTCACAAGGTCAAGCTTTTACAAAGCAATTATTAAGGATCTTCATAGTATCAAGATACAGACACACACACATACTCAAAGCCTTTTAACCTTGGGGATTTTGGACTTGTTTCCCCTCCACACTGACCATTTGTTCACTCATTATATAAACCATGATGACGATAATTTATACCCCTGGCTCAGGCCCAGTTCTTCTATTGACTCCTCTAGAAATGCTGAGAATTGCAGTGGGAGTTTTGCTGGTGCTGGGAGTGCAGAGTTTGGCTCATGAACTAGGGATTGCTGAGGATTAGTCATTCTGCAGAGGCCAGCTAGGCATTCTTTATTTTTGAAGGCAATGTGCAGCTTTGAAGAAATCAACACTTTTGGTGTTGATTCTTCTGAAAAAGCAACACTAGCAGGGCCAGTCATGTAGAACATGTTCATCTTCCCTGGCAGGTGTTAAGACTTTATTGTAGTCTTCATCACATCTTCTCCAGAAGACATCATCGCCATTATGAACAGTCAAATGACCAAACAACACACACATTATGAGACACTGAAAACATTTTTACACTTGAGCCAACTACCAGCACTTCATTGTGTGATGAAGGTTAATTAAGTATGCAAGTATAGTCTGTTAACTTTCCCTGGTGACAGAGAGGGTTTGAGGCCAAACCGCACAGTGCCACGCCTGGACAATTAAGAGTCAAGTCTGAAGAATGTTCTTGAGCAATTGTGCAAAACTACTTGGGAGATAATCTGCTCCTGTCTGGAGGCAGCAGAATGTGCTGCTGGAAAAGCTCTTGCCTCCCAAAGTCTTTCAGTAGTCCAAAATTGTTTACTGAACAGTCACGCTGTTTATTTGGGAGCATTCAGGACACCTTCTAGAGAACCACATTTCCAGACCCTGAACACTCTTTTTTCAGATTCTTCTTTCAGTCAAAATATCAAGGAGGAAAACCATCCCAGTGACTTAACTAATGCATGAGTGGAATAAATTCAACGTATACCACAAAAGGATAGATACAAACAGTGTTACCTGAGCTATGGAAGCTTGAGGGTTTCCTACCAGATTTTTAAATGTGCGCTTGGACACCCATTTCAGCTGATGAAGGAAGGAATTAGCATATGTGATTTGTCGGAAAGCTGCTTTTGTTTTCTTTTTATTTCCAAAAGAAATATTCTCTAATGCTGCTTTTGTTTCTTGGTAGTAGGCAGAGTTAGAGTACTTTTCTGCTAACTTCTCAGCCAAGGTTTTATCATATTCAGTGCGTTCTTCAGTGCTCTCTGCTGAAAAGGTTAAAAAAAATAATTTGTTTCTGTAAGGGATGTGAAGATTGTTTAGTAGTCAAGCCAGGAAAGTTATGTTGGGATGGGAGAGTTACTAACGAACCAGAAGAATTAATCTGTGCATTTAGTTCCAGTGATGCATTGCACTCAGTCTCACAGAATGCAGTTTGGAAGAGTTGGTATAAGTAAGACCAAACCTCTGTGTTTGTCTGTGCAACCTGTCCCACAGGCAGAAGCTGCACAGCAGACTGCCTAGGTAAACCCTTATCTGCCAGTGAAGTTTCAAACTAGCAGCAATCTGACTTTTAATCAAGAAGTGATTTCCACCTCCCCTCCAGGTTTCTGTAAGTAATCTGTTTCACGGATCTGATGAGATAATCCTACACCTCCCAGACTTTCAGATCCAGGTAATCCTGCACATGTCTACTTCAAACTTTTGAGTCTGTCATAAAGAAATTTCAGCTGGAGCTCCTTTTTTTTTCCTCAACCGTAGTCCAGCATGTGCTTCTCCAATGACAAATACAAAACCAGTGTGTTGTCAATTATAATATTAATCAGACCCTGAACACAGTCAGCATTTTTGCAAAACACTGGTTGTTTCTTTCATAAAGATATAGTGAAACTGTGTGTTTGGACACACAGCACGTTCATTACTTCATTTCTCTTTTTGTTTGTGTGAAAAAAGAGTGTGCTATTAATGAGTAGCAACAGAGAGGATAAAAAAGCATGCTACTGAATGTAGGTGAGATTCGATTTGTTAGTCTGGGGGATTATTTCTGCCTTACCACAACTTCCGGGAAGCATCAGGAGAACACTGGTCCCCTACCTCTACCCCCTCTTCCCACCTTACTCAGGGGAAGGAAAATCGTAATTTCATAACAGATAAACCATTCCATTGGGTAAAAAATACAAGCCATAACTGCATCCAATTATGTCCCTAACTGGTCCAATTGCCCTGCTTTATTGTCTCTGCTTCTGCAGAGGTTTGCCTTGAAGATGAAAGAATCTCTTTCTGTTGAGAGGTAACAATCTAGTTTCTTATATTTGCAGGCATTACAACATCAACACAGGAAAATATTCTTTCACCTTTAACATGTTGTAATTTGAGTGTGACACAAAAGTATATAGGTCAGTTTATGAAGAAATGGATGGCAATGATAAATTACTAAATACCTATATATGAGAGGCAAACTATTCTTGCATAGACAGGAATATTTTATATAGTAGGGCTGGGTGGGAATTTGGCACTTATTTCACATTATACTAGTAATTTTCTACATACAAACAAAAAGCATTTAGGAACAGTGTGATGGGTTTTTTTCTTCTTTAAAGAAACATGGGTCAGCAGTACCTAATATTCTCATGCATACAAGTAACTGTACACTTGTACAACACGGTTATTGGTTGTTTTGACACCTGTGATTTTTCTGTGTTGTGCTGAATACCTTCTGGCAAAATACATGTTACGATTATTTCATGCAGCTCTGGGTTTCATACCTGTGTTAGTTTCATCAGTCTTGCTCACTGTCACCGCAGTGGAGTCTCCGTTAATGATGTCCAGGAAAAAGTCGGCAGGGTTGTTGTAGGGCTCACACTCGTAGCCTGTGGTGACAGCATTACAAGCCCTAAGTGGTGGCTGTGTGATGGCAGAAGGCTGTGTGTGGCCGTGAGGGACACAGCCACACCATCATACCCTTTGAGCAGCCTTCACCATAAGCACTGCAGGCTTCACAAGCTCCGTGTGACCCCAGAGATAAATGGCACTGCCACGCAGCTCTGCCAGTGCAAGCAAGGTGACAACTGGCAATGTGCCCTTCTCAACCTTAGCCTGGGCTTTCTCTAATTAAGATGCACCCAGGAACAGCTGATTAGAGGTCAGCCCTATCATCCAAACCAAGAGGTGAAAAACCAAGAGAAATGCTTAGCGTGTTAAAGTTCCGGGCTTAGTAATACATGCTGCATCCAATTCTGATCAATGGCTATTGACACGTTATTCAAGTTGGTGCAAACTCAGGGTGTTGCTGCAGTTGGCCCTGCTGTGGGTTGTGCTCACCAATAGACTGGAAGTAATCGATGGCATGCTGAGCGGGCCCGTGGTACAGCACTCTCCCCGCGGCTAGCAGCGTCAGGTTGTCAAACAGCCGGAATATGGAGTAGCGAGGCTGGTGGATGGAGAAGATTATTGTTTTTCCTTGTTTTGCCATCCTGAATGTGAAGAACGACAGAGATATTAGCTTTGCAAGTCAATTCAGCATTTAGGTAAAAGAATATGCAAGTTCAGTTAATCCTTGGTAAAGTCTGATTAACTTGGTGTGCCAGAGAGGGGAAGAGGAAGGAAAAAAAAAAAAAAAAGGGAAAAAAATATTTAGGTCATATTTATAGCATCTGTGCGAGAAAATAAATTTCCCTCTCTCTGGGAATGTTGTTTGAGGGGAACGCCCTGAGAAGATTTTGCTGCAAACAGAAAGCACTGAAGAGAGGCATTTGGGTCCTTGTTGCTTCTACTAAATGCAAAATGATGTAAAATTTGCAAATAGAGAGTGTGTTGTGCTGGTTTTTCCAATGATAAGCCTGAGATTTTGGGATGGGGAAACAGCTGGCTGTGTTCTAACTACCGTACATATTAAAACTGATCACCTTACCAGGCTGTACAACAGGTGGTTTTATCACTTTTCCGGCCCAGACATACATGAAAATAAATGAAGCTGTCCGTGACAGCTATCACAGACAAACTGCAGTCCCGGCATGTACACACTTTGTGCAAGGTGCTTTGTGTACTGCTGTGAGCAGCTGATTGGGAGTGAGAGAATTCATACAGCCTTTTTCCTATCCCCTTTGCATCTCTGGCTCAGTGGTAAACAACTACATGTCTTATTTCCCTGTTTGCTCAGGCTAACTGTAATTTATTTAAGTTAAATAAAACTGAAATGTAGCAGAGTTGAGTGGTGAAAACAGGAAGCTGTTCCCAAGGCCATCACCTTTTCAGTAGCAGTAGAACAGCGTTAGCAGTGCTGGCGTCGAGTCCTGTAGTTGGCTCATCCAAAAACAAGATGGCAGGATCCGTGATGAGCTCCATCCCAATATTGGTCCTTTTCCGCTCTCCTCCAGACACCCCACGAGTGAACTGGGTGCCAACCTGCCACAAAACAGGAAACTTGTCTTGTTTGGCCCGATAACAAATACTTGAGTGAACAGCATCCTATTGACATGGCAGCATCTGGGAAGAGTTGTCAGACATTTTGATCCTACTCTCAGGTACAGATGTAGATGTAACCTCACACATGGCCCATTTCTTAATGTTAGTGTTACTTGAGGTGTTCTCTATTTCTCCAACCACTGACCACCTTTCCCCTTCCTGCAATGTAACAGCATACGGCAGTATGAGCGCAGAGTCTGTACAGAAATGTTATTAATAATTGTATTACTGAGACAGTAGTTTGTTTGGGGTTTTTTTTATGTGCCATGCTGCTCCATTTGGTTAATTAAATAAATCACTTAATATCTGTTCATGATTTAAGCCCCATATTTACAGGCTTTACCTTGGAATCTGCTACTTTGCTCAAACCCAGTTCCTTGATGATCTGATTTACTCGTTCATTTTTTTCCTGTTCCTTCACTGACTTTGGCAAACGGAGGGCTGCTGAGAACTTCAAATTTTCTCTTACGGTCAGGGTTCCCATCACCACATCATCCTTCATTAAAAAAAGAGTAGATACTTGGTGGTTGCTTAGCAATTTCTATTTTTTCCTCTGAGAACTGCATCTGCCTGTGTTTTGTTTTCCTCGCATGCAGAGGGACAGTAGCAACTGCCAGAACATGCAGTAAGGTGCATCTTCAATGCCTATGTCATAGCAGAAAGTTGATTTCATGCACGTAATTATATTTGCCTTTATTCATAAAGCAACACAATATAGGAACATCCTCCATCATGCATGATATCAAAATGCATGAACAGTAACATATTCCAAACTATCCTTCAAGTATTCTTACTTTATTCAAGTTTTTGGAGGTATTGAGTGAGATAGGGAAGGGCTGAAGGGACCTAAGGAGCAGCTACAGCTCAGGCTGCTATCACTGTGTGTTTGTTTAATGCAGCCTCAACCCACTGCAGGTAAGAGCAAGGAAAAGAGAAGGAAGGAAAAGAGAAAGAGGTTGGGTCCATGTGGCATAGGGGGGAGGTTTTCCAAGCTTGTTTCAGCAAAGGATGTCAGGTTTTTAAGATATTAGCTGCTTGTCTCTTGCAAAAGGAATGTCAGATGTATGAAGTTCAGAGAGTTCTGTGTGGTTTGAGAGACCACCTTTCTGAAACATGCTGACCGTACATGTCTAAGGGGTTTTCATAGATGCACCTCTTCAGGTCTTGTTAAACTGCAAACATGCTGCCGAACACGGGTAGTGGGGAGGGGAGGGGAGGCGAGGGCAGGTGAGGGGAGGGGAGGCGAGGGGAGGGGAGGGGAGGCGAGGGGAGGCGAGGGGAGGGGAGGGGAGGCGAGGCGAGGCGAGGCGAGGCGAGGAGAAGAGAGAAGTTTTCCTTCTTTCTCCCCAGCCCACCCTGGGAAGACAAAGGCTTTCTCAGAACAGGACTTAGTGACATTGTCCCTGGACAAGCAGAGATATAATCTGCATATTATCAGATAGCATCAAACTTGGAAAATACACCATATGTACTGGTAGCCTATGGCTGTTCCCCCAGATGGAGAACAAGGAGGGATCCAAAGCATCCACTCCCACTACCTGTAGAGCATTAAGGAAAGAGACTCAAATACAAAGCAGAGTCTCTTTCCCAGGGTGGTTGTGTGGAGAGTTGTTACTGCACCAGCCTCAATTCCTGGATCAAGGCAAGGTACTTGCAACACTGCAGCAACTTCTTACAACTGCAGCCAGAAGTGGACAATAAAATACGTACAGTGATAAAAATTACTTACCTGTACTACATATCCAGAGGTACATTTGAAGTTGGCAGGCTGAGGAGCTCCATTGATCAAAATGTCACCGTAAAGCCCATGGGGATCCTTCCTTGCGGCCAAAATGTCGAGTAGACTAGGAGAAAAGTTGGTTACTTTGTTAGATGAGCATGCCGGAGGTAATCTCTCTGAACCACAAACCCAGTTCATGGAATGAACAGCTACATAAAAGCATTCCACATTAAACACTTGCTATTTAGAAAATCCCCAGCACCTCTCACGGGCTGAGTTTCTTTTGTCCCAGTTTCCCAAGGAAATGAGATCTCTGCAATTTCATAGTGCACTTGCGTCCATTTGTTCAATAATATGAGCTTAGCCTAGAATGATATGTGAAGACTGTGTATCAGGAAAGTGTGGACAAAAACTGAATTACATCTTTGTTATGTAAGCTGACTGCCTTTTTTGAATTCGGGTATTTCTCAGAAAACAGTGAGATTTGCATAGACCTAAATGAAAACAAAATCTTTCCCTGAAAGTATTGTCCATTACTGCTAAATATGTGCAGGTTCATTTTCTCCTTGGTGTAATTTCTGAGCAGAGCAAAGGGGGCACTTACGAAGATTTACCACTACCAGTGGGTCCCAAAATTGCATTCAGTCCTGGTCTCATGATGCCACTGTAAGACAAAACAGATAGGTTTTACAAAATAGATAGGGTCTTTTTATATCTCTTACTGTTTCATCTGGTAGGCTAGCAATAGTTCTTCTATGTAATCATATAACGAAGACAACAGAGAAACTTGAGTAAAATGTAGCAGAACCTGTATGCATGCTTTTCCCCCATGGATCTCTAGAAGTGAAGAACACACTTTCTTTAACCACACTCAGTTCTAAAGGTATTATTCTCTTAGCAGAGAGAATAATGGTCCCTGTAGACAGAACACACCAGGAATTTTTCTGTACTAAGAGAAACTGCAGTTGATAGTTCCTCTGTGTCTGATTTTAAGCCACATGAAACTCAAAAGGTTTTTAAGTATTTGGGGGAAAGACTCTGTAGAAATGATACAGTATACAGAAATACTGCTGCCTTTTTGCTGGAGCACATGAAGGCGTAGCTTCTATTTTTCCTGACTAGCCCCTAAAATCTTTACTCAAAAAGCTTTGGTGTACACAAGAATCTCACTGCACATACAAATGCCTGTCTGTATGTTATGATACCAGGTTTACTTTGGTACTGGTTGTTTACGAGCAATCCAGGTATCAGGGATCTGAGCACCTGGCTGTGTGTCTGGCCAAGCAGAGCTGTTCTTAGGGTCTAATGACATGCAGCCTAGGAGGCTTGGTTTTGCTCTTCCTGATGCACATTTGTCCCCTGAAATTTCTTATTGCGGAAATTTATGGTTCCACAGATTAAGAAGCATGCACGTTTTAAGTTACATTATAAGTGATTTTAACACAAAACCCCAATATGTAGCAGAACAAATGCAGATGTTGCATTTTCTAAAAGGGAAAAGTGTAATGTGCGTTAAATACTGGTCTTTTACAAGGATGCACAAGGGGGACCTTCTGCTCACATTACAAATGACCAATGTCAGTCAATTAAGTTACCATAGTGTACGGCTCTTGAGGAAAGTAGGAAAGATTTTAAGAGCTCATGTTTAGGAGGTGTGGACATCGTGTGGGCAAAGAGCAGGACAGATAGATCTACAGAAAAGGGTGTATATTTATGGCAGAAATTGGAGTTAGGGTGCTGAAAGTCATGGGTGACTTGGAATGCCATGTTGTATGAGTACTTGCCACTTAGCTTATCTACTGAACTGTGAACGGCAACCTTATGCATAGATTATTGAACAAAGGCCATAACGATGTGATTCCTTTACTGCACTAGGGCTGAGTGTTGAAAAAACACCCCCCCCAAAAAAAACAAAACCCCCCCCCAAAAAAAAAGAGAAAACTTTGCATTTCTTCAAAGTTAACCTAACCCTCATTTATATTAGTTTTAAACATTTTAAGTTAAAACCCAAAAATTAACCTTCCCAAAAGCCACCTTAGGCAAGGAGATGCAAGCATCAAGGACAGGCTGTTGGTATCTCAGTTAAACACACTTGCCATGTAGCATAAAACGACCACGGCCAGCTCATGTGCCCCGGTGCTGATAGCAGCCAGGAAGGCTGTCCCACCCTGGGGCCAGGGGAAATAGTGCCCAGTAGTGTGAATTCACTGTTGTACAGGCTCAGCTCTAATGACTGAGGACCACTAGGTCTTAGTAGAAAGATTCAGCACAGTTGATAGCAATCATGACACAACCATACATACACGCAATTTTTCTAAATCTTGATCAAATTCTGTATATTGTCCTTAATGGCTCAGTGACATGAGTGGACTCAACTGTCTGGACAGAAATAAAACATGCATATACTCTAAAGAAATGTTTAAATACGTACTTGACATCTCTCAAAACTTCTTTATCCGCTGTTTTTTGACAACACAAGAATCCAGTCTTCATCTTCACACGGTAGGAGATGTTGTGGAAAGTCAGTACACTTCCTCCCCTGCCAGCTAAGTCTTGGGACGATTGTGTCTTGCTGGGAATGCCATTTGTATTTGAGTCTGACATCTGAATACTTAGGTGTGGCTGGCCTTCTGCCATTTTTCCTCTATAAATGAAAAAACAGGAAGGGGGAAGATTTGATTAGGTATGGAGAGGAAAGACATGTCTATCAGGCCCAGTGTTCGGCACTGGACCTACTGTGGACCTTGCAGATGTCCACCTAGGTCTCTCTCCGGTTGGGTCTTGTGGGCTCAGGCTTTGAGATGACAGAGAGCTGATGGGGAGCTGGCTCTGCTGTGTTGCTTCCCACCACATGTGGTGTTAGGGAGATAGAAGAGTCTCCTGCCACCCTGATGGTCTGTGATGGTGGGCTGACCTTGGCTGTCCACCAAATGCTGATCCTGTGAGGTGAGTCTCTGCTCCAGTGCGTGAAGCACCTCCTCCCCCTCCTTCTTTGCTGGCCTTGGTATCTGCACCAATATTTCCCCCACATTTTCTCACTCCTCTCACACAGCTGCTGCACAGCATCTTTCACCCTTTCTTAAATGGGTTTTCAGAGAGGGACTACCAGCATTGCTGACACAGAATCACAGAATCCTCTAGGTTGGAAAAGCCTTTGAAGCAACTCCAGTCCAACCATGAATGTCACTCTGACTGTTCCCAACTCCGCCAGATCCCTCAGCGCTGGGTCAACCCTGGACTCCCCCCCTGCCCTGGGCAGCCCATTCCAACGGCCAACAACCCCTTCTGCAAAGAAATACTTCCTCAAAGACAGTCTGACCTTGCCCTGCCGCAGCTTGAGGCCATTCCCTCTTGTCCTGGTGCTGGCTCCTTGGCTCAAGAGACTCATCCCCCCTCTCTGCACCCTCCTGTCAGGGAGCTGCAGGGGGCGATGAGGTCTCCCCTCAGCCTCCCCTTCTCCAGACTAAACCCCCCCAGTTCCCTCAGCCGCTCCCCATCAGACCTGTGCTCCAGACCCTGCACCAGCTCCGTTGCCCTTCTCTGGACACACCTGAGTCATTCCATGGCCTTTTTGTAGTGAGGCCCCAAAACTGAACCCACTCATCGAGGTGTGGCACACTCGGCTTTGGCCAGCAGCAGGTCCGCTGGTGCCAGCAGGAGGTGGCTGTGTCCATCACAGGGCAGCCCCAGGTCTGTTCTCACAGAGGACCCCCCAGCGGACCCCCCTGCAGCAGCACCTGGCCACAGGCACAACTGCATCTGTTCTCCTAGTACAAGGAAGTAGGAACCTCTCACAGTGGGCACTAGCATGACATTATGCTCTTTCTGGAGGGCTGCCCCTGTTTTGATTATGTCTGTACATAAACTGCATTCTTATTGGAAACCACAGGTCCAACCAGTGACTCACCAAAAGATTGGCTCAAAATTACTGAGGTCCAAAAGGACCTCGCCTTCTGACTCTCCAGTTCATCAGACCTCTTTCTAGATTTGAATGTGCTTAGAGTTTGCCCATTACATACTCTTTTAAAGGGGTGGTTCGAAAGTACAGATACTCCAACCTCTAGTGCTCTTGCACAATCGTAACAAAATCCAAAAACTGATGGTTGACTTCTTTTAATCAAAATGGTTTTGTCAGGGCTATAGGAACATGGAAACTGACACCACTGCCAAGTAATGCTCTTCCTTGTATTTGCTTTCCATGTAAAAACTAGAAGGTAGTTGTGGAATAATTAAAGTTATCTCACCCCCCTTTTCAGCCAGGTTCCTGCCACCTGCACCTTGGGTGCAGCCCCACCTGTCCCTTGTGCATCCCTTTGTCCCCTTTGCGCTTCCTAAGTGGCACAAGTTGTTTAGCTGGGAGACAAGATCTGCCCTCTCTTTGTATTTCATATTGACTCAGCAGAGTCTAATTACTTTAATTGTCACTAGGGGAAATGTTATTAATACAGTAGTTTGGCACTGAGGGGGGAGATGAGCAGCTAAGAGCTCTGGGATGATCAGTCCCGTACCTTGGCACAGTTATACTGCTTGCAGCAAAAAGGTGGCAAATTATAAGACCGTTTCAGGCACGCTGAATGAATTTGAGATCAGTTAATAAAACGAGCCTTGCAAAAAACTCCCATTTAATTTAATGCAGTCATATGGTCACATAAAAAAACCCAAGCCCTTATCTTGGCAGTTTGCTAAGGCTGCTTGACAGAGAGCTGAATTCTCATTTGTGGCTATGAGCACAGTGGAACTGCTGGAAGACCTACTTTCAGCAACATGCCTATCTGCCTGTAAAGGCTGGGTCATCTATCTCCCAACAGTGCTATCCCAAATCTAGCCCAAGGTTGCCTCTTCTGACAAACCTGCAGTCTTCTGTGCTGGTGAAAACATAAGATCTTAATGTTTTAGTAAGCTGTAATCTTGGCCCAATTTTCCTACAATGAAAATAAACTCTGTTCCAAATATAATTATAATGGAACTATCTTTAAGATAAAATGGATTTTGAGTAAGCTGAACATCAATTATATGAGCAACATTTAAATTCTGAAGGCCTTTTATTGATGAACTGCCTACACGTGTCTCTAATTGTGCCAGAGAAGATTATCTTACCTGCAGGACAGCAGCTAATTTTATAAGGCTATTAGTATAGTAGTTTCTGGGCTAATCTGACTGGACATCAATCATTGCTATTTAAAAGGATGCTTTGGTAAAGTAGAGGTGGGCATTCAGAACCACAATGGTAAGTTCTCACTTCAAGTGTCACCATACGCTGAGCAGATGTTTGCTGGCATGCTGAGCAGGGTACCAAATACCCGACCACAGAGTCAACACCACAGAGAGACATTACAAAATCCCTCGAACAACCAGCAGCATGACATGAGTGCAGAATTCTTCAGAAGACAACATGACTCTGACCTCTATATATTACTGCATCTATAAGGTATCCAGATCAGTATTTTGCTTGATCAGATTTTTTTCTCAGCTCAACGTTTCAGTATTACTGATGTAATGTTATGAGTAACTGGAAAGAGTGAGGTGGAGTCTGACCTCAGGTATTATCAACAGAACAGTTAAATTCTTCTTAGTTTCATCTGTGTTTGTTGGTTGTTTTGTGTTTGTTTTGGGTTTGTTTGTTTGGTTTTTTTTTCAAAAAACAGCATAAAAACCTAACTCTCAACTTGCACTGAAATTTCAGAAATGGTCTTCAGAAAACAAACTTTCCATTTAGGAATGCAAGAGATTCGATCTTCCAGACTGAACTTGACTGGCAGACAATAAGCACAGGATCAGAAACTGTTTTCATAAATAGAGGATCACACTACTTTCATAGAGTTGTTCTTAAGAACAGACAGGACACTGAAGTTACATTTACTTTACCAACTGAGTTCTGATTAGATTGTACATGTCTTTGCAAAGAATCCAGATAAATAAATCGGCTACAAGAAGAATTAGACATATCCAGTCCCTCAATGGCCTCCAATTCAGGAAGGCCTGAGCCCACTGACTGTCCAAATCTGCCAGTGAAAAACAGTGGGTTTTGATATTGTCCCTTGCAAAGGCACTGGTTACTAGCAGCTGTGAGTAGAGGCTGGACCTCCAGTCTAGCTGGACCTCTGGTGTAAATCAGGATGGCCCTTCATAGCTGCAGCACGCTTGTGCTTCTTGCAGGGACAGGCTGGGATGCTGTAAGTGGAAGGCACAGATCTGTGTGTGCACTGTTCCTTCTGATGGCTAAAAGGTGTATTAGTGGGCATATGCCGTTTATGAAAGTAAAAAAATTCTATTATTTCAGATATTTGGTTAATACTGAAAATAGCATTTTACACTTTCAGAGCTACTAAAGTTTACTGCAGAAAGAAATAGCAGGATAGGCATTCACTTAAAACTTGAACAGTTATTTATCAGTTGCTCTATGAAATCTTCCCAAAGGAGCGTAACTGTTGCAAGGGCTCTGTCACAGCAGCTTTCTAGGAGCGCAAAAGGACAAGTTCTGGACATGCTGGTGTGAATGGGCCGTGGGAAGGCCCGTAACATAGCTTCTCCCTCCAACACAGCTCCGGGCAGCTGTGGCTCTGCCTGGGTGACTCATGGAAACCTCTGAGAGTGGTAATTTGGATCTCAGCTAACAATCTGCTGAGGGAATATGAACTGCTAACAGTGGAAATAATACTCTCTATGCTACAGTTAGGCTTCTGATTTGCTTTTCTTTTTTGCAGGCCTTTTTATCACTGGTTTGTTTTGGGTTTTTTTGTTTGTTGTTTTTTTTTTTTTTACTTGCAGTGAAATAAAGAGTTTGGTATTTTACAAACCAACCTTTCAATTTCTGATTTAGCAATAAACTTTACCATAGCAATACAGGGGCATGATCCTTTACAGCTAATACAATTGTCAGCTGCTTGCAGTTGCTCCTTAGGAATGGATTTTTTAAAATATTGCTTTAGGCCTTGTTTAAAAAATTACTTATTTCATTCATGCGACATACAGCCATAAAACTTTAAGTCAGAACATGTGCAGGACAAAGAAACAACCATGATGAATATTAATTAAAACAATTTCTATGCAAACTACAATTGTTTAAATGAAGTTTTCTGGAATTTATTGCCAATGGCTTACAACTACCTGCTTTAGATCAGAAATGAGCAGGAGATTCAATGACAATATGTACTGACTGTTGTATTTAGAAATATTAATTAATATGATAAAGTGTTTCAAATTGTCATATCAACTCTGGGTATAACACATTATTTGTGCCTTAGCTAAATATAAAATTTATGAACTCTTTGGGAATTTTACAAATTTAATTTGTTTTCCCAAATCTTTCTAAAATATTTTATTGCCACTGATTTCAGCATCAGTTTCTGTTCAAGTCTAACAGAAAAACTTTTTCTTCAGAGATATTTAATCTTAAAAAATTTTGTCAGGAGGCAAAGGATTGGATCTTGAATTTTAACCTTTTATTAAAGGCTAAATGAAATTAGTTTCTTAAAAACTACCATGAAATATCTTTGCCCACTGTTTTGATGCACAGAAAATGAAACTCTTGGGATGGTTGCTTTCCTGTGTATTCTGCTGAGACTTGTAAAGTACAAAGTCACACTTCCCTACATACAGGAGGCACTAAATAAAACCACAAAACATACTACAAAGTTTCATTCATTTAAACCGACTTGAACTACAGCAACACCATACCTGGGGTCTTCAAGCAATTTCAGTAAACCTATTTGTATGTTTTAAGAGATACTGTCTATATAAAAAGCTAAGTAACATTCATTCCTGCCAGTCTTCCTGCAAAGCTTTTGACACCAGAGGCATTTGCAGTGGAAACAGAAAAATCAATAGGAGTGGTAGTAAAATTTTGAATAGCAAAATTAATAAGTGCATTTTAATTTATTTTTTTAAAATCCAGGCAGTTATTCAAAGTATTTTATCTCTATAAAGAATAAGCATTGAGATTATTTAAGGAGGAAGAGTTAGATAGAAGCAGCTTTCAGAAGAGTTTTCTAAAGGAAGCTGTCTCAAACTCTAAAAAAATTGCCTATTTTCTTTATTCTGAACACTTGAACCTGCCAAAGAAACCACGACTGAGCTATTATTTCTCTTATTTTTGATGTGTATGAAGTTTAGCCTTGCAACCTGCAAGCTGAAACAGTACCGTATGTACTACAAATGTGCATATTGGACTTCAGATAGAAATAAATTCACAGACATAAGTAAACCTTTTTTTTTCCCCCCCTCTTTAGTCACATGCATTTACAGGGGTGTAGACTGGCCAGAGAAGGGATGTGGGCATGCAAAAAGGGCAGCACAGCCTAGCACTGTCAGCCCAGAGCCATGCAGTCCTCTTTCTCAGGAACATGCATAGGAAATTAAAACCATTTGAGTAAATAAGGATAATGCGATTCAGGCAATCTGTAAGTTAATTGCCAACCGCTTTACTAGGGATTTGTAACCTACCTTTTGTGAAAAGAGCCCTGTGTGTTAACTGGACACCAAGCCAGCATTGCTCTGTGTGTGCACACGTTAGCTGCAGCGCATTAACATGCATGGGCAAACTCCAAGTACGGTAGTTTCTGCAAAATATTTCGACTTTTTACAGGTTTTACTTTAAGCCTTGAAGCTTTAGTTCCCCATTTATAAAACATATTTTCATCAATTTATTTCCAAACTTCTAGATAAAATCCCTTGAAAAGCTGGGAAAAGGTAGGCAAGCTGTGTTTTCCTTGGCTGTTGGAGGAAACCAGCTGCTGAATCTAATTCCTTAGCAATGGCAGAGTAAGCAGTTCATGGATGAGGAAGCAAGCCACTACACCAAATTAAATCTATCTCAGCAGAAGGGCTGAGCTACTGCTACCAACTCACTTACCAGCAGCAGGTCTGGCTCGGTGCGGCAGGGCCGCTGAGGAGGTGGAAGGGAAGCAGGAGCCAGGAAAGAGAAGAGCGCGGAGTGGAGGAACGCAGCCCCAGCGGCTCGCTCAGCTCACCGGGCAGGACAGTCCCACCCGTGTCATCACCTCTGCTGCGAAAGAGCGGCGAGCTGGGAGCCGGCTGCCCCACGCTCCGACACCCGCGGAGTCTCCACCCTCTCTCTCTGTGGCTGGGGAAGCCAGAGGGCTTCGTGGGGAGGGCAGGGCCAGGACCAGCCACAACTTCCACTTTGTACTTTTTTTTTTTTTGAGCTGAACAAGTCGTAAGCGAGCTGCAGCACAGCACCTTGTCGGGAGCCGCCCCAACCCAACCGCGTCGGTAGTGGTGACATTTGGGTGAAGTATAGAATCTCCACCTGCCAGAGGCTCGCAGCGATGGCCAAGTCTGGCAGAGCTGGTAGGGTATGATGAATGCCAGCATGGCATGTTGGACGATGACAGCTGGTTGTGAAGTTTTCTGCCCCAGTGGCCTGCAGACGGGTACTACCTTGGTATGTTTTCCTTCAGTTCAAAATACCTGCAATAATGCAAAGGCTGGACTGAGCCCATCAGAGGGTGTTTTCACAGGACAATATGTGGGCATGTAATTGATGCTGTGGAGGGAAACAAAGCCAAGGCAGCCTTTGTTATATGTGGTGGGGGCACTGGTCCTTGGCACATGCTGTCCCCCTGGCTGGGCCCACTGGCCAGCGAAGGCCACTGGAGCGGCACTGACAACGGGCATGCTGCTTCCCCCATTTTCTCCCTGGCACAGTTCTGCTTGCTAGGACAGCTGTAACTTCTGAGTCCAGTAACCCTGAAAGTGAGGTTGGCCAGGCTCTGGGGGATGCTGTGGAAACTTCTTCAGTTCAGCTGGGCTGTCTGCGCTTGGCCACCATCCCAGGCTTGGCCAGCACTTTGACAAGAGCATGAGCCCGTGTGGTCACAATCATTCTCCTTGGTAGAGGGATGCAAAAGAGCACACACTGCAGATGGTTTCCAGTTAAAAGGATGATCTTTATGCTCTTGTTTTCCTAGGAAGACTCATAACTAACTAGTAAAGATTAAGACTGCCTATAAGAGCTGTCTAGGTTAGAACATCACAAGGCCAGCTTTTTATGGCTGGCTGTAACCTGGGATGGGTAAGTATCTCATCGTTCAGGAATCATGCTCTTGTAACTCTGTACTGTATTTCTACAAGACTTAGAAGCATCCTAGCAGCTAGTGAAGACCACTGCATAGTCCCAGTGGCATTTGAGAAGGTGCACATATGACCAAATAGATTCAAAAATACTGTTATCACATTCAGGGAGCCTATCTGCAGTCTGGCCTCAGCAGATTGTTCATAGTATCAGATCTGGGCTATTCCCAGGGAAGTCAGGAAAAACCTGAGCATTTGCACAGGACACAGAAGCAGATTGTTCATAGTATCAGATCTGGGCTATTCCCAGGGAAGTCAGGAAAAACCTGAGCATTTGCACAGGACACAGAAGCAGCTATCGCTCTCAGCATGACTGGCACTCATGCTGAAACAAAACAAAACAAATAAAAAAAATGGAGGTGAAAAACTCTAGTTGTTTGCACTACTATTAAAACCCAATATGATTTTTCTTTCAGTTGTGGGCACAGGTATCCCTGAGATATTTTCTGAATGGGCCAATACAGAGTTGTTCCTGTCTTCAGACATGGAGTGGACTGTCTAAAGAAAATCCACAGTTCATGCTTGCATTACAGTCTGAAACACTGGGTGAAAGCATTCAGCCTCTTTCTGCAGTTTTGGGAGGTGGCCAGCAGTAATTTCACTTCATGGTGAAGTTTTCTATCTTAGAGCACCAGGAGAAGATAGTCTATCTGTTCTCTGTAAAAATGCTGGTCCTTTATCAGAGCAGCCTCTCCCACAGGCTCCTTCTAACAGCCCCATTCTGTGTCCACTGTTGTTCTTTGACTCTCAGCTGCCTCATTTCTTGGAGACAGTAAGTCCCAGGGAGGGAGATGAAGCATCCAAGCACTGCACTGACTGTGAAATGTCACAAACACAAATGAGTAGAAGGGCAAAGACAACTTGATAGACACACTCAGAGTTTTCACATGCATTCATTGCTGTTCTAATAGGTACCAGGGACTGACATGTTTCCTTCCCACTGTTAAGTTGCTGTGACCTTGTGCCTCTGTAGAAATGTCCTGTCATGGGGGAGTTGCTTGTGGGCAAACAGCAGCACCAGCAGCAGAAGGGCATTTTTGGAGAACTCTCTCCTCCATATGCTGGACTATTAAACAGAGAAGCAAGCGGCTTCTTCAGCATCCTTCTTCCCTGATGCCCTCTAGTGACTGGCCTTCTGCTCTCCCGGCTCATTCTGCAAAGAGGATTTATAAAATAGAGAGCTCCTTAGAGGCCAAGCCCAGGGGAAGAAAATGAATATTAATATCGAGTTTGTCCATTAGTAACAGCGTGGGATGTGAAACTGGGTGGCCTGGTTCAGTTTCCTGTACTTCATGCCGGCAAACCACCTCTGCTTTGCCCCAGGTGAAAATAAACAAACAAACCAGAAAGGAAAGGCAAAAGTGCTGCTTGAAAGTCTAGGGAACCACTCTGGAAAAGTAGGAAGACTGTTTCCAGAGGGGCTTGCATTAGCTGCACTTTTGCCACCATCCAACATATTAACAGTCATAGTGTCACCGAAATCAGCAGTAAAACTCCTTAACTCTGGGTTTCTCATTAACAAGCAGACGTTAATTTATTCAGCCAGGGACATGAGGGAATCATTCCACCTAACATGTCCACCAGCTTATATCACACTGTTACATACATATGCATTAAATGTCCTGGAATGATAATACATGTCCATTCTATTTCTTGGAACTAATTATCCTATTTACATAGCCATTACGCATGCAGCCTGGGTCTCTGAGGGGCTTCCATGGGGGTTTTCGGTGGTCTCTGCTGGTCCCTAGTGGCTGTTGAAGTGGTGTCTCTTAGTGTCCTTTCCGTGGACGCTGAGTCTTTCTTTCATACATGGCTTTGCCTTGGCTCATCTCTCTGTAGAATTTCTCAGGTTCTTTTGGTTTCAACTGGTGTCTGCTGGTTTCTCTGCCCTCCCCGGGATGGACCCATCACAGCGGTAAAAATTATGTCCTTGGGTGCATTCTTGTCTGAGGTCCCTTACAGCAACAGTGCATAGACTGCCCCAACAGAACTGAGTCTGAGCTGCTGCTCGGCCTCTCCAACTGTTTGCAAACACCTCACAGACTTAAATTTCCTCCTGGAACCCTCACCGGCAGGACTGATGCAGGAACCCAGACCGGTGATCTCTATTCCTCTATTCCCCCCATCTCCCTTCTTGCCTTTTTCCCCTTTTCCTTCACCACCATTAACAACGCAAGGCATACTGTACTGCTTGCCACAATTCGTTCTATACTTAGACAATTATCATGTGTCCAGTCAGTACACTGTGGGATAATAAATGTCTGGACTTTGAGACTTGTCTCACCATTGCCTGCTCCATTGGGGATTTACAAATCTGAGTTACCTGTGTCCCTCATCTGAGCGGGATGGGACAGGACCCCAGGGGGGACATGGGGACGCAGGGAGGCTGTGGGGACCCTGGGGACAACATGGGGACTCCAGGAGGATGAGGACAGCTGAGGGGAATGTGAGCTCTGGGGGTGGACACAGTGATGGAGGGGGGGTGTGTGTCCTGAGGTGGTCCCCAGTGACCCCAACCAGGCTGACAGCTTCATCGCAGCCTTTTATTGATGGGGTGTGTGTCTGTGTGTGTGTCCAGGCCCCCCCTCAATTCTTCTTGGGCCTCAAGGCCTGAGCCAGTGCCCACAGCGAATGTCAGGTGCCTGTGGTGTTCAGCGGGATGTGATGGAAGTGGGTGCAGTCTGGCACCTGGGGACACAGGAGTTTGGGGAGCCTCATGGAGGATCTTGGGGATGGAGGAAAGGACACATAAAAGCCCTCTGGGCAGGGTTTGGGGAGCACAAGGGAGGGTTCAGGCCCCCTGGCTCATCAGTGGGTGGTGGCAGCGGGCACAAGGCGGTGGGAGCAGTGGTCAAGGAGCGCTGCGGGGAATAGGGGTGGCAGCAGTGACAGAGATGTCCCCAAGCCCCTTCCCTGGCCTCGTTAGGTCTAATGAAGCCCCCCCAACCTCTCTGGTTGTCACCTTCCCCCTCCCTGTGTTCCCCAACATCCTCTTGGGTCACCCCAGGGTCCCCAAAATGGAGTCACCCCCAGAGTGTCCTCCGAGCTGCTCCGTGGTCACTCTTGTGTTCACTGTCCTTTCGGGGTCCCCAGTGTCCCCCTGGGTCACCCCGTGGTCCCTAATGTCCCCATCAATCACCCCAGGGTCCCCAATGTGTTGCAGGGTCCCCCAAGTTCCCCTTGGGTCCCCCATGTCCTGCACCACTGGAACCCAGCATGCCCCTGATCCCATGTGTTCCCCTCCAGGGTCCCTACTGTCCCTTGGAGTCCCCCTGGGGTCCCCAGTTTCCCTGGAGGTCCCCCTGAGTCTCTGCTGGGGTGCCCTTGGGGTCCCCCAAGTCTCCCTGGGGCCCCCCTGGTCCTGCCTCATCCCCTCAGGGCCCCCCCCAAGTTTCTCCTGGTTTCCCTCCATCTCCTCCCCACGTGCCCCTGCTCCCCACAACCCCCCCATGTCACTTCAGGGGAAGCACAGTCCCCCCTCCCCAGCTCTGGGGGCCCCCCCCAAATTCATGTGCCCCCTGGCAGGCACTGTGCTTATCACCCCTCCACCCCCCCCCCCGTGGCAATGTCTGGTTTGTCACTACCTGCTGTCACACTCAGTGGCCCTCTGGGTCTGAACCCTCCCCTGGGCCTGACACCCCGCTGACTCTATGACATGCCCAGGAGGAATCTTTGGTGTATCCTGGAGCAAAAACCTTCCTTTACAGGAGAAAACACATCTCGGGTGGCTTTCTTGGTGGAGTGTGGGGCTGCAACCCATGCCTCCCTAAAACAGAGGTGAACAGACTCCAGGACACACTTGAGAGGAGTCTTGGGTGTATCTTGAAGCTAAACTCTTCATTTACCGGAGAAAACACTTCTTGGTTATCTAACTTGGAGGAGTCTGGGGCTGCTACCCCAGTAAACAGTGTCAGAAGATACAATGAGATGCCTGGGAGGAATCTTGGGTGGATCCTGGAGCAAAAATCTTCCTTTACAGGTGAAAAAGCCTCTTGGGTATCTTCCTTGGAGAAGTCTGGGGCTGCTACCCAGGATTTGGCCTCCCTAAAGCAGGGGTCAGAAGACTCCAGAACATGCCTGGGAGGAGTCTTGGGTGAATCCTGGAGCAAAAATCTTCCTTTGCAGCAGCAAAGACATCTGAGGTGCCTTCCTTGGAGGAGACTGGGGCTGCTACCTGAGATCTCGGGTCCCTGAAGCAGGGCACAAGACAGTCTGGGACATGTCTGGGAGGAATCTTGGGCACATCCCATAGAAGACAGCATCATTTCAGAGAGAAAACCCCTTGTGAATATCTTCCTAGGAGGATTCTGGGGCTGCTACCCAGGATTAGCTGCCCTAAAGCAGAGGTGAAGTTTTTCCAGGATACGCCTGGGAGGAGTCTTAGGTGTATCCTGAAGCAAAAACCTTCCTTTACAGGAGAAAAAGGTCTTGGGTATCTTCCTTGGAGGAGTCTGGGGCTGCTACCCAGGGTTAGACCTCCCTACAGCAGAGGTCAGAAGACTTCAGGATATGCCTGGAAGGAGTCTTGGGTGGATCCTGGAACAAAGATCTTCTTTTGCAGAAGAAAAGATATTTCAGGTTCCTTCCTTGGAGGATTCTGGGTCTGCTACCCCTGATTAGTCCTCCCTAAAGCAGGGGTCAAAAAACTCCAGGACATGCCTGGGAGTTTTTTGACCCCTTTTCTTCTGTGTATCCTGGAGCAAAAATCTTCCTTTACAGATGAAAAACCCTCTTGGGTATCTTCCTTGGTGGAGTCTGAGACTCCTAACTGAGATGACATGTCTCTAAAACACAGGTCAGAGGAGAGAAGGAGATGTCTGGGAGTGGCCCTTGGTGAAGCTTGGAGGTGACAGCTTTCCCCAAAAGATAAACTATATTTCAGTTGGCATCCTTGGAGGAGTCTGGGGCTGCTACCTGGGATCTCAGGTCCCTGAAGCAGGGCACAAGATAGTCTGGGACATGTCTGGGAGGAATCTTGGGCAGATCCCAGAGAAGAGAGTGTCCGTTCAGGGAGAAATATCCTTTTGTGTATCTTCATTTTATCTATTTCCTCCTGTTCCTTGTCCTCTCAGGAAAACTATTCCCCAAGATGAAGTTTGTGCTTGAAGAAATTGAGTTGATAAAACTGCAGTGTTTTTCTTCCTATCCTTTGTCTTTTTGTTTCTCCCTCTTGTCCAATTCTATCCTGTTATTGTTTACCTTACATTTACTTTCTAATAACTTAAATAATTGACATTCCAGACATGTTGCCTGTTTTTTTTTTTTTTTTAACTTTCTTCTTATATCTGTTGCTGACTGCCCCCAAATGAAGTAGTAAAAGTCATTCTATTAGCCTCATCCTCAGGATCCTCATCTGTGCACTTCTGGGCTGTTTCACAAACTTTCATGGAAGGCAGAGGGGTCCTGATATATTTTTGCAATGTTTTTAAGTCTGAGTACCCTGTGTTTTATTCCATTTAATGTCAGCTGTTGATACTGCTTATTCAGCAGTCTACCTGCCCCTGTGTTTAGATTCCAGTCTGGCTCTTGTGCTGACATAAAATGACTCGGAGCATCCTTTGTATTTAACCTCTCATTCTCCTCTCGAGCTTTTTCCAGCACCATTCCCTTTTCTTCAGGCAGAGGATTGTTTAGCAACACCTGCACATCATTCCAATCTGGATTATAATTTCCAACTAGCATACATTTTCTCCAGATTTTATCAATGTGACCCAGCAGACTCTTTCTAGTTCATTAAATCTGAGGTTGAAAAGGGAACTTTCACATATATGAGTGTTCCATCTGATCCTACTGCCTGGAGTAGTGAAGCCTGAATCACAGGATTCTGTTGTGCCCGAGTTCAGCCTGCACTGGGCTAAATCCTTCACCTCCAATTTTCCTTACTTTCAGCACTATCCTGATCTTTACTTAGGGAAACCAACAATTGCTCATCCTCTTCTTCATCCTCCGTTTTCAGAAGTTTTTTTCCAATATTACAAGCAGAGCAACACTGAGGCAATTCCTTTCTATTCTCCATCACCATTAATACATTCGATTCTGATACCAACAGTTTACATTTCTTCCTTGTTTCATGATCATTTACTAAAGTAAAGAACAAATCCACATACGGGATTTCATCTCATTTATCCAGCCTTCTGCAAAACAACATGAGTTGCAAAATTGTGTTATAATTCATAGTCCCCATTTCTGGTCATTTTTCCTCATTATCCAATTTATACTTAGGTCACCACTGAGTCCTTTAATTTTCCCTTTATTAGGGGATCCCCATCAAAATTAGCCCAATGTTTTCAGTAGGCATCCCAATGGGGATCAAGGGGAAATCTTCGCAGATTGTCCTGCCCCTTGTCCTGCTCCCACATTGTTACCTGAAAAGAACATTCTTTACCAACCACCATTTCTGCCCAGTGCATCAAGCTACTATAAAGGGTTGTTGGTTTTTTGTCTGCATGCATTGGCTGCTGCTACTCTGACAGCAAGATGTCTTGACTGTTTGTTTTCCTTTGTTCAGCCAAAACAACTGAGTATTTCTGCAGGTCAGACTTTTTCTAATGAAGCCTTTAAAACAAAATCTGCTGCCCTTTTGGGGGAAACATTTTTTATTCAAGCTATCATCTCATTTAAATGTGTGACACTTTCACACCTGGTAACTTTTCTAGTAGTAATTCCTTATCACTGAGAGCCTAAATACGATTGTTCCTGAGTCTTGGATGACTGGTTTCTTGCCACAGGGTAAGAGAATTAGACTGAGTGACTCCAGCTGGGGAAACATCTGCTGTAGTTATGACCTGCTTGCTGGCTTTTGGTTAAGCTCAGTTCTAAATAATTCTGTAGTTTGAAGAACCCATTCTGGTCATTTAGAATTGAAATAATTTTTGAAACAAAAGAAATCAAAATCCAAAGAGTCTTAATCTGATGTACTTTTCTTTCCAATGAAGTCTATCCCTTATGTAAATAGTTTAGGTGAGAAGCATGTTCTGTTGGAGTTGGGACTTCAAACATCACACTGAAGAAGCAGAAAATCTCAACAACAGTATTATGTACATGATCAGCCTCAGAAATACTGATCTCAGGATTCTGACTCTGTGTTGCAGCCGTTAAGCATCTTTCTGAAATCAGGCCTACAGAGTGAGTGTGCCAGTAGTGAGAGAAGAAAAGGTAGCAGCATGTGGAGTTGCACAGAGAAGGAAAGTGGTGAGTTTGGAGAAAGAATAGAGAGAAAGATGGTCAACAAGTTGAAGGGGGAGAGTAGCAAAATGCTTATTTTGCAAACTGAGAAGGTGTGCTGTTTGCCAACCATGCATGTTATCTACAAATGTGGGGAAATATGGAAATTGAAGAAAAAAATAGTAATATTCAAAGTGCTGACAGAATACCTATTATAAAACTGTGATTTTTAAGAATATTAATATTATCGTACATATTGGTGGAGCATGGAGCACGTTTATCTGCTTGCCACTTGTCTAAAGTAATACTCTTCGCAACAACAACCACATATTTCTCTTGAGTTTCTGTCAAAACTTGTTTGAGCATTATTACAGTTTAGAACATAAAACCAAACAACAGCAAGATGTGTTTTCTGTTCTGTTTAGGGGAAGCAGAAAGGAAAATAACGGTATCCGTGTCTTCCTGCAGATGTGCCACTAGAATATAGAATGATATGGTGCACAAGAGATACTTCTGAAAGTGGTATTCTCTAGTGCCATCTATTGCTAGAAAAGCAGAACTAAAATGAGTATTTTTGTTACATGTGTGTCTAAATTGAGCAGAAAATGAAGGGTACCTGTTCATCTTATTCCAAGGTCGTTTTAGCTATGTGGATTCAAGTCTGACCTTGTTTTTATGGATATGAAATGGACTACATTTTCAAAAAAATAATTTATGGCACAGTAGCATCAGAGAGGGTATGGTAAATTTCTATTCCAGAAAGCTTGCAACTACTAACATGTGGCTAAATGTCAGTGGCTGTACTTGGGCTAAATTTATTAGTCCTGATTATCACACAACACCCCCTTCTATTTATGGCACTAAAGTTCATGTAATGCCACTGGAAGATTGATCCTAATCATCCTAAAACTGCTTTAGATTTAGCAAAACACTGAAAACTAGCTTTATGTAGTGCTAGAGTTTTATGTTAAATGTGAAGAGAATAAAACGGTTTTTTAACATGCATCCAAAAATTGTATGAAAAGTAACTTGCTAATGATGAAAATCCTTTGGAGACAAAGACTTAATTGGGATCTGGAGCATCTTAATACTTAGTACGCTTTATCAGATTTTCCATTAGCAAGCATGAAACCTGATTTCTCCACCTGCCCTTTGAAAGATGGTATTTGTGTTATTATACAAGTCTAACTAATGCTAATGGTAAGAATAATGAAAGATTTATAGGGGCAGCCTGAGATCAGTTTTAAGTTTGGTTCTCAGCATTACAGATCCTTCTTGCTGTTGTTCATCTCTATCAGAGAAATACCCTATCCTAAAAAATGCACATTTTTGACTTGTAATATTTAAGGGAAAGAAAACATGTCTTCTCTTTTCTGTGGAAGAATCTAGATGTCAAGGTAAGAGCAGGAAAAGATGGAGCAGCTTGGGAGTAATTTGTTCTTCCTCAGGTCCAGGCAGGTACCTCTCTGGAGTTTACTGCTGCTTCACAAAACTAACATTCTTTGGCTGAAACTGTCCTCCGTCCTCAAAGACAGACAAGTCTCCTGTTACCCCTGCTGAGCTTCTGGAGAACTAGATTGCTGAAAAGCTTCAGGGAATCGAAGGAAGCAGCTCTTGAGTATACAGATTGAGAGAAGGTTGAGAAGGAGAAATAAAGGATGACCTACCCATCTCCTGATCGGAGAAATTATGTGGAGAAATCTGACTTCATCGTCCCAGGTGAGTTCACGGCTGAAATCTAATTTAACCAAATGGAAAGTATTTATTGATTTAAAAAAAAAAAAAAAATCCCTTCAAATGATACCTAACTTCCTTTTCTCCTAGTTGCATCTTGGAGCTGAATTTGAGGTCACTTGTTCTTTGTCCCTTTCTCCACTGATCCAGGATATACTTTCTCTTCCAAAACCTGTTTTAACATATTTTTTCCCCTCTGTATTTGTGGTTAGCCCCTCTGTGTTTCTCATTCTGAATGATGCGACAGCCAAAAGCAGCATAAACCCTTTAGAAACTTCATTTTGCAATATGAGGAACAGGAAGGATGTAGCTGCCTACTGGTTTACTCATGGATGGGTTTTATATGCTCTCTTTTCTTGAATTCCCTTCCGAATCTCTCCTTCCAACTCTATTCCTATACATTTAATCTTCTATTTTGCGTTTGTAGATACCAGCTCTCTTGGTGTTCCTTAGCACTTGTCCACCTATTTTGCTGTTTTCTTGTTTGTTCATCTGCCTGTCATCTATCCACAGAATTAGAGCATCTGAGCAAAGCCAACAAAGTTTCAATTCTTGGCACAAAGTTGAGACCCCCTTTATAATTTTCCCTGCATATCCCGTTGGTGTAAAAAGAAAAATAATTTTCAACAATTAAATTATATGTCTCTATAGAGTCTGTATGCCCTCTTCTAAGGAAGTTTCACGTTTTTAAAAAGTTATGTACAAAACGTATAAGCAAAGGCGTCTGGAATCATGTCCAGCAGAGGGCACTTCAGCTTAAAAATGAGAAGGTGCTGAAAGCTGTAGTCTGAATACTTTCAAACTGGCTATCTTTGTTTAAAAATTGAATACTTTAAAAAATATATTCATGAGGATCATTTAAGCATTGTGATTGGTATTTTGTTGGCACTGTCTTCTACAAACTGTCTGCAGCCAAACACCACTGTACCATTTAAGAATCTGCGAACTGAAGGATAAAAAACACTCCCCATATAGTTTCAGGTGTGATTTTACCAAAAGAAATGATACCTTTGTTGTGACCTTGTGTCATCTAAGATTGAACATAATGGCATATGTTAAAGCCATCTTTTAAAAACTTTTTTTCCCCAAAATGGGTGCTTCTAATATCTTTTTTGTTGTAATTTTAATTTATTCTTCTAATTAAAAAGGAACTGAAATTAGAGAACAGTGCAACCTATAAACTGTTTTTTGAGAATGATGCTGTAAATGACTTAACACCGAATGATGCTGTAAATGACTTAACACCGAATGATGCTGTAAATGACTTAACACCAAATAGTAATTTATTTCCCCTTTCAATTCAGTGCCAACATTGTTATCTTGTAATGCAATACTAACTTATGATTCTATCTGCCATTAATGCATTTAATAGTATGTGATGACAAAGTTTATTAAGATAAGAGGGGCCTCATGCTCTTCTGTTTGCCCTGGTGTAAATCAGAAGTTACTGCCTTGAATTAAAAAGATTTATTTTTGTGTAAGACCTTAATGATGTAAAGTAGGAAAGTCAAGCCTCGCATTTGGTGATGTACCAAATTCTATTACAGGATGTTTAAATTCTGCCCTCCACTGAACAGCAGGGTACTGTTTTTATCCTTCTTGTTGAATGCAGAATCACTTTTCCATTTATGAATTGAGCCTGAGCAGAGTGCTCTCAGGATTGGCTGCTCCTCTCTTACTCCGCACACAGAAGATATTAAGGCACCTGTTCACCCTTGTAAGGCAAACAGCAAAGAAACCAAAATACTTTCCTGCAAACAAATTGGTCTGTGATTAATGGAACTAATTAAGCTTCACTGCCTGCAGATTCCTGTCCTCCATCCCTGGTCCCCTCATGAAACCCTCCCACCAGAAGGATTACTATTTTCTCTCTGCTGGTATTCCCTACACTCTTCCCCTTGTCCTTTTTCCCCTACAGTCATGCCAGCTCCTGTTTTCCTCCATCCTTTGAACCTTCCTGCAACACTTTCCGCAGGTTCCTCCTACCCCTGTAACCCCCAGCAGCACTTCTGCCTGGCCCTGGGTGACTCAGGGGCTGAGTGCCAGCTGTCCAGCTGTCAAGGAGTTATTAGCCTGAGATTTCTCTTCTCAGGGGTGATGCTAATTCCAGTCTCTTGGTTTACTACCTGACTGTAAGACTTTCTCAGCACTCAGGGGAATTTAATACCTTCAAGTCAACTGCCCCCTGTTAAATTTCACAGAATTGGATCAATAGATATTAAAGTGTGTCTTCATTCTCCCCCCCTTGTTCCAGTGATTGGTCTTTGTTAGGCTAGTTTCTCTTTGGTTTGGCTAAGCTGCTGATCTTCCTCCTACCTTGCTCTCTCTTGTTTCATAGATCCAGTGCCATGGTTATTAACTGGACAGAAAGCCAGCACAGAGCAGGAAAGGAGTGCTCAGCCCCGTAGTATTTTGAAGGGCATATATGCAGCTTCCATTAATAAACTTCTAGATCTTACACTTGAGGACAGTATGCAGTGTTTGCCTTTAAGCATGGCAAAAAGAAAAGAGGAAGATGAATACTGAAAATCTTCAGCTTTTAATACTCAAATATTCTATCCAAGCATACTTATGCTCACTTAGGTGCTGCCCTGTATTCAGTATCTGAATACCAATACTCTCAGTTGAGGTCTTCAAGCTTCTTTGTTGCATTGAGTCTTTTCTGTGTTCTGTAAAAATGAAAGCATGGACAGGCTTTTTCATCAACATGTATTTAATGAAAGTGTCTGCAAGTTTTCAGATTGTCCCTTTGCTCAGTGCAAAGCACTGGTGATAGAGAATAGCTGGGAGCAGAATTCGGCTGTGCTTGGCAAGATGGCTTTTTGCTCAGCCTCACAGCACCAATCTCCCAGTGAATATAAAGTTGTTTTCTCTATGCATTACTTTCCCTTTACAAGTCACGTCTACTGATGGCTTCTCTTTTGCTAATACGTTTATAGTGGAGATTAGTGTCTGTACAACTCATAGCTAAGCTTACCTAAAAAAAGGCCCGAGTTTTGCATAATCTCTTAGCCCTGGAATGTTTCAGATCAGTGAAGTGAAACCAAATTTGTGACCCTGAGTAGATGGACTGGGCTTTGCATCATGGGTTTAAGTTGTGAGGAAAACTGAACTTGGAGAGTTGTGTCATTCTAATCTTGTTTTTTGTGTTGGGATACAGCTGGGCAGGAGAGGTTCCAGAGCACGCATGCATCCTATTACCATAAGACTCCCGCTGTATGATGGTAAGGGTAGTATCACTGCTGTGATCTGGTGGAGTTTTGACAAGTAACAGTCCTGGTTGACACTCGGCCTGTATGTTACTTTTTATGATTACAGTGTCTTGTATTTCTTGTCTCTTCCAGTGGTGTAAAAAACTTTCATATGTTGTTCATTCTTCTCTCGCCAGATAAAACCAGTGTAGATGGGTATGTTTAGCTATCCTTTGGGTTGTGATCTGTCTCCTGCATCCTGTGAGAGTGCATAATGCTTTCTGCTCAGCATCAGCGAGAGAACACATACCCCAGGACCAGTCTCCTGCTGTTCTCCAGTATAGTGTCAGACATGGGCTTCCTTACTGACATTCATGGTAGGAATCATTGCAGCTATAACTAGGTGTGTCCACCTGAAGAAGGTGTCTGGGCTCCCACTGCAGTCTGCGGAAGTTCATTTGGTTGAGGGGTGTGGTTTAGGGCATGATAGATCTTGCCTTATAAAAGCCTTTCCTGTTGGATGTGTCAAGCCAGCCTTGAACACACGGATTGCACGGACTGCGCAGGAAGTCCGAGGCAAATGGACGTGGTGTTACAGCCGTGTTGTAGACAGAACCTGTGTGTAGATGAATTCTTAGTGTTCTGTGTGTGAGTGGATCCTGCTCAGGGGAGTCCTCTGCCTTGCCTTCATTTGCTGTGTTCCAGCCAGACTAGGAAATGAACACGCCCAGTCTGCAGAATAGTTGACCCAGCTTCTCCCAAAGAGGTGGGGAGTGGCTGCCTGGGCAGGGCTCATGGGCCAGTGTGAGGAGTGTGAACTACTTCACCTGTGGCTTCTGTGGGAACAGGCGGATCATCTGGAGTCATCCCCCTGTGCCAGCATACAGGCTGGCTGGCTATCAAAACTTTGAGCTGCTACTGCTGTGTCAGCATGTCCTCCTGTAAATATGCAGCAGACTTGTTCCAAACCTGAAATAAAGCCTCTGGCCTGCTGAGGTTGGGGTAGCTGCTCCTAACTGCCTGTTAAGTAAAAATATAGAACAGTTGAGTCATTCATATACTGTGAGTGTGCCCTTGATGAACAGGAATATAGGTAACATGGTGCGGGAGAGCTGAGCACGCACACGACCAATGTGATCAATGTGCCCGTTTACTACAACTAAGAAAGCCCTTTTATAATGTTCTCCCGCACACGTGAGTAACATGCAGTACAAGTCCTCAAGATTGGGCAGTTAACTCAGCCCGCGCTTTAAAGCTTCTTATGATTGGATAAAAAGTGCCACATCAGCCTTGCCAGGCTTCCTGCCTTGTGTAACTTCCTCTTCCGTCCCAACCCCCTCCGGGGGTTGTTTGTCTCGTCGAGTTTCTCCCCCCTCATTCAGGGTTACGTCCTTATCGCATTCTTGCTCGGCTGAGGCTCTTATCAGTCTTGTTCTCACACAGGATTGCTCACGTGTCCATTCTCTCGCAGAAAGCCCTCTAGAATCCCAACAACATGGCATAAGGGTGGTGGGGAATTCTGGTTAAAAAGGCCAAACTGGAGGGAAAGGCATGACTAGTACTGGCAATGGTGTCCAGGTCATGTGGACACCCAGCAAAAAACAGAGGCATGTACCTGGAAAACACATGTAGTCGCCACACAGTAAGTGAATTGATAAGGGCAAAGCATTATTCATTTACAGCACTTCAGAATCCATCTATAATTTAGCCACACACTATGGGTAAACCGACAAGAACTCTTTTCTTTTTGTGTCTTCTTGTCAATGGTTTGTTGATGCTGTTGCTTTTAAAATCTTACAGCTTTTGGGGAGAGATTCTCAGCCTTGTACTACAGTGAGGAGGCTTTGACAGCTAAATTGGGCTCTGGTCTCCATCTATTCCACCACTCCTGCATATATTGACATTCTGCCTACAGTGATGTCTTACTGACCACTTCTTTTTTTGCACCCAGCAGATATGAAGGTGACCCAGAAAAGCTTCAATTTTGTCCAGACGTTCAGTTTTCCCTTTTACTTTGTGTCAGCTGCAGATGGCACCAATGCAGTGAAGGTAAAACATAGCTATTTGGCTCAGCATCTGTGAGACCCCTATGCAGCCAAGGACGTGGAGACTGCTGTAAGCACAGAGAGCAGAAAATGGGCTAGTACCTCTGTTTGCCTACTTGTGAGGTCCTGGTAGTTGCAGAGGTTTGATTTTTTTCTTGGGGTGTGGGAACAGTTTCCATATGTTACAGAAACTCGGTGCCCCTTACTTTGACTGACAAGCCTTCTCCTTCTCATCAGCTCTTCAATGATGCCATCAAATCACCAGTTGCTTACAAACAGAACTCAGGAGATCTCATCGAGGTGATGCAAGAGCTGGAGGTAAGAAGGGCTCTACATACTGCACTCTTAAGTGATAAGCAGCTCTGCTCTTTTTTTTTCCCTGAAAGAAAGCAGAGCCTGTGGCAAAGGGTGAAATTGCGTTATGCTGGTGACACCACGGAGTTTGTATGCTGTTTGTGTCTATGTTGGAAGGGCTGAGGCAGTGACCCTCTGAAGAGCCCACACTGCCCTAGACTGAATCTGAAATAACCACAGTAGAGTGTATCTATTGCTTTCATGCTTCTCAGCAGTTCCTTGTCCTGCTCCTTTCCAGAGATTTGTCCTGCAGAAGAATGAGAATTTGTCAGACAAACAGGAGAGCTGCCCTGAAGAGAAGCCCCCATCTGCCTAAACCCTGGGCGCTGGGTCTGTTTTTCCCTCTAGATTTCTGGGACTTGTTAGAGCTGGCCTTCACAGACAAAAGTGAATTTTCTCATGTCCTGAGAGCACTGGTGATGGCAGCTGGGCTTTCTCTTCTTGTGGGCGACTGTCTGGCCATGACCTTCTGTGACTCAGCCCTAGCCACCGCACAGCACGGTCAAGGAAAGGTTAAGAGCATCCTCATGGCTGTAGTTGCTGCACTCTGCTTCAAGGCAAAGCTTGCCAGGAGAGCTAAGCCACTCTTGGGCCTGCAGGGAAGGGTCCTGACCAGATGCTTTAATGGTATCTACTAGAGAAAACAAACACTAATTTTTTTTTTTTTTATAAAGCTTTGAGCTTGCATCCTTCCTGCTCTTTTGTTAGCAGTCAAGTCCAGCTGCCAGCCCTCTCCACTGTTTTCACAGTCTAGCCTCTGTGATCTCTGCTGCAGAGTTTTTTTGGGTTTCCTTCCCCATTTTGTTATGAACCAGCCAGATTCAGTGGACTTCTGATTGTTCCCCCTTCTGATGGGGGATCTCGCCTTTCAGGTCCTCTAGAGCTGAGTCAGGTGGACTCTCACACCCTGGAAACTTCTTCTGTCCCAGCCTGATGGATGTGGCTGCTGCTGTTCCCATGTGTGTCTTCAAAAGGTTTACACTGCATTCCAAAGAGCCAGATACACAAACACACCTACAGACTTACACAATGGATGTAACAGCAGAACAGACAGGCAGAGGGATGCCTTTACCAGCACCCGTACATTCATAACCCCCACTTACATAAACGGGTCAGTCCTCTTCTGCCTCTCCAGATGATCAGGACTGGATGTTTACTGACAAAACATAAACACACCACCTTCACTCCCTAGATTCCTAAGTGCAGCCCGTGCAGAGATTCCTCAACTAATGGTATGGAAATATTAGGTCCATGTAATCTCTGTGCCTGCATGTCAAGCTCCTTACCCAGTCATCGCTGCAAACCGTGGGTCTTTCCAGATCTGTGTCTCCTGTGCCATGACAGAGTCCAGTTTCAAGTTCACTGGTGCACTGTGCACACACACAAGGATCCCACCAGGAGCCGGCGTAAGACACTTTGCATTTCCAACTGCTGTGCCCGAAATCTCTAGGCCCCTATGACCAGGCGTCCCTTTTTCCACTGCACCCTCACCCTCACCTCTGACCAGGCTCGGGTTCAGCCCTTCTGAGTGACTCTTTCCCTTTGTGCCCGACCTGACTGCCTGCAGCCTCAAAAAAAACAGAAAAAAAAAGTGCATTATTACTGGGAAGATCATCTACAACCTTACAGGGGTTGTTCATTTTACCAGGGGTCATAGATGCCAATTATGAAGGGGAAATCAGAATTATGTCCTGGGCCCCCGGACCCCTGTGTTCAGTAACAAAAGGGTCAAAAATCGCTCAGTCACTGCGGCTCTGGCTCCCCATAACAGTATGCCAAGAAGCTGGGGTGACTCAGGATTTGGATCAGCAGGTACTCCTCAAATATTTTGGGCTAAGACAGTGATACAGTGTCGACCTCTGGTAAAATGTACCTTCACTAAAGCAGAAGAATCTGTTGAGCTGACAGGCATTTTAGATACTGGCGCGGATGTGACTGTAATATCTGTGAGCAGATTGGCTGTTAGCTCTGGTAACTCAAGCACTTTTCAGGGGTTGGTGGTCATGCTGTAACATTTCAAAGCAAAGATCTCATTCATGTAAGGGGCCCAGAAAACCGGGTAGCAAATACTCATCTGTTTATATTGGAAACCCCTATTACATTTTGGGGTCGTGACTGTATGGCTCAATGGGGAACTCAAATTGGATCGAATTTGTCTTAATCACCCCTAAAGCGCAACCCACCCTGAAACCCACCCTGAAACTAACCTGGAAAACGGAATCACTTGTGTGGGTGGGTCAGTGGCTCTTGCCAAGGGAAAAGTTGTGCCACCTCTATGATTTAGTTCAGGAACAATTAAGTGCAGGACATATCGTACCTACCACCAGTCCTTAGAACTCCCCAGTGTTTGTTATTTTAATGAAAAGTGGTAAATGGTGACTTTTACATGATCTCTGACGCATTAATGATGCCATGGAGGATATGGGTACTTTACAGCCAGGAATGCCCTCCCCAAAAATGATTCCCCGAAACTGGCATCTTGTAATAATTGATCTAAAGAATTTATTTTTTTACCATTCCCTTGCATCCAGATGATGCACCTAAATTTGCCTCCTCTGTTCCCAGGATTAATGTTAGTGAACCTGCAAGATGGTACCACTGGGTTGTTTTACCATAAGGCATGAAAAAGTTCCACAATGTGTCAGTGGTTTGTTGCAAAGGCTTTGAGCCCTGTTAGAATGTAGGTCCCCCAGGCTGTTATATATCATTATATAGATGACATGCAAGATCAGGCCTGGGGATGTATACAGTTTGGTGGACAAAAAGCTGATCTGACTAGCCATCATGGTTGGTATAATCAGTCTGGGTGGGGTGGCAAAACGTGACCCCTTCAGCAGTACCAGTAAATGACACTTGGTTTTGTGGTGACACTTATATGATGGGTTTACATCTTGAAGAAGGAGGAATATGGAATAATGATTTGGCTAAAAGGTTACCACCTGGGTACTTTTTAATATGTGGGGATCGAGCGTAGGGAGGGATCCCTGACAAAGTAGTTGGAGGTCCGTGCTATCTGAGAAGGCTGACTCTGTTTGCCCCTAGTATAAGAAATCTTAATCTCACAAAACATCAAGGATCAAAACGAGCCATAGCACATCATGAACTCACCCCAGATTGCTGAGATCAAGTGGAATTGTGGGGGCCTGGAGAGATTGTCACTGCATCTCTCTTAGCCCCAGGAGTAGGGGTTGCAAAATCTCTATCCACCTTGAACAAAATGGCCTGTTGGAGTATAAATCAATTTAATTTAACATCTAATATAATAAGTAATTTGTTGATGGATGTAGATAGTTTAAGGCATGCTGTTTTGCAGAGTGGCTATGGATTTTTGTTACTGGCACAAGGACATGGATGTGAAGAATTTGAGGGTATGTGTTGTATGAAACTTTCTGATCACTCTCATTCTATATTTAGTCAGCTTCAGCAATTGAAAGATAATATGCAGAAGATTCAGCAAGTTTCTTCTCCTTTGGATAAGTTTTTAGGAAGTCTAGGGTGGCCAAAGTGGATTATAGAGCTTTTGAGAATGTTAGCAGAACCACTAATAATAGTGGCATTATTGATATGTTGTCTTCCTGTTTTGATGAGATGTTGTCTGTCTTGTGTGGAAAATAGTATAGAGGCTTTAATAAAAAGACAGGGGGGGAGTTGTGGGTGCATATGCCGGGTTGCTGAACTTTCCGCACACACTGACAATGGAAAAGTACAACCAGCATTCGGGTCAGAAGATTAACAACGTCTAAAAGCAAGAAGGCCAGAAGAAAAGAATGTGCTTGTGTATTGGGTCTGGCTGAACTGGAATCGGTTTTCCCCTATAGCAGCCCTCACGGTGCTGTGGTTTATGCTGGGAGCTGGCAGGGTGTTGATAGCACCCTGGTGTTGTGGCTGCTGCTGAGCAGTGCTTACACAGCACCAAGGCTCTTTCTGATATTTCCCCCAGTGGGACGGGGTGGGCAAGATCTTGGGAGGGGACACAGCCAGGACAGCTGACCCGAACCGACCAAAGGGATATTCCATACCATATGACGTCTGCTCAGTATAAAGCTGGGAGAAAGGAGGAAGGGGGTGGGGTAACCCTTGATCCTCCGAGGCAACTACTACGCGTATTGGAGCCCTGCTTCCTGAGAAGGCCCGACATCGCCTCTTCATGGGAAGTAGAGAATAAATCTGTTTGCTTTTGCTTCCGCGCGTGGACTTTTGCTTTGCTTTGCTTATATTAAAACTGCTTTTGTTTCACCCACAAGGGTTAGTTTATCTTCTTTCCCCTCTTTACCCTGTTGAGAAAACAAAGGGAAGGTGGGGGGGGAAGTGATAGAGCGACTTGGTGGATACCTGGCATTTAGCCAGAGTCAAACCATCACAGTCTATTCTGGCGCCCAACGTGGGGCAAAACAACGGCAGTTTTATATTAAATGTGCTGTAGCTATAGTAGTTATTAAGCGACAAGCTCTTGTGCTGGTCACGGGCTTGTTTATTGCGCTGCTTATCTTTATTTTGTTAAGCTCGGGAACATGCTGCAAGGAATCAGGAACATCATGAGTGGTTTTATTTTGCAGGCTCCCGAGGTACTTAGTCATCCTTATGTTAGTTCATTGATACTCTTTATTAATGCTGTTCGCCTGTTGTGGGTTGTGTGGAGCTCGGTATGCTCTTGGTGTAAGAGAAGGCAAATTTTGAGTGAATCGGTGCCAAAATGTGCTCTGAGGCGGCCTGTTCCTGGGTGGCAGGGAGAGTGGAAGGAGTTGGGCAGATTCCTAGGACGGTTATCACCTCCTGTAGCCTGGGATCTCACCCCTGAACAGGCAAGCAACCCCACAAAATTGACACATCACCTGATAGAGGGGTGTCTTGCCTATCCCAATGAGAATCAGCAACTTCTAGCACTTTACTGGGGCCTGGCCTGTGCTTATCGAGCCGCAGTTCAGCACTCTCAAAGGACTGTGGTTGACATGGGAACTCAAACAATAACAACAACAGCAGAGATTGCCCCAGTAGTAAAAAAGAAACAATGGACAAGGAGAACAACAGGCCCATACCCTCGATTAATAAGGGAGGAGAAAGAGGAGGAAGAAGCTGGTCCTTCAGCAAAGGTATCAGAAGAGGGAATAACAGAACTGAAACAGGAGGCAGAAACTACCCGGTCCCTGACGTCATCAGAACTGCGAGATCTGCGGAAAGACTATTGCCGCCAGCCGGGTGAGCGGATCGCTGCCTGGCTGCTGCGATGCTGGGATAATGGGGCAGATGCTCAACAGCTGGAAGGTAAGGAAGCCCAACAGCTGGGTTCCCCTGCTAGAAATCGAGGAATTGAAAGGGGAATTGGAAAAGAGACAGCAATTTGCAGTCTGTGGAGACGGCTCCTTTCAAGTGTTAAAGCAAGGTATCCTTTTAAGGAAGATCTTATGGACAACACACCAGGGAAGTGGACTACTGCAGATGAAGGTGTCCAGTACCTGAGAGAATTAGCAGTGATGGAAGTCATCTATGGTGATCCAGATAATGATGAAGCCCCTAAAAATCCAGAGGATGTCCCATGCACACGGGCCATGTGGAGGAAGGTGATTAAAGGTGCGCCATCCTCGTATTCTGCCGGCTTGGCCGCAATGTACTACCCAGAAATGGATGCAGGAGAAGGACTAAGATGTACGCCAGCTGTGGAGGCAGTCTCTTCCTGGCTTCAGAACTTTGAAGAGAGTCTTGGTACCTCCTCATCTCTACAGGCGAGTGCCCTGGATGTTAGGAGCTCCCCAAGAAATCATTTCTCTTCTGTCCCAGTCAGGGGGAAAGGAAAGCCAAGGCGCATGACACATGGCGAACTCTGGTTCTTCCTGCGCGACCAGGGGGAGGACATGAGGAAGTGGGATGGTCAATCTACCTTTAAGTTGGAAGCACGTGTACATGAATTGCGAGGAAAGACCCCTGCCAACAAGAAGACATCTAAGAAGGTTGTTAATGTAGCTGGTGTAAAACCACAAGGAAGTAACCAGCGATCTCCCAGATACAGAAAGACTGAGATCACCTCCCTTGACCCTGAAGAAGGAACCTCCGGCCTGGCACAGCAAGAGTCAGACAGTGAATACTCCGACCAAGAACAGGAATAGAGGGCCCCTGCCTCCAGCCAGGAGGAGGAAAGGGATGATCGGGTGTATTGGACAGTGTGGATTCGATGGCCTGGCACATCAAATCCACAGAAGTACCAGGCTTTAATTGACACCGGGGCACAATGTACACTAATGCCGTCAAGTTATAGAGGGGCAGAACCTATCTGGATCTCAGGAGTGACAGGGGGCTGTCAAGAACTATCAGTATTGGAGGCCGAGGTTAGCTTGACTGGGGACAAGTGGGAAAAACATCCCATTGTAACTGGCCCAGAAGCCCCTTGCATCTTGGGCATTGACTATCTCAAGAGGGGATATGCTTCAAAGACCCAAAAGGATACCGATGGGCTTTTGGTGTGGCCAGGGTGAATACAGAAAAGGTAAAACAGTTATCTAATCTGCCTGGCCTCTCAGAAGATCCTTTTGTTGTGGGACTGTTGCAAGTTGAAGAACAACAGGTGCCAATTGCTACGAGGACCGTGCACCGACGGCAGTATCGTACAAACCGAGACTCTCTGGCTCCCATCCAAGAACTGATTCGTCAACTGGAGAACCAAGGTGTCATCAGTAAGACACATTCGCCTTTTAATAGCCCAATATGGCCAGTGCGAAAGTCTGACGGAGGGTGGAGGTTAACAGTAGACTATCGTGGCCTGAATGAAGTGACGCCACCACTGAGTGCTGCAGTACCAGATATGTTAGAGCTCCAGTATGAACTGGAGTCAAAGGCAGCCAAGTGGTATGCCACAATTGACATTGCCAATGCATTCTTTTCAATTCCTTTGGCAGAAGAGTGCAGGCCACAGTTTGCTTTCACGTGGAGGGGTGTCCAGTATACCTGGAATCGACTGCCCCAGGGGTGGAAGCACAGCCCCACTATTTGTCATGGACTAATTCAAACTGCACTGGAAAAGGGTGATGCCCCTGAACATCTACAATAATTGATGACATCATTGTGTGGGGCAATGAGGCAGAAGAAGTGTTCAAGAAAGGACAAAGAGTAATTGAGATTCTTCTGAGAGCTGGGTTTGCCATAAAGAAAAGCAAGGTCAAGGGACCAGCACGAGAAATTCAGTTCTTGGGAATAAAATGGCAAGATGGACGCCGTCATGTGCCATTGGATGTTGTCAACAAGATAGCAACTATGTCTCCACCGACCAACAAGAAGGAAACACAAGCTTTCCTAGGACTTGTGGGATTTTGGAGGATGCATATTCCAGGTTACAGTCAGCTTGTGAGCCCTCTCTATCAAGTGACCCGAAAGAAGAACAATTTTCAGTGGGGTCCTGAGCAGCAACAAGCCTTTGAGCACATCAAACAAGAGATAGCTCGAGCGGTAGCTCTTGGGCCTGTTTGGACAGGACCAGCTGTGCAAAATATACTTTACACATCAACTGGGGAGCACGGACTCACATGGAGCCTCTGGCAGAAGATACCAGGTGAAACTCGAGGTTGACCATTAGGATTTTGGAGCCGGGGATATCGAGGATCAGAAGCCCACTACACTCCGACTGAAAAGGAGATACTGGCAGCATATGAGGGGATTCGAGCTGCTTCAGAAGTTGTTGGTACAGAAGCACAGCTCCTCTTGGCACCACGGCTGCCTGTATTACATTGGATGTTCAAAGGAAACATCCCTTCCACACACCACGCAACCAGTGCTACCTGGAGTAAATGGGTCGCGTTAATCACGCAACGGGCTCGACTGGGGAAACCCAACCATCCAGGGATCCTGGAAGAGATCATGGACTGGCCAGAAGGTAGAGATTTTGGAGTGCGGCCTGAGGAGGTGGCTCGTGCCCAAGAGGCACCGCCATATAACGAGTTACCAGAAGATGAGAGGCGTTATGCTCTCTTTACTGATGGATCCTGTCGTGTGGTAGGAAGCCATCGGAAGTGGAAAGCTGCTGTGTGGAGTCCCACAAGACAAGTCGTTGAGGCCACTGAAGGAGAAGGAAAGTCAAGTCAGTTCGCAGAAGTAAAAGCGATCCAACTTGCCCTAAAGATTGCTGAACGGGAAAAGTGGCCAGTATTATATCTCTACACGGACTCCTGGATGGTGGCTAATGCCCTGTGGGGGTGGCTACAGGAGTGGAAGAAGACCAATTGGCAGTGCAGAGGGAAACCCGTCTGGGCTGCTGCATTGTGGCAGGACATCGCTGCCCGAGTGGAAAACGTGGCTCTAAAGGTACGTCATGTAGATGCTCATGTGCCCAAAAGGCGTGCCACTGAAGAACATCAAAACAATGAGCAAGCAGACAAAGCTGCCAAAATTGAAGTAGCTCGGCTGGACCTGGACTGGGAGCGTAAGGGTGAGCTGTTTGTAGCTCGATGGGCCCATGAAACATCAGGGCATCTTGGCAGAGATGCAACGTACAGATGGGCTCGTGATCGAGGGGTGGACCTGACCATGGAGGCCATCTCACAGGTCACTCACGAAGGTGAAACATGTGCTGCAATCAAGCGAGCCACACGAGTAAAGTCTCCCTGGAACAGAGGGCGATGGCTGAGTTTTCAATACGGTGAGGCCTGGCAGATTGACTATATTGGACCACTGCCACGAACACGCCAAGGCAAGCGCTACATACTCACCATGGTAGAAGCAACTACGGGTTGGCTAGAAACATACCCTGTAAATCATGCCACTGCCCGAAATACCATCTTGGGTCTTGAAAGGCAAATTTTATGGCGACATGGTACTCCTGAAAGAATCGAGTCAGACAACGGGACCCATTTTCGAATAATCTTATAAACTCCTGGGCAAAGAAACACGGCATTGAGTGGGTGTATCACATCCCTTATTACCCACAAGCGTCTGGAAAGATTGAAAGATATAATGGACCGTTGAAGACTATGTTGAGAGCATTGGACAATGGGGGATGGAAGCATTGGGATATAAATTTAGCAGAAGCCACTTGGCTAATTAATACCAGAGGATCTGTTAACCGTCCTGGGCCTGCCCAAACAAACCCCCTTCATACTGTGGGAGGAGATAAGGTCCCTGTAGTACACACAGGGAGGTGGCTGGGGAAGGCAGTGTGGATTGCTCCTCCCTTGGGAAAAGGCAAGCCCACTCGTGGGATTGTCTTTGCTCAGGGACCTGGATGTACTTGGTGGGTAATGCGGGAGGATGGGACCACTCAGTGTGTGCCTCAAGAACATTTAACCTTGGGGGGAAAGTAATCTGTGGGATGAGTTGTATGTTGCAGGAAGTGATGGAGGAAGTAGGAATGATGAAGAGTGAACCAGACACGTGCAATGACGACCCAAACCTAGCCGGTGCTGGAGTCCAACGGTCAAGCATACTTCTGTCCTGAGCATCTATCTTGACAGATGGAAGCCAAGTCACTGAACATCTGAAGAAGTGAAGAAAGCTTATGGAATAGATAAATGAATATTATGTGGGACCTGGGCATAACGTAAATGGTATGGAATAAGGGGTGGAGACTGTACTGGGTCTGGCTGAACTGGAATCGGTTTTCCCCTATAGCAGCCCTCACGGTGCTGTGGTTTATGCTGGGAGCTGGCAGGGTGTTGATAGCACCCTGGTGTTGTGGCTGCTGCTGAGCAGTGCTTACACAGCACCAAGGCTCTTTCTGATATTTCCCCCAGAGGGACGGGGTGGGCAAGATCTTGGGAGGGGACACAGCCAGGACAGCTGACCCAAACCGACCAAAGGGATATTCCATACCATATGACGTCTGCTCAGTATAAAGCTGGGAGAAAGGAGGAAGGGGGTGGGGTCACCCTTGGTCCTCCGAGGCAACTACTACGCGTATTGGAGCCCTGCTTCCTGAGAAGGCCCGACATCGCCTCTTCATGGGAAGTAGAGAATAAATCTGTTTGCTTTTGCTTCCGCGCGCGGACTTTTGCTTTGCTTTGCTTATATTAAAACTGCTTTTGTTTCACCCACAAGGGTTAGTTTATCTTCTTTCCCCTCTTTACCCTGTTGAGAAAACAAAGGGAAGGTGGGGGGGGAAGTGATAGAGCGACTTGGTGGATACCTGGCATTTAGCCAGAGTCAAACCATCACAGCTTGTTAAGGAAGAAACTAATAAAGAAGGGACTCTGGAATTGCAGAAGCAGGAACTTATCTACTGGCTGCGTGTGGGTAGCAATGTTTGTGGAAAGTACCAAGGGGAGCTGTTTTTTGAAATAAGCATGCGGAGGAGTAACGCAAGGTAGCAAAAAGTATATAAGGGCTTGCTGCTATTTTTAGAATGCACAAGAATATATAAGGGCTTCCTTGCTAATAAAGTTTGAGCTTGACTTCCAATCATATTGACTGTCTGTGGTCTTGTCTCCAGTGGCCTGCATGGGAATTTGTCCCCACAAAGTTCAGTAAAAGAAGAGAGCGTACAATGGAGTGGAAAGACTTACATACAGTCAACATAAAGTTAATATATATTGCTGCTATAATAATATGTTACAATTAAGACATCAAAGTTATTGTCTGCCTGGTAGCTTCTTTTTAGAACTTTTCTAAGAGTTTTGTTTATTCCAGTGCTTGTGACTTTTGATGTTGAAGATTTTCATTAAAGTGATTTATACCAGATTTTGGCAATCTTCCACTTTTTTAAAGACTCTTTTTTGGCATATTGATACTGCAAAAATCCCTACATTTCTTTTGGTTGTACATCATCTGTGCTTTTTATGATTCCCCACAAGAGTACCCAAGTAAATGAAAATCAAATAAATCATATCCAGGTTGGTGTGTTTCAACTGTAGTTGAACACCAGTTAGGATGCTATGGCAGGGTGGCAAGAGGTGTGATTTACAGCTCATGTAACCGCTTTCAACTTAAAAAGCTCTACATACACCCAAACGACTTCTCTTTACAAAGTTTTGTATATCAAGCTGATAGCTACTGTTAGCTCTGTACAAAGCAAGCAAGAGAGAGGAGTGTAGGAAACAAGATGCTGGATCCCAGCGCACCAAGACAGGTTGGGTCAGAATCAGAAGCAAACATCGCAGGACCTGTCTGCAGCAGCAACGCCTGCTCCCACAGGCACCTTAGCTCAAGGGAGGGCTGTTTTTTTTTCCTCTATGAATGCTGTAAACCTTGAGGACTCGACCTTTAATGTCAATACATATATATATATATATATATATACACACATACACGCACATACTTATCTGAGACCAGGAACAATGATTGTATCTTGTACAAATTCCAATTTACTTTTGCATTTTTGATTCTGGAGCTTGGATTACTCACCTTGTAGTTACTGTATATCAGTTCCTGGAAGGTGGAGTAAATTGCATCATGAGAGCTTTGTATAGGGAATATTTTTTAATCTATGTGAAAATAAGGAAAGCGATAATATCCTTAAAATCAGAGGCAATTTGACCATCAACTCAGATTTGAGTCAAACAACACAGTAGATCCTTAATAGCTTTTGGCAATTTTTCAGTCTGAAACGATGTGCTGGTTTAAGCCCTGCCGGGACCGGAGAGCACGTTGCTGTTGCCCTTCCCCCACCCGCAGCCGGTCGGGCTGGAAGTTAAACACAGACCCCGGGCTAAAATAGGAAAAAATTTAATACAACAGTGTGATAAACAATCTGAACAACAACAGTAGCAATGATAACAACAATAAACAGCAATAACAGTGAACAAGACAAAAGATATACAGAGAAATACCGCTAAATGGTCAAGGAGCAAGCCCGCCGCGTGAGTCGCAACCCCCAAAACCAAAAGCGAAAGTAAAAAAGCTCCGCCGCTGGACCTGACGTCAGCATGGTATGAATAACCCGGCTGGAGATCCCTTCCTCCTCTCTCTCTCTGCTGGGGAAAACTTGACCCTATCCTAATTGAACCAGGACAAATGTGCTCTTCTCTAGATTTTTTTTTTAATGAGGGGCGAGGCTGCCTTATAATGAATATAAATCTAGTGACAGTAAGTTTTCTTTCCTGCTTTGCTTTCATGAGCTCCTTAAAAATTGGCTGCAGATGGTCCAGAGTTTGCTCACCACATCACAGATTTAAAAAATAACCCTGCCCACAGTGTCTGCAGAGGAGCACCCACCCGGTGAAAATCAGAGTACTGAAGATCCTGCAGACACCACAGGCAGAAAGGCCATGGGCACATGTTGCTAGGACTCACTTGCTGTCCTCTTCAGACATGCTCGGGCACTCATCCATACCCGAATAAAGTCCACGATGAGTGACCCCATCAGCGTGGAACAGAGCTAAAGAGAAGCAATCCTATGAGGAGCAATTGAAGGAGCTGGGGCTGTTCAGTGTGAGGAGGAGAAGGCTGAGGGGAGACCTCATCACTCTCTGCAGCTCCCTGAAAGGACATTGTAGAGAGGTTGGTGATGGTCTCTTCTCACAGGTGATTAGTGACAGAACAAGGGGGAGTGGCTTTAAACTGCAACAGGGGAGGGTCAGACTGGATATTAGGAAAAAAATTTTCCCAGAAAGAGTGGTCAGAGTGGAATAGGCTGCCCAGGGACGGGGTGGAGCCCCCATCTCTGGGTTGTTTAGGGGTCATTTGGATGAGCTGTTGGGGGATGTGGGGTAGGGGAGAACTTTGTAGAGTCAGGCTGATGGTTGGACTCGATGATCCCAAGGGTCTTTTCCAACCTGAATGATTCTGTGATTCTACGTTTTTTTACGGTTGGACTTGATCTTAAAGGTCTTCTTCAACCTAAATTGTTCGATGATTCTAAAGTCACAAAAAAAAAAGAGATAGTAGTTACACTATCTGAGCAACTGTTTCTTTTATGGTCCTGTGTAAATTGTTTTACTGCTGTGGAATACTGCTCATGAAAACAGTGAACAGATGAATGTGAAAGTCACTTCTCTATTACATTGGTATTTTACTTCCTCCTGGTAGACAACATTTTTGGAAAACAAAAGTTCAAATAGTTTCCCTTGGTCAGTGTATCATTCAAGCTGAAGGAAGTGTGGAATGAAACAGAAGTTATGCACTACAGGGATGTAGGGGGAGGTGATCAGAAGATCTCGCGATGTATGGGAAAAACAGGGGCACATGAAAAGATCTCGTGATGCACGGAAAGAACAGGGAACTAAAGATCTCACGATGTACAGAAAGGGGTATATAAACAATTGCGCAGTTAATAAATCGAACAGATAGCATCCACCATATTGGCATTTGTGCTCTCTTTTCCCGCGGATGTTAACCTCCTGCAAGGGTTAGCTGTGATCTGAGAGCCACACCCATGCGGCTAAGCAGATGGAAAAAACCAGCTAATGCCTTACCACTACACAGGGACACTGAATTCCCCCAAGAAATCTTTCAGTAGTAAATCTGGGAACATTTTATCACTGAAATCATGCCATGCAAGACAAAGTTTTTATGGCTCTGTCCAAAGCTCCCCTCCCTCCCCAGTTTATGCAATGGCTCACCTGAAATGGTGGGAGACCGAGTGAATGAGGACAGAGATCCAAAGGCCATATATTAAATCAGAAATTTTTATTAACTACAGTCTGAGAGGTTGGGGAGCTGAGACATATGCTGATGCATGCACACGTATGTCTTGATAACATTATGTCTGATGATACACAGTCACCTATGGGATTCCAACAAACAGCATGGAAGACTGAAGAAATTTAAGCAAAAAGAGCACACATGCTTTTAGCGAGGCGCTGCGGTACAGCAACTAAGATGAGGGAAGTTATTAAATCCGTGCATGCTGTTGTTTTACCGGGACCTCCAGCCCCCCCCCATCGCCCCAGGCCCGGGCCCGGCGGGGGCGCTGCGCATGCGCGGCACCACGTGACACAGCCACGCCGGAAGCGCGGCGGCAAGATGGCGGCGTTCCTGGCGCGGCTCTGCCGGGGCGCTCCCGGCCTCTGCGCCTCCCGCTTGCCCCTCGCCGCCGCCGCTGCTGCCCCGCCGCTTCGCCGCCCCTCCGCGACGCCGGGACCTCTGCGGCCGCTCAGCTTTTCGGCGGCCGAGCTGGTGCGCGCTGCGCCGGCCCCGCTGCGGCCGTACCTGCGCCTCATGAGGCTGCACCAGCCCGCCGGTGAGCGGGGCGGGGCCGGGCCGTAGCCATGCGGACGCGGCAGCCATATTGACGCGGTAACCATGGCGACGGGGCGGCCAAGGCCACGCGTGGGGCCGCGGCCGCTTCTGACAGGCGGCCGGGAGGGTGTGGGGGGATCCTCTGCTCGTGGCGGACGGTTCTGCCAAAGAAGCGTGTGTCTGCGTGGCAGTGCCGTTACTCAGCAGCGAGCTGCCGTCCTGCCCCGCAGCCCCAGCTCCGCGCCTCGTTGCCCTCCTCACCCCACGCGCGGGTTTTGCCTTCCCTCAGGGACGTGGCTGCTGTACCTGCCGTGCACCTGGAGCATCGCCTTGGCGGCCGAGCCGGGCTGCCTCCCGGACTGGCACATGCTGTCCCTGTTCGGCATCGGAGCGGTGCTTATGCGCGGGGCCGGCTGCACGATCAATGACATGTGGGATCGTGACTATGACAAAAAGGTAGAGAAACCCCCGTGGGCTTGCCAAGACGTGAGTTGCTGCTGAAGTAACCAAATACATGCCCACTTATGTCCAACAGCAGCGGCGATTGCTCCAGGTTCAGAAATTCCTCCGTGCTTCTATCTGAGCTGCATGCATTGGTCTACATTTCCTCCTAGCACAGGAGAAATCATTTCATTTTGTGTAACACTTCTCCGTCTAGAACTGTCATAAGTCTTCTAGAGTACTTACCTCTGTGTAAGATAAAATAAGTGGTGTTGTCATCTGGAGGTAGTACGTGAACAAGTTTATATTTCAGCTTTGTTTTGCATGACAGAACAAAATAACCCTTTTTTTGCTGCACTTGCTAGTTACAATCTAACCAAGAACCACTTTAGTTTCTTTTTCTAATTTTCAGGAGAAGGGTTTCCTTAAGTATTGTTACTTTCTTTATGAGAATGGCTGTGAAAAGTATCGTGCCCAACCCTGAGCTAATCCTCTTCTATTATGTTGCATCTGTCATCTCCCTTTTGTTCAGAAGAGGGAAGGGTCAGATGTTGAAATATGCACAGGTGCAGGCTTGGAGGAAAGTATCCTGGTGATGCATCACTGTTTGCTTGTCCTGTTTTCTGTTTCTATACTGTTCCCCTGCTTTGGGGTTTTGACGCTGGCAAGAGACAGGATAATGAGCCAATCTGATACATGAAGTTCTTCTTACAGCACTGTTGTTGTTCTGTTGGGAAGGCAACAAATCAGTACAGGCTTTGTGGCAGCTTTGGATAGTTTAGGGTTCAGAGGTTATTAACAACTACATATACTAACAGCCTTTGACAGGGTCATCTGTGTGATTAGCAAGATGGAATTTTGAGTATAATGAATTCATTTATACATTAATGTGATGAGGTTAGATGTAAAATTTAAAAAATTTCCATTGCATCTCTTTCTTACATACCTTAAAACAGTATCTTCAAAGCAAGTGTGGCAGAGGCTGGGTCAATAGTGGGATGTTGGCTTGTGTTGGTGATTGTGGTTTGAAGCTTTAGATTTTATGTTACTGACTGGTAAATCCTTTCTTTCCCTTTCTTTAAATGAAAGGTCCCATGTTTGGTTACAATGAGCAGTGGAATTAGTCATATTATATGCATGTTTAAACTGCAAAAGCAGTATTTGACATTAAACATAACCTGATGGGGGGAGGGGGGGCAAACTAAAAGGGTTTATGTAAATTCACATTATTAAAGCATATGTGTAACACTTTATACATACGTAGTATTCTGTAAAATGTTTTAACCTCTTCAAGTAGATTTTACACCATTTTCATCCACATGCAAAACTTTTGTCTTTTTTTCTTTTTGCAATCATCACCTTTGGCAAGTAAATCACCATATATAACAGTTTAACTTTTTTTCTGACACTTGTTTTTTCCTTCAGTTTGCCATGTATGATTTCTTATTCCATAGTTTCTAAAATCCATTGCATCCCAACTAAGATTAAAATAATTGTACTTTCATGGATTATTAACAATGGTCATGCGTAATATACATGTGTAATAGCAGTAGTTATTAACAATGCTAGAGGAGCCCTGCATCTTTATGATATTTTATATGGCATTCACTTCAAAGTGTTAAAGCACAGAAGTGCTGCTCGAAATTCAGATAGTTAGCTCACAACTTTTTAAGTATGATTTTTTTTTTCTAAGGTAATAAAATGCATATACAAGATGTCTACAGTGTTTCTAATCAGCCTCACTGGACACAAGTGGCATTTTATTTCTGCTGTAGTTTTTAAAGCCTGCATACTTCTGTTTTAAGCGCTGCTGCTTAGAAAGACAGCTCATGTCCATGATGATATGCTAGGTTTGTATTGTTGAAGGAACCCGACTCATACGTTCTGTGACCTGTTTCTGTTTATTTTTCCGCTTATATGCCAATGGTGTGACTTATAGTTTTAATGCGCATCGGAATATGTTATATTGGATTTAGTATTAATGTTATTCTTTCCATTTTTAGGTGGTGAGGACAGCAAGTAGGCCCCTGGCTGCTGGGGAGATCTCCACGTTTCAGTCCTTCGTTTTTCTTGGGGGACAGCTTAGCTTGGCACTTTGTGTGCTTCTGTGTCTGAATTACTATAGGTGATGTGTAACTTGGGTTTTGTTTTTTAAAATTTGATTCCAGGTCCAGAGTTAAGCACAGAGATTTTCAGCAGAAAAGGTATTGGGGGTGGAGGAAAGAGGTTATTAGTCATGGAATTGTATTTGAAAGTAAAAGAATGAGTTCAGTACTATGTGCAGCTCCTGTAATGCTGCACTATTATATTATGATCTTTAGACTGGCAAACAGTAAACCTCTTTGTTCTTTCATTCAGTATCATTCTGGGAGCAGCCTCTTTGTCTCTTGTGATCATCTACCCTCTGATGAAGAGAATAACATATTGGCCACAGTTAGTTTTGGGTGAGCTGGAAATATTTTTTTCTTCAGATGTAGTCTTTAGGGTATTTTACAAATCAGTAATTGATCTTCAGCAATCTGATTTCTTGTAACTATATTAAAATAAAAATACCTTGTAGACAAAGTTCTGTTGTGCCACAAGCTTCTTAATTTATAACACATATAAGAGTTGATGTTCGGGTTTGGGTTTTTTTTTGTTAAAAATCAGTTCCTTATTTTGATGGAGTGAGGGGAGGGAGAAAATAAATATTTGTCATTTGGGAATCAGCTTTAGTTTTGGGGTTATCTTGAAACCTTTCTGAAAAATGCATTTGTCCTGCATTTCAGTCTTCAGCCTTTATATAAATAACTCCTATGCAGAAACTGATGGTGCTTGTATTCTAGGTTGAACTACTGAAACGTATCTTTGTATCTTGGCCTTCACATTCCAGCTGCCTTCATTTTTTTCAAATAAATTGTAATTTTCAGCCTTTAAGTACTATAGTTGGCTGTGGTGCAGTTTTGCAGTCATACCAACATCCTCTGTTACACTGGCATCTAAGACTGTTAACTTTAGACCCGTTGCTTGAGTACACTGGAATAGTTCTATGCAGATTTAAATTGGGGAAAATGCATGGCTATACATATTTCTCCTTTAATTAACCCCTTTCCAGGGTATTTAATGTCAAATTACTTTTATTTATTACCTGCCTGAAAATAAGTCGTAGAAAAATAGAAATGCCAGTATTATACAAAAAGCTGCTGCTATGATATACGCTTGAACAAATAATATTTAATTCTATACATGTAATTTAGATTGCTCCTGGCAATCTTATAGCTTTTTTTCTCTTTTTTTCCTCCTTTTGTATTTTTAGGACTTACATTTAATTGGGGAGCCCTTCTTGGCTGGTCTGCCATCAGAGGGTCATGTGAGTGGTCTGTGTGTTTGCCCTTGTACTTTGCTGGAGTAATGTGGACACTGGTATACGATACCGTTTACGCACATCAGGTGGAGTAACAGTGGGAAATTTTAGATATCTGTGTATGTTTGTGTGTTTAATTTACAACTTTTGTTGTCAAACAGCAGTACGAACCTGTTGCAGTTCTTAGCTCTCAGCTGAGCTAAAACAGCACCAAAGAAACCCCAGACCTTGCACCTTTTATTGTTATTTGAAAATGGTTTACATATTGAGTAGAAATCTGGAAGTATAATGCACTTTGTGTGCTGATGCATTTGCATTGATATTAGCTCTTGGCTGCTAAAGCAGCTCTAAGGACCAACCTTCTGATTTAAATTTTAATGTAGGGACTTAGAAATGCACTTAAGTTCCTCATAAGAAGTGCTGGAAACTTAAGCAAGACCCCCTTCTTATTTTCCTTATGAAGTGACAGTTGGACTGTGGATTTTTTGCTAATTCATCCTTTCATCCTAGGATAAGAGGGATGACATCATTATTGGTGTGAAGTCAACAGCGTTACAGTTCAAGGAGGATACGAAGCAGTGGCTCAGTGGCTTCAGCCTTGCAATGCTCCTGAGTTTGTGCATGGCAGGAATGAATTGTAACCAGACGTTCCCGTATTACTCAGCTGTGGCTGCCGTAGGGGCTCACCTAACGCACCAGGTTTGATGGATTTATTTATACTTCTTCCATGTGGAAGTTCTTGATAAGAAATCAGGGTGCTTTTCAACCCCCATCAATTCACCACCTACCTAAAAAAAAGAAAGCAATTCCTGTAAAAAAACCTGAAGTCTTCTGAGAGTGATCTTGCTTAAGTACCTTTTGCAGACTGTTTGTTTGAAGAGGCCTTCAGTGGTCCACACACTGAAAAACACTCATTTTCAGTCTGTTCCGAACCAACAGAACAATATGAAAACGAATGTTGTATGTTCTGTCTCAGTGATGGTTAATTTTACATCTAAACAATTCTGTACTGTGGTCGGAGGATTCAGTCTGGGATCTAACAATATAAGAAAATTTTCTGTGGCTTTTTCACTACTGCTTGTAGGCTTACCATAAGTTTGGTTGGAAAAGAACCCTCTAAGCCTTGGTTTGAAGTTTGAAAAGGCAGGCATTCTTTATTACAGCACCAGATGCACGGGAGATCGTGCCACCCAACGTGCATGCCGCAGTTTGCAACGCGCAGAGTTTATATTGCAGAACAATTTATATATGCATTAGATTTCCTGGAATAGTTACACAGTCATTCTGTTTCCTGGAACAAATGGTAAAATTTGCATCCTAATTACCCATGTCTGCTTTTAGTCTCTGGGCGTCTCTCCTGGGTGTGTCCTTTAGTTGTACTGTCCTCTGGAGCATGCACAGTGTGGGTTAACCTACGCACTTGTTTTTCTTCTATATGGTTGGCTGGTTTTGGCAGGTTCTGACTGCAAAACTCCAGATTCTCTGAGCCCCGTGTCTCCGTGCTCTGAAGGTTTGATACATGTTAAGCAAACATGGACCAATCATATCAGGGTGACCTTAAAAGATGTAACAGACATTTCTTTCTACTTGTTGCTCAAGGCAGCATCAGTAGATGTTAATATTATAATTTTATGGTCATCGACAGTTATAATTCACAGCTCTTTTTATAGCTGAGAGCAATCCAGTTCAGTCTTGTATTAGTTTAGAAATTTTAATGAATAACAAAGAATTTGTCTTTGTCAGTAAAGGAAGCAGATAGAATCTTCTTATCCTGTTCTTTCTGAATCTTTCTGTGTTGCCTAGCCTTGTAGTGACAAGTCAGTCTCCATGAAAATTAATTGCTGGCCTTGATAGGTGAGTGATAGAAAAGGGTTTTGTGCGTTGCACGTAGTAAAAGTGTTGACAGTCTGAGATGTTAAGTCTGTGGTTATCATTAAACTTTTTGAAGCAGGTTAGACTTACGTTGCACTTTAATGGGAGTAGCTCGTGCACTTGATGGGTATTAAACATACCTCTGAGTAAGAAAATTCTTGGGATAATGTAGTCTGGTGCTTGTCAGCCACTGCTTTTCATAGCAATTGTGCTTGGAAATCTATGAGGGAAGGAAAACTATGCTGCATAATCATTTACAGTTTGAATTGTCAGAGAGGCCTTACACTGTAGTTTTGGCAGAAATGGAAATTACTCTCCTACAGGGAGGATTTTATAAGTGAGAATGCATACATATTGAATGTAAGTGAAGAGTGAACAACAATTGTATAGATTGCCGAAGTCATAAGAGTGGCATTTTTCTGTATACCACAGAGTAGCTTCTTTTTGAGTGATTATTTTAATATTAGTTCTGCCTAAACAGCCTCATGCTTATCGTTCAAGATTTCTGAACATGTGCTTAATGGAGTTTAGAAAGCTGGGTAAGCTGCATGAGGAGTAGGTTTTCCTTAATTCATTGAATTTGTCCCTGAGACAGAGGAATTTGGGTCCTGAAGATGTCAAATTTCTATCCCACGGAAGAAGTTCACTGATAGAAAAATAACTTATTTTATTTGCTTTGCATTTCTGAAGGTATATCTTGTGGTTCGGTTGCTGTTAGGTTTTGTTTGTCAGTTCAGTGTTTTCGTTCCCGGTGCTTGAGGAACTGACAGGTTTTCAAGGGTGTGTCTAACATCGAGTCTTAGAAGTTTAGGGACAATTTCAGATTATTTGATCAGAACCCAGCCCTGTCACCTCTGTACCACTGCAGATGGCAGAGAAACAGGTTTCCCAGGGAACGTTTCACTTCTTTTAGTCAGCTGCATTCTGTTTTGACTTCTTCAGAGGCTGAATTGCAAGGTTTCAGATTTTGGGAGGTACATTTTTATTCACCCTTTCACTTGTTTTGCTAACATTTCCTCTTGTCATCCTTCTCAGGACTTGTTTTGTTTCCAAGGAATGTTTTTCAGTAACGTTGCTCTTGCTGCACTGTGTGGGTTTTTTTTCCACCTTTAGTTGTGACTCACAGCAGACAGCTGTCAAGCAGGGGAAGCCTTGCTTCTCACTGTTGTTGCAGGTGTACTGGTTCTTTTTTGCAAGAGAGGTCAATGGACATGGCTAAGAGCAACTGGACTAAACCAGCCCTGTGTTACTTAGGCAGGGCTGGTGGGCACTTTCCTGTACATTCCAGTTAGCCTGGTTCACTGCTGGCTTTCCAGTGCTTTACTGGAACAGGGAGCAACACCTTGCAGCAGAGATTTGAAGGTTTCTTTATTTTTATTTAAAGTTCCCACTTAAGAATTAGATGGCTAACTACTGAGGAAAATCTCAAAAAGCTTTATTTACATGGCCAGATGTTTTTACATTTTAAAATATCAAACCAGACACACCAGTATCCAGGCTGTTTATATGGTCCTTTATTGAGAGGGTCTGGGAATTGTATTCATATGTGATCCGTGACTTTTCTGCTGTATGTTGAACAAATCTGTCAAGTAAATCTAGGTGCCAGTTATGGAAAAAATCCTTTGTAAGCACAGAGTATTCCTGTTTATTGTGGACATAAGGGTAGACTTCAGAATTTGAGATTCAGTTTTTGAAGTTACAGACCTTTTTGTGTCTGTGATGTGTCAAATATATGTGTCTGTAGAATAATAATGCTAGAATGTTATACTGTGCTTTTGCAGATTTACACTTTGGACATAGACAAACCTGAAGACTGTTGGAAGAAATTTGCTTCAAATCGTACTGTAGGAGTTCTGCTGTTCACAGGGATTGTGCTTGGAAATCTGTGGAAACAAAAAGACCCTAAAAATATAGAAGAGCCTTTAGAAAACAAGTAGTTGAAAATACTATAAATACTGATATTTTAGTCCAGCTAAAATTAAGTTCTGTAAGAAGGAAAACACTTTTAACATAACTATAGCTGCTTTACACCGTATTTATAAAAACTGGTGAAAACATTCTTGTTTCTAAAAACATGCAAATGAGATTATCCTACAATTTTTTGTAAATTTATCAAAATTTTTTGATAAAAAAAGTTTTTATTATCCTTAAATGACTTCAACCTCCATAAAGGCTTCAAGTGAGTCTGCTCTGCTGCTTCTGTGCAGTACAAGTGAACTTCTGTCAAGCTCTCAAGACTGTGAGCCCAAGATTTTATACAAAACAGACATCTCTTAATGACAGCATGTGGAAAAATGCAAAGTGATTTTAGGAGGTGAATAAAATGTGGCTGTACATGTTTGGTGTTCTGTTTTTTTACATGAATAATTTTCAGTTTGAGTTGGAGCTTGTTGTGTTGAAGAATTGCAGTAACAAATTTTATCCTGAGATGTCTAGCAGCAGTCAGGACTCTGTGAGTGTGTGAGATCCAGAATAAGAAGTTCACAGAGAAGTACTTAAAAGTGGTTCCTTTTCATGTGAAAAGAACAGGCAAAGTTGCCTGCACAGAGGGAGCGGAACTTGTTTATCAAGAATGATTTGAACACACACTATGGACTTAAAAACAGCAGCCCAGAGCTATCATCAAGTGTGTGTGACTGGTGTTGACCCTGAGCTATGAATTTATCATGCAAAGTGATCCTCATTTATATTTTTTAATTCTGTTTGTTTTCACTTATGCCTACTGGATTTATTTGTAGTCTTACAGGAAGAATTTGTTTATGGGAGGATGCCTGTAAACACAAAGAACAACTGCAGGCTAACAGTTACATTGATACAAACCATTCATGTTTTCAAGTTGTTTTGCTGATTAAGGATACCAATTGAACTTGGACACCATAGTGGAAAGAATAGGTGTATTTTACTGGGGATAACCAGTGTAACAGAGTAATACAGAAAACATACAGTAAGAAAAGACAGAACAGCGTGCTTAAACAAATAGGAAAATACAGGGTAATGCATCACATCATTACTACCTGAGAGAGAGAATAGCGATTAAGAAAGATCCCTCACTACTTGCATACTTTACCATCATCCAGCCCCGCAGTGGCTGGGCAGCCCCGGTTAGAGCGAGGATTTGGAGTCCGTGTCCCGGCAAGTGGGAAATCCTATGCGGTGCCTCCACCCGTAGGTGAGGCATCCAGAGTCGCTGTGAGTGGGTCCAGCCTTATGTACCCCAAAATCGGCAAGCCAGAATGACTGGAACCTTTGTTTTGAATGGAAACATCTGGTTTCACTCTCACATTAGATTCCCCAGAGCCTGGCGAGGGCTCAAGGGAGAAGCTAAGGGAGCTTCCCTGCTTATCTAATTGATTTATGAGCAAGGTCACACATCTGGTCCCAAGGCCAGACAGCTGGCTCCATGGCCCTGGTAACTTGCCCTCACACAAAGAAGGATAAAGATATATTCAGGATAGACATGTTTTATGATATCTAAGCTACATCTTTCATAATTGAGCATACAGATTCACTAATAGATTTCACATACTAAGTTAGCAGCTTCGGCTCGGGGCCTGTTGTTCAGGCTTCAATACTTCAATGCTTTGGCACTTTTTACATCAGCAGAGGTGGTTTGTTATAACCTAGCACAATACCCACTAGAACAATGGTTATCAGTTATAAAATATACAGGATTCATCTATAGGGCAACTCTGGATTGGGCCTGTTGTCCAAGCCTTTGCACTTCAGAGGTGGTTTACGCTTGCTCAGTTACATGATGTGCACAGTACTTAAGCTTTTCTTTGACTCATGATGTTAAAGAGCTTGTAGGGCATGTTCTAGAATTAATTTCTGTGGAAGGAGCAATAGACGAGCCTATTCCAGGAGAATGATATGGTGGAATTTACCTCAGTTTACATACTGGTAGGCAGTGCAAGCATGCTTTTCCCCACAGGTGGCTTTGCATAAGCCTGCATGTGGTGCTGTGGCTTGGTGATGTAAAGCATTTGTTTGCCAAATTCATTATGGGATTCCAGTGACCTTCCCTGATGTCTGCTCTGTTCCTGAAGTGATGGGGTGCAACTGTGTGTGCAGTCACACCAGAAATAAGGCTGCCTGAAGACAGGTATCGTATTTTAAGGTTATTTAAACCGGTATGTCTGAGAGACATTGCAGTCCAGAGCCACATGTTCAGGGTTTGCTAACTATAGAGTTGCATTACCAATAACAGTAAATGGACAAAGAAGTTCCTGTTGCAGGGAAATTAAAAAGCATATCATGAGTCAATGGCTTTGGTCACAGAAGATCCTTTTTGGGGCTGGAACGGAATTCTGTGTGTTCTGAACACGTCTTTTTAACATACACCTTACAAAGTTTCTTTTACTATTTAAACAAGCAATGTCAAATATAGTTTTGAGCAAATAAGAAAAAGTAGATTTTTCAGCCTGACTGCACATAAGATAGAAATACATGAAAAAATTAGGAAGTGTAACTGCTTTTAGGGCCTCCTTGGTCCTTAGGCAGAAATTGTTCTTAAATTGGGTTTACAATTTTGGGGTGGAGGAAGTATTAAGTCAAAGCAGAGCAGTTTAAAAATGAAGAATAAGAAGTTTCTGAACAATTATGTGACAAAGTTGCATTTTGTAGAGGGAGAATCCAACTTCGTGTGAACTTTGGTTATAAGGCATTTAATAGTAATAAAGAAGTCTTGTGATGTAATAGTATGGATCAGTTTCTTAGTACCTGTAATATTAGTTTAGAGGGATTATGGCAAAAGTTACTCATCTGTTCTTAACATATTAAAGTGTCTTTAGCTTAAATTTGGGAAGAGCTCACATTCTGCAGTGCCTCTGAACCTACTGGTGTCCTTCGTCTGAGGTCACCTCGTCACAAGAGTTTGTCTTGTAATGAGAGGAAAAAGAAGGTGTAGCTAAATAGAGTAAAAATTCAAGTTTCAAAACAGTCCTCATGTCCTAAACTTGAAAAAAAACCTGCATGTTTTCCGTGGAAGTTTTCTAAATTTATCTCAAAATGCATTTCAGAAAGATAAGCTGTAGCTGTATTTTAGGTTGTTGCCTGACAAATGAAGAAAGGTTTAGGTTTTAGGCTGTAATACTGGGAGTGGTATTTGCATGAGCATTTAATGATTAATAAACAGAAATAAGAAATAACTTTTTAAGTGCAAAAGAGACAAAGGCTGAGCTACTTCCTGGCTAAAGCCCTGTTTACATCTGCTGGCAGGTGTATGTGCATATCCTCTCTTTCCATTCCCAAGCTGTTCTACTCCCAATCTCCACAAAGACGCTTTCTGCTGTATTTAGATAGTTTGTTAAAGAAAGTATCAAGTACACTTATCTCTAAGCAGCAGCTTCATTATTAGCTAGTGTGCTTTTGCACAAATAAACAGTGTACTCTAGAAGTTTCTCCTCCCTTTTCCCCAGAACCTTGAGATAAATGCTTGTGGAGGCAGCAGGAAGGTCAAATGTGCATTGCAAAGGCAACATGAAATGCTGGCAGTTGCTCTGCGAAACAGAAACACAAACCGCTTGTCTTTGTGTGCCCCCATTGTGCTTTGCAGAAAGCTGTATCAAAGCAACACCAGCTCTTTGTCCAGGAGTAGCCATGAGTACATAGGGGTGCTAGTGCCTGTGGGGATACAGGGAGGGGTTGCCAAGGTGTTGGCAGCCCTTCGTGGTGAGGCTGGTTTTTTGACTGTGGGACAGCAGCACATGGGAGCTTTCACACTCACCTTTGCCAAGGGGAGGGACTCGCTGTACGGTCATCCAAGGCGAATTGTGTCCGTATTTTGCTATTCGTGTATTTCTTGGTAAATATGTCATCGTTAATGCAAGGGGGTCAGATTCTTCCATCCCTCCTCCTAATTTCAGGAAAGGATGGCTGGAGGCACCTAGCTGAGGAACTGTGATGTGCAAACAGTGCAGGCTGGAAGACATGGGACAGCCAGCGTGGCTGGAAGTACAGTCTGGCCACAGAGGGTCACCAGCTTGGTAGGCCAGGCTTAGCACCAGCCACTGGTAGCGAAAAGGTGGCTTGACTCAAAAGTCAGAAAGGTGTGTCAGTGTGTGGAAAGATTGGAGCATCCTGTGGGCTGAAGTCACTGAAAAGCTGGCTGAAGATAAAGGTAGCCCATCACCTGTCCTGGTTAGCCAGTATTCAGGGAAGACACTGAAAGCATAACTGTTGTGATGAAGGACTGCTATGGTAAGCAGAGCAGGAGAATGTATTTTGTGGGCACTTCTTTGTTTTTTCCTTTTGGCAAAAGCAGGGAAAGGGCCATTATTTTATTTCTAAAGGTTTCACAGTGCAAATACCAGGAGAGAAGATCCATTTAAGCTTCAAAACAAAGCTGACAAGAAAAAATGTGGGTGTTAACAGCCATGGATAATGTGAAGTCTTGGTACTAGCTGAAGGCTTCTGGCATACTGGACAGGTGAGTTTCCTGCAGTGCCTCCCTGTAGGTTGTGACGGAAGCAAAAGGCCAGAACAAATTTTAACAATGTGTGCTAGATACAATACCAGAATTACAAGGGAAATTGCAAAAAAAATGGTTTTACAGCACTTTTCCATCCTCCTACCCCCAGCTAGACAGCTGTACACGCATGGTTTTGTCTGAGCTAAGCAGGAAGAGGTCTAATACAATTAAAAAAACAATTTTAAAAGTACAGCTTTTATTTCTGGAAGAGTGAGCGGAAATTCCTGCCCTAATGAAAAAAACCTAACCAAACAAAACCCACCCCTGAATGTTTACACCAGCAGAACACAATTCTTCCAAACTGCAGAGCTTCTTGGCTATGACAGGTAGCATAACAGGGAGAAGTATCTAATATAAAATGTTGCTCCAACTGCGTAAAGAACAGAACCAAGCCTGTAACAAGCTGTGAGGCAGGGGGGAAGAAACTGTATGCCCATTCCACAGTACCTTTCTTTTTTTCCTGGACTGGCATCAAAGTATAGTTCAGCTCTGAATTAAAAGTATAATGGAGGGAAATAATTTTATCTGTAAGTTAACCCTGCAGGCAACAGCACATGCATAGCATGAGGGGACTGTTGTGAGGAGAAACTTCAACAGTGGCTGCTTAGTAGGAAGACCTGTGTGCATTTTGTGTTGGCTGTCATGCTGTAGCATGACCAAATTCTTGTCAGATAGATTTTCCAGCTTCATCAGGGCTTGTTTTCCCCAAAATGCTGTCATGTTATCAACCACTTTTTCAGGAAATACATACATGAAAATAAAAGTGCTTGAGAGAAAAACAACGGAAAGCACCGACATTTATGTGCACCATAATGAGTTTTTTGGCAATACCTGCATTACTGTTGTGCTTTATTTAAGCATCGGTTGGAAGGGACCTTACAGAATTTATTTGCTTAGTGTTGGCATGATGCTTTTTTTTCCTGCCCTTCTTCCACCTGCTTGACACTCACTGTGGCTGCAGTAATGCAATAAATAAAAGATTTGACAGGTCACTGGAAAAGGTGTTGTGCTGACCGTGTCTGTCAGACAGAGGGGCTGGGAGGTCTCCTGTCTCCTTCCTGCTTGGGAGCAAGAGCCAGGGCAGAAAGCCAAGGCCGAGTAAGCACAGGTTGTCTGTCAAGCTGATGAGGCTGAGGTTGCTCTTGGCGGGAGATATGGTCTGGTGTTGCAGGTCAGACCTCCTCTCCCGGGTGACAGGTGATAAAGACGCTGTTGCTCAACGCCAGTTGGGGCTCTGACACATGCAAGTTCATCCCTTGTTTGGTCTTTATGTAGTGAGGATGCTCTCCACAGCTGGCCTGCTGCCAGTGCAATGCGGAGACCACTTGCCTGATTTTTCTCGTAGGACAGGGAGAGCGTCCTCCCACTCCTTCCTGTATCTCTCAGACAAGTCATGATCTGCTGTGGTGTCAGGGATCCTCTGAGATCTTGGGACATCCATACAAGGAAGCCGTCTGCTTCAGAGCGGGTGCAAAGACAGCAACTGTTACAGCTGCTCTTTTCAGGCTTTGCTCAAGAAATCAGTGGCAATGCGGGGGGGACCCAAAAAGTTGCCTTCAGGAGTTTGAGCTGCTCAGTGCTGATGTATTTTCACCAAGGTAAGTCAGAAGATACTTCAGAAAACTGGAGGTTAAACACATAGGGAGCTACCATGAGAGGCTATCAGCATGAGCATGTTGGGTGCTGGGTGGATGAAGTCACACAGAAGAATTCCCTTCGTAACGTAAGAGGCATCACATGCACACGGAGGGGAGAAAAAGACTGCCGTCGAACTGAAGGTGAGCAAAGTTCTCCTCTGCAGAGGGCTCGTGGTCACATGCACGCAGCAAGCGCGGAGCTGAAGAGCTTCCCCCACTTGCACATCATCTCTCCTAGGCCAAGATTGCCTTCTTCCATCTATTTTAAAAAGCATCTTAAGTAGTAAAGGCCCTTTTTCATCAACAGTACAACTTGCTCTGCTAAGTAACGTCAACACATTTAAAAAGTACTTGTCACATCTCAAATTCTGTTGTGAAGCATGTTGGATGTCATTCTGCCAATACCTTGATTAATGTTGGATTAACTTCGTGGTGCACCACATGTGGCTGTTCACTCAGCTCCTGCTCGGGTGTTGGGCTAATGTGCCGCTCCTCGTGTACATTGGGAGCAGCACTGTTGGGTTAAAGCAAGGGCATTGTGTATGCTGCACACAAGGAACAGGAGAAGATAAAGTCCATCAGATCCTGCAGCATGGTGGCAGCAGCTGGCAGGTTGGGATAAAACTCTTGGGAGGTGTTGTGGAAGAGTGTTTTTGACCACTTAAAACAATCACTGCCAAAGGTATTATCAAAAGTGATTTTTAATGTGCATTTATAAAAGTCAGACTTAAAGTTCGATGGCAAGGTTCACTCTGTTTCTACGTGAAAGAAAACATAGAACGGAAAATCAAGTTAGAATTGATGATTTATACAGAGACTGAAGATGTAGAAAGGTAAGGGAGACCTGTAGAGTTACTGGACCTCCTTGCTTTCTAAACTGTTTCTCAGAGAAGAGTCTAGGTGCAGCTAGATGCAGTCTTAATCCCAGACTTGTTCAACAGTTATGTAAAAGGTAAGGAAAATATCTTATTATGTTAATTTGTCAGGGAATGACCGATGATGGATCCTACGTAATTTTGAGGTAGAAGCAATTTAAGATTTATTAACACTGTTACGGTAAACCACAAGGTTAGGTTGAATGATTTTTAACAATACTTAATCATCAGCTTAATATAAGGGTGATTTAATAAAATTGGTCATAATCAAGACCGTAAAGTTTCCTAAATTGAATGCACACACACACTAATACACAGATGGATATAGAGGTTAACTTATGATGGTAAATTATTGGTACCCAATGGACTTTGAAAGCTCGTGAAATCTAGTTTTAGTGAATTACTCACTGTTTTCCTTTGTCAACATTTGTCATTAGACAGTCTTTGAACCCTTTTCCTTTGTCACCATCTAACAATGGGTGATCTTGGAAGTCTTCACAAAATCTATTCATCAAAATCCTCACAAAATCTTCTCTGAGAGGCGTCCCAACTCAAGGGGAGATAGGGGGTCACAGCCCACCGCAATCCCAGAGAGCTCAAACGGTGTCACTCAGAGTCACTGTTTATAGGTTTGCAAGACTTTAGGACAGTAATTTTTCATTTTGGCCATAATTCTTGTCAGGTAATTCTGGTTTCTTCCAGAGTGGGCTACAATCTGGGCTGCAGGAGTTAGAGATAGCTTTCCCAGACAACAGGAGTTCCTGGTACAGCTAGGGAGCACTAATTGTCCTACCTCACTGTCAGGCAGCAGGAGTTTTGGGGAGGCTGTGGGAGTGCCTAACCATCCCAACTCGCTGTCCTTATATAAAGACCAAGACAGTGCCAGATCATCCCAGCTCGCTGCATTTGTAGCTGAAGTGAGAAACTTTAACAAAATAGATGCAGGGCTCTCAGCAGGATAAGCTCTCAGCAGGATGGGCTCTTGAGATAAGGGAGGGGCTGCAACTACTGAGTCCCAAGATAAGGAACGAGGATTCAAGGAATTCTAAATTGACATGCTGAAAAGACCTAATTGGGTGAAAAGTCACGAGAGGAAGAGGAAGCATCTTCAATCTTCATCCTGAAGACCCCCGCCCAAAACCACCAGGAACCACTGCGCAGACACAACCGGGAGGAACTCGGGGTGGGATTTATGATAATGAATTCTCAAAACTAATTGTAATATCTCTCCCTATTCTTGGGATTATAATGAATACGTAAACATTTTACACTATGAAAAAGGAGCTGCTTTTCGCTTCAAGGTGTGCACGTTTGTGGAGAAGCGATCCCCCGTGCACCCAGCGGTGAATAAACATACCTTCTTTATAACCTTACTGGTTGTAAAGTCATTACTCCGCACGTCATAGCCAAGACAATAGCACGGTGTTGGCTGGCCCTGACGTCGCAGTGTGGCCCAGGGGATCTGCACCACCCCAGGAGAAATGGCACAGAGCACACGTACAAGCTGAAAGGTAGATGCAGGTCAGCTTACCCAAAAAAGCCCCTGGAGCTGGCCCAAGAGCAGCCAGACTGCAGAGGTTCTCCTGTTTGCCACCACCATGTGGGGATGGGGATGGGGACAGGAGAACCTGCACTCACACCCTCTGGTAGCACTTCGGCTTGTGCGCGGGTGCAGGTCAGTGAATCTGTGAGTTAGGGGGTTAATGAAGTAGCAGATGACAATATTAACAAATTGGACCAGTCTGTTACAAGCAAGTTGATTTGATTGATGATTTTTACTTCAGGTTTTTTTTTTACTTGTTGAGCTCCTGAGATGAAGTTTCACTTCCAGAGGAAGTGGCACTGCTGAAGAGATGGTGAAAAATGACAGACGAGCAGAGGAAGAAGCTCAGCCAGGCTGTGTGAAGCGTCTTGTGACAAACCTTTGCCCAAGCTAGTGTGCAACTGAAAATGGATGCGAAACCATGTCTCCTTCTGCTTTCCTTTAGTGACATGTCGTGGCTGTGAGCTGCTACAAAGTAGGTGACACCCTTGGCCCCAGCCGTAAGCTCCCTGCTGTGTGCTGGACCTCATGTTTGGGTGTCCATGGCATGAGGGGTTTGGGCAGGTTGCCCAGGTGCCAATGCACTCCCCAGCCATAACCCCTGCAGCGTTTTCTGCCTGATCAGCCAGGCGAGCGGACCCATGCCACTGTGTGCGGTGTCCCTGGCATGGGAGGGACAAGGAACACGCAGGTGTGGGGAGGGAACAAGTCTTGCCTTTTGCCAACTGCAGTCGCCTTGGTTTTGGTGAGATGTGAACCTGACCCTTAGCTGTATTTCTAAGGGCTGTGAAAATTTCCCCTAGCACTTGCTCAGCTCCTTTCTCCTCTGGCTTTTATAGTTGAAGGGATTTTCCTTTTGCCTGAATCATCTTATGAAGAGAGGAACTGGAGGTGTTCAGTCTGGAGAAAAGAAGGCTGAGGGGAGACCTCCTGGCCCTCTACAGCTCCCTGACAGGAGGATGCAGAGAGCGGGGATGAGTCTCTTGAGCCAAGGAACCAGCACCAGGACAAGAGGGAATGGCCTCAAGCTGCACCAGGGCAGGGTCAGACTGTCTCTGAGGAAGTATTTCTTTGCAGAAGGGGTTGTTGGGCGTTGGAATGGGCTGCCCAGGGCAGGGGGGGAGTCCCCATCCCTGGAGGGGTTGAAGAGTCGGGTTGACCCAGCGCTGAGGGATCTGGTGGTTGGAAACAGTCAGTATGAGGTTCATGGTTGGACTGGAGGATCTTGAAGGTCTTTTCCAACCTTGATACTTCTGTGATTCCAAGTTGTGGGAAGGAGGCAAGGTTTGGGGGAGAGCTGCTCCTCCATTGAACCAGCTGAGACATCTGGAAAAAAACCCAAGAAGTTCCAGATGCACAAGCCCTTTTCCATGCCTGAAACAAAACACCATTGAAACTCTGAGGTCAGTCTGTCTCTTGCAAGGGTTGGGGAAACCAGAGCATTGGAGAGAGGCCCCCCCAGACACCCTTCTCCGCCAGGCAGCCCCCCCTGACCTGCACACCCATGGGCTTACAGCAGACCCTCTCTAAACGAACCCAATTCTCACCACTTGAGATGCCAGGGTTTGTGTAACGAAGAGCATAAGGCAGCATACTGGGGAAGGTGGCTTTGCTCATCTGTGGTAGTGTCTTAAGCTGCATGATGGAGTTGTATCCAATGGTACGGAGAATAGGTGAGAATGTTTGCCTATGGATGGCATTGGCATAAAATGGAATAAACTAATTCCTGGTTGCCACTTCTTTGTAAAACACAACGGTAGACTGCATCATTTATACTTTATTCTTTGCAGAGAAAGCAAAAATGTGCTCAGGGAGTATTTTTTTAATCTGCACTCCCGAATCTTTATCGAAATTGCATTTACTGTTTATTCTTTGCAGAGAAAGCAAAAATGTGCTCAGGGAGTATTTTTTTTAATCTGCACTACTGAATCTTTATCGAAATTGCATTTACTGTAATACATATTAAATTGGTGAATATTGGAAGGGCTCAAACCAATGAATTTCTGATTAAGACTAAACTGTGATCATGAAAGTTTTGCTTGTGTTTGTTTCCCAAGGACTCCTCAACTGTTTTTCCTCAGCCTCTTTGTCTGTCTACACAAAAGTAAAATGCTCCCTGTAAACTCACTGATGGCAGCCTTCAGTGGGCACTTGGGCAAACTGAGATAAGGGGAACTCGAACAAAAGGACACAGAGACACAATCTAGGGAGGATGATCTCCCAATTTAGGAAGAAAACATCTGGACTTTACTGCACAGCTATGCTCGGACTATGTAAATGAATTCCGGTAATTGATTATCAGAAGACACCCCCTTCCAGGAAATCTAACAAATATATATAATTTGTGTGTATGTAAACTGATGTCCCTTGCTAGTTTGGGGTAGCCCTTATGGTGGAGAATCCCTGGCGACCCTGGTGCTGCTAATAAAGAATTCCTGCTTAACAGTTATGTTGGATTCTGACTGTTAATTTCTTCGTTTAAGTATTAATTTCTGCTGATTTTTTCCACTATCTGATTGGAAATATCTTATTCTTACCACATGGAAAAAGGCATTACAGGTGTGGTTTTGTTAGCATGTCTCCTTCCCTACTACTGAGGCATTCTGCTCCTGTGGTCATGCTGTGGCTGATGCTGTGCAGCCAACTGCCTCTCTTCCCGCAGTGCCACTTCACGGACCTGCAGAAGCTGCCCGTGAAGGGGCCTGTGGCCACCAGCCACTGGCAGAGTCCCAGCCAGGCCCCGTGGTGAGCTCTGGCCAGAAACCACAGCGCCTGTGATGGGAGACAACGGGCGCTCCGGGCTGGCGCTGGGCAAGGGTGATACTCTTGCTGTGAGTTTCAGGAGTTTGCGTTTTGATTTCAGTGGTTGAGATTTTTGCAGGGTTTTTTGTCTGACTGAAATGGTGGGTAGAGGGCACCTCATTAGCTGAGGCAGGTGTTTATGGTGGTGTTTGCTCAGGGTGACAAAGGGCTTTGATGCACCAGGATTGCAGATAGAAGTGGGCTGCTTTTCTGTGGAAGAAAAGCACTTGCAGAGCCCGGTTGCTCAGGCAGTCAGTGCCACCCCAGCTCTGAATAGAGGATGGACTGTTAAAAATCTTTAAAATGTTGCTGACAGGCTTTTATTTTAATGTGTTATCTCCCATACTGACCATGCCTTTCAGCTTCCCATTTCCCTCCCTCCCCAGCAAACTCCCAGGCTAACTGGCATTTTGCATGAAGCCAGTCTACCCAGCCGGCGGGAAGTCAGGTATCTCCTCTCCTAGAAGGCATCAGCTGAACTACAGCTTTTCACAAACTTCAGTTCCCACAGCCTCTTGCAATGTTTTTGAAAAAAAAAAAAAAAAAAGAAAAAAAGTGTAGATCCAGGCAGGGGTCAGCAAGGCAGCCCCATTCTAAAGCAGGGACAGCTGCAGCTAAACTTTGGAGCTGTTGGAAGCCAAGGGGAGCATTTCAGGACAGGGCTCACTGTTATCTCAGCAGCACTATTTGTAAAATGCTCCACTTGATGCACCATAAATCCTGGCCTGTCAACAAAGCTGGTGAGTTGCAGTTTAACCTGAACTTCTTTCCCATTTCTGGGTGAAGAGAGAGAAGGGGAACACACCATGAGCACTTCACATGGGATGCTTTGAACTTGTGATGCTCAGATTCATTCTATGCTCTCTGCAAACTCTGTTATTGTGTTGGGAAACAAAAACTGCTGTCCTGGTGTCAGAGCTTCTCTACAGAACAAGGAAGTGCATCCAGAACGGTCAGTGACTCCCACAGGGCATGAACGGTTAAATATTTATGGCATGTTAGTGAAGAAATAGTAAATAGTAGTATTGAGATGAGGAGCTAGGAAATTAAAATAGGATATAGAAATTAGGCACTCAAGAAATGAAGGTATAACTTAAAGATGGAAGATTTAGAGATCAGGCTAGGGGCTAGAGGCCCATTAATAAAACGATAACTAAGATTAAATAGGATAATACATCATAGTTGATGGGCCAGAGAGCAGAACAATATAGAAACCTTGATTGATGGCAGCTGTGAGAGAATACTTCCTGATGGAATAGGAAGACAGCCCTAAAAACTGGTCAAAACCAACTCTAAGGTCTGGCCTGAGTCCAGGAAGCTACAGAGACTGCGCAAGAAAATGAGGGAAAAGGTTCAACAGAGAGGAAGAGGAGCTACTTCATCTCTGCAACCCCAGCCCACGACCACCAGGACACACTGCGCAGACGCAGCTAGGAGGAGACCGGGGCGGAAAATATGAAGATGACTTTCAGGCTCATTATAATACAAAGCAGGGATAAGTCATGCATCTATATAGGTGTATTATGAATATGTAATGTTTTGTAGCATAAAGCCAAGACAAGGTGCCACGAGAGGTGCCCACGTTTGTGGTGATACCCTGTGCACCTCAGCGCTGAATAAACACACCGACTTTATAACCTTAGGGGTTGTGGAGTCGTGTTTCAGCAAGTCAGTATTGCATAGAGAGAAATGGATGCATGTATGGTAAAGATTCATTTAATTTTACAATAGCTGGGCTACATGGCTTGTAACAAGCACTTAGGGAATCAGGCTAATTTTTATAGAAAGCCTCCACATGGGGTATATTTACTAATTCAGAAATGAAACCCCAAATGCATCCCCTAAGAAGGAGCAGGGAGCACACTTGCTGCAGGTGGCAGAGAGAATTTTTCCTTGAGGGGAGGGAAAAGCTCAGAGTGGGGCACCCTGAGGTGCTCTTCATTTAGTCTGGTCTGAAATCCAAGAAGTATACTTCTTCTCTGGGGGAAAAAAATGTTGTAAAAATGTCTATCCCAAAGGATGCACATTATTCAATGCTCTTCTCCCCCAAACAACAAACACATGCACTCACAGTTGAGTAAGACAATATGCATGCAACCATTTTTTAAAAAGATGAAAGCAGTCTATCTCATTCTGGGGGAAAAAAAAAAAAAAAAAAAAAGTTGTGCTCTGCATGTGTGTTAATCCCGTAGTTATACTGAGAAGGCACAGCTCCTGACTTCCCCCTCCAGTTACCTCCCACAGTTAATACCAGTCAGAGCTTTCAGTTTAGTTTCATCTTCCCCAGAGCGACGCTGTGCAGGGTCCCAGCTGCCAAGGAAGGCTGCACAGACAGAGGCTGCTCACCACAAGGTTGGTTCTCTTAAATCATGAAAATAGTAAAACCTTGTTAGCCTGGGAGAGTGGGATAATAGTGAAAAAGTAAAGGTGTTTTTTTTTGTTTGTTTGTTTGTTTTTTTTTTTTTAATTTTTTCCTGCTTAGCACATAATTTAAAGCAAAATATATGGTAAATCCTACTTGGGATGGGGGCGGGGGGGGGGGGGAGCTTTTAAAAAGCTTTGCATAAAAGCTGGATTATGGAGAGGTTTGGGTTTTGGTTTTTTTTTTTTTTTTTAATTTTTCCCCTGCTTTCTCCTGCTACCAGAATTTATCACTGCGTTAAAGGAATCTGGCTGGGACTTTGCTCTCTGTTGAAATCGGTCTCTTTTATCTGCATGGGTGCTCGCTCAAGCCTAAATTCCTTTTAGCAAGGCTGCTTAGTTGCACGTGTTTTCTGGTAGGCTCTGAGGATGTGCTGGATGTAGCTGCTGTCCTGCCAGAAGCTTGGATGTAGTTGCTTTTATACGTTGTTGCCTGATTTCCCTGAGCACTTGCTGTCCTTTTCAATGGGGTGTGCTATTGGTGACAAGAGCATCTTTATGTTGCAGTCTCTTCATGAATGTTTGCAGCGAAGAGAATGATATGTGATTAAGACTCGTACGGAGAACACTGTGCATTTGTAAAAGTGGAGAAAGTAGTGAGATTTACCAATCAGAGGTAAATCTGCTGTAGGTCGGGAGAGGGAAGCACCCCGAGGCAATTCTGGCTCACAGTTTCCCTCTGGACACTTCCCTGACACTGCCGGGCTTGCAGGCTGCCCAGTGCTGCCAGCAGTGGGAATTCTGGAGGAGCCATCCTTGTTCCAAAGGATGGAGAGGGAGGATGTCCCCCCCTCCCCGCGCCCAGCATGGCCCACTTCATTTCAGTTTCGTTTCTGAGCTCAGAAACTGGGTGGGGAGCAGCCTGTCCACTCAGCAGCATGGCTCTGCCGTTGCCAGGCTGCTATTTCTAAAAAGAAAACAGAAAAACCAACCCAATTTGAAGCAAAAAGTCTCAATGAATGTGAGCAAGCAGTTTATCTTTTTTTTTTTTTTTTTTTTTTTTTTTTCTTGTCTTCTTCTTCCCCTTTCTTCTATTTGTGCATGACTAGAAGAACCTGGCCAGCTAGAAGTACCTGGCCTTGAGGCAAAACTTGCTTTGAATTGTTATCTGAGAGTTTTGGTGCTGTCTTTTACACAAAAATTCTCTCTAGTCAAATACACAAAATTACTTTTCCTATTACTGGGGGAACAGGAAACAGATTTTTGGTTTTATCAGACCTGTTTACTTGTTCTTTTAACTGTTTTGGTTCTGTTACACAAAAATTATTCTTCCTATTGTTACCAAAACCGGTATAAAGACCTTATCAACACCAGTGTGATGTAGATAAGCAGATATTCCTTTATTAGCAGCGAAGAGGACTTGTCTCACCAACAACGCACACTTAATTCATATAACATACTGATTATGTAGAATACAATAATACATTTTAATCAAGTGCTCATACATAAACATGTTAATTCCTGGAAATCATTTCTATATTTCCCACCTATTTACAATTCTGTGCAATAGAATCTAGAAATGAGTCTGGGGTGTAATAAGAGTCAGCGGTCACGATCTCCCCCAGTCGGAATTGCCTTTTACCTGGTTTCTTCATAACTTGGCAGACATAGGCGGGTTGTTAGAGTTCATTTTCTCTAATTTCTATTAATCTTACCTAAGATTCTAGCTTTTCACATGCAAAAAAGTAAAGCATTATTTCAGGATTAATAATTATTGAACTTTGTGGCCCATGCGGTCTTATTATTCTCTGAATTTTATAAAACTAATATTCTTATAAAATTCTATTCAATTATTTAATCATGATTATTTCTCATCGTAAGGTCCAAAATCATCCACTTAAATCAATAACAAATGAATGGCAATCTGTAACACTATTGCTGGGAGAATAGGAACACAGAGACTTGGTTTTATTAGACCTGAGGCTTAACTGAGTTTTAAGATTTACTTGCTCTTTTAACTGCAGGAAGGCAAGGACTCGGGTTTGGACTTTGGACATAGCATTGAGTGTCTGCCTTTCTGGCTCTCTGTGACAAGAAATTGGAGATAATAGTTTTCTACGGTATCTCTCTTTTGTGGAGCCTGGCTGCGTTACAAAGAAATGTGAGAGCACAGTTGCTTCCTGCATGCTTTGAACCTGTGCCAAAACGGACTTAGTGTAAAATATGCCAAGTTCAACAACCAAAATGCCCAAGTCACTGGCTTTAGCCTAGGTTCACTGCTTGGCATGAGGGAAATTGGTCAACTGTGTCTAAGCACCAGCGAAGGCTTTCTGGGGTGGAGTGGGGAATGTCAATGGTCTGATGCTGTTTTGAAGGCTGGATAAAATGGCAGAAAATGCAAAAACCTCGGAAAGACACAAATGCAGGTAAGATGTGGTTATGCTTTGTCACTTCCAGTGGCATCAAGGGAGCTGGGTGAAAGACTGCCTGCTGAAGAGCAGTGGCAACCAGGTCGGCTGGGGGATCAGACTGACCACAGTTTTTTCCCTAACTGTCCTGTTCCCCTGCTGTCTCTTTCAGAAGAGTGACCAGAAATGGCCGTCTCAACCGTCGTGACAGTCCAGCCGCAGTACGGCATGGCTGCTGCCTCGAGGAACATGTGGCAGACGGGGCTGATGGACTGCTGCAGCGACTGCGGTGTATGTGAGTGCCTCCTGCAGTCCCATCCTTCAGCCATCAGCAGTGTCCCACGCCCTCGTGGGACATTTTTCTCACCCCTGCCACTTGGGTTGATGGTGTGATAGCTATAGACACGCAGCTTGGTCCTCCTCCGCTCCTGCCCCGATGCCGGCGGTGCTGGGCGGGCAGGCAGAGCCTCACCCGCCGCTGTGTTTCTCCCCCTGCCAGGCTGCTGTGGGTTGTTCTGCTTCCCCTGCCTTGCCTGCCAAGTGGCCGGGGACATGAATGAGTGCTGCCTGTGCGGGACCAGCGTGGCCATGAGGACGCTCTACCGCACCAGATACAACATCCCGGTCAGTGGTTAACCTGCCCCCTCACCGTGCTGCGAGGCTGAAAGACAAGGTGCCCCTGAGACCCTTCTCTGCATACCAGGGATGAGCACAGGGCAGCAGCACTCACCGCTCACCCTTTTTTTTCACTTTTGTATCCTGCATGATGCCAGGAGCACAGGACAGGGGTTGGGATGCCCTCGGCCACACTGAACCTTGTGCTGGTGTCCAACAACACGCATTAATTGGTCACAGCTGCCTCCAAGCATCCTTTATGTGGGGCACGTGTCCTGCATTCAGCTGCCACTGACCACAGTGGCTTGTAGAATCTCAGTTGCTGCTTCCCCATGCCACCCACAATCTTTGAAAAATAGGAAGGATTTGAGAGAATTGCGGTCAGACTAAAGAACAGATTGTCAGTTGCACAGATAAGCATCTGTAATCAGAAGCAGGAGGATTCTTCCCACTGGGGGTTTGTACTGCCCCCAGTGCAAACCATAGTGGCCCAAGTCCAGTTTGCACAAATTCTCTTTCTCTGTGTTTTCCCCCCAGTCTTAACTGCAGAAGCTGGAAGGTAAGTCGCTATCTGCAGCCTGCAGAAAGGACTCCCTCCTGCCTTTCCACTGTTGTGAGGTTCACCAGCCCTGCTTTTTAGTGTCTGCTACTTGGGATGCTGCAGCCAGCCAGGAAACAAAGGGCACACTACATGAAATGTGATTAACCTTTTCTTGGCTGAAACATGGCTTTTGGATAGCCTACATCCCTAACCAATTTCTTCCTAACAGGGATCCATTTGCTCTGACTTCTGTACCACCATGTGGTGCCTCACATGTTCCGTTTGCCAGCTGAAGAGAGATATCAACCGGAGGAAGGAGCTGGGCATATTCTGGTAAGCTGGGCGTGCTGGCGCTGGTTTATAAAGCCGCTGCTGCACGCAGCTTCGCAGCTTCGCGGAGTCTCCTGCCAACACCTGACACAGGGTGGCTGCAGTGGGAAAATGGCCGTGGACAGGTGACAAGAATGACCTGTCCCACAGCAAAATGTTGCTGGGAACGTTGTGCAGGACTGGGGGGACATGGGCGGTGTGGCGAGGCACGGCCCTGCTCCCTGACCTTCCTGTCCCGTTGCAGATGCTGCCGTCCTCACTGTGCCCCGTGGAGCTGCTGTGGGCAGGAGTGCCTGCTGCCCTGGCTGGTGGGGAATGTACCACAGGGGTTGCCTTGTTAATGGTTTGTTCCCCCTTCCCAGAGTAATACCATGAATAAACAGCAGAATTTGTGCATGTGTGTGTGTGTGTCACTCTTGCAGTGCCTGAAAGCACCCGTCCTTCTCCCACTCTGTCTGTATCAGCAGCCTCTGGTGCAGCTGAGATTTCCTTGTGCCCACTACAGAGGAAAATTTTCACTAGTATTTTGTTATTTGCTCGCTTTTAGAAAGGATGTTTAATGGATAGGAGGAGTAAGTGTTGCTCATCCAAGTTGTAAAATTTGGAAAAGCAAATTCTGCTTGGGACAGGGAAGGGATCTTACCCCTGTACTCGGCACTGGTGAGGCCACACTTCGATTCCTGTGTTCAGTTTTGGGCCCCTCACTACAAAAAGGCCATTGAATGACTCGAGTGTGTCCAGAGAAGGGCAACGAAGCTGGTGCAGGGTCTGGAGCACAGGTCTGATGGGGAGCGGCTGAGGGAACTGGGGGGGTTTAGTCTGGAGAAGAGAAGGCTGAGGGGAGACCTCATGGCCCTCTACAGCTACCTGACAGGAGGGTGCAGAGAGGGGGGATGAGTCTCTTGAGCCAAGGAACCAGCACCAGGACAAGAGGGAATGGCCTCAAGCTGTGCCAGGGCAGGGTCAGACTGTCTCTGAGGAAGTATTTCTTTGCAGAAGGGGTTGTTGGGCGTTGGAATGGGCTGCCCAGGGCAGGGGGGGAGTCCCCATCCCTGGAGGGGTTGAAGAGTCAGGTTGACCCAGCGCTGAGGGATCTGGTGGAGTTGGGAACAGTCAGGGTGGGGTTCATGGTTGGACTGGAGGATCTTCAAGGGATTTTCCAACCGACATGATTCTGGGATTCTGTGGTCTGGGGCAGAGTTGGGGCTTCAAGCAGGCAGGTTATGGCTGCAGGCCACTGAGTGCCAAACTGACCCTGCTGTGGTGGCCCAGATGGCCACCCAGGGCTGCTGGCTGGTCAGTCTCACCTTTCTGAATGTGAAGCCACGGGGATTTTTGGCTGCCTGGCACTAGTCCACCTCCTGTGCTGCAGTGACACGCTCCCCTATTGGAACCTGAGCATGAATTCCCACCCGCCTGCGAGTAAAAATTTGGTTGGGTTGTGGGTTGGCCAAGTGCCCTCCGTGGGTCAGCCCTGCCATCTCCTGGCCACGGCCGGGTAAAGCAAGCCTGCCTGTGAGCAACACGCTCTCCCTCCAAAAGGCAGAGGTTACACCCACCCTCCCTCCATCACTCTCGCAGGGATGCTGAATGATTTTTGATCCCTACAGATCTCCCCTAGCTTCACTCTCTAAGGGAAATATTTTTTCCCCCCGCCTTTGCCTTCACCTTCGCCACAAACCTTGTAAAAGGCAGGTAGAGGCTCTGTCAGTGATGGTGGGGTGGGTCTGCATTGCAGCACTCTCACCTGCTTAAACCTCAGATGACCCGGATGATCCCTGGAAATACAGAAAACCTCATTTTTAACCGAAGAGAGGTAAAGGCAGGGAAATATGGAGAGAGGGAGAGAAGTATCATGTGCCTGCGTCACCCAGTGAAGTTACAGTCAGTTCTTGCTGTCCAGGGCAGGGGGGTGTCCCCATCCCTGGAGGGGTTGAAGAGTCAGGTTGACCCAGCACTGAGGGATCTGGTGGAGTTGGGAACAGTCAGTGTGAGGCTAATGTTTGGACTGGAGGATCTTTAAGGTCTTTTCCAACCTGGATGGTGCTGTGATTCTATACTGAGGCTTAACAAAGGAAAGACGCTGCACCCGCAGGGGCATACAGCTTAAGGCAGCTCAGGAGCCCGAAGGCAAACCACCCTTCTCTGAAAACTGCTACGGAAAGTGGTGTGTTCCATCAGGGCTCCGGGCCTGTGGGATGCTGCAGTGGGGAAAGGTGAGGGGTTGGCAGCAGGAGCTCACCAGAAGCGGCAGCGAGCTTGCAGCAACGAAAGCTGCAATTGCACAAAGCAGCACCTGAGCTGGCGTCTGGTCTGTTAGCCAGAGGGAGCAGAGGTCGTTTGCTAGGGAGCACCCAGAGCATATAAAGGAACCAGGAAAAAGGACACACATCTCTGGGGACAAGGGCAGCTCAGCGGGTACGTATGGCTTAGCTTTGTTCGGGCAAGAGCTGTGGTATAAAGCTATAGAAACTGCTCTATGGAAGCGGTGTTGGGGAAGGGGCAGAAACAGAGGTGAGGTTTTCTACCTGGAAAAACTACATCAGAGCTGAACCAGAATGTGCTGGGTGCTGCTGACAGGCATCTCAACAGAATGGGCAGCAGTGTTAAAGGACAGCAGCTTTGCATTGCATAGTTGTGCACACACGTTTGTGCCTATACATAACAAAATGCTGCTTTATGACCTTGGTTATTGGTGAAATGTGGCTGTGTGCACCTCAGGATCCATTTTGTTCCCATCAGCTTTTCCAACACTGCTGGTGGTGCCATGGATGTAGACTTGGGGGCATTTGGGGTGATGTGTTGCGTGTGCTGGGCCATAGTCACCTCTTAGAAGATGAACGTGCAGTGGAAACTTCTCTGGGCCGCTGCCTGCTCTGCATTCCAGCCTTCATCCACCCAGGTGTGCTTGTACCTGGGGAGGGGCAGGGAAAGTCCATGGTCAGCCCTGCCTGCAAAGGGCACAGTTTCTGTGTAGCAATGGGCAGCGCCCGGCTGCATTTTCACGATGTGCTGCTACTAATCTTGTTATCTGGTGGTGAGGGAAGAGCCTCCTTTGGCACGGGAGGCTGCTGAGTTCCTGCCCCTAAAACTGCTGCTACTGCTGCTCCCATGCATGCTTCTGCCTGTGGTCCCTGCTGTCCTGCCTTCTGCTTGGAATCCCTGTCCCTGCATGGGACACCCATGCAGTCCCTGCCTGGTGTCCCCGCTGCATGGCCCGGCCGTGATCTGTCCCCTCCCGTGCTCCTCCTGGCCCCTGCTTTGTCATAAATCGTCCCGTGACAAGTCTGGGGCTGCTGTTTTGGCATGCCATGAGGTGTTACTTTGGCTGCAGAGGTGGCAGGAATTACCTGGGACCTCGTGCGTGAACAAGAAGGGACAGCCAGCCATGGCAGGGGGTGTCCAGCGAGGGACAGTGGGCGCCACGGCCCCTGCTGCACCCACAGGTGGTGGGATTGCTGTGCTTACTCTGAAGGTCCCTGCCAACAGCCAGATGACTTGTCCCAGGGAAGGCACAGCAGCATTTTTACTGCTCAGCAGCCCTGTTCAGTAGCAGCAGGAAAATACCCTTGTTTTTTAACTCTTGGTGGGGGCCAGTGACTGGAGCAACCCACCAGCTCTCAGTTCATCCTTCAAGGCCACTTGTCACCTAATGGGAGCAGATACTGGTGTCTCAGATAGGGTCAGCCCAGCCACGCTTCTGTGCCAGGAGAAAGCTTCAAAAAGTCATGAGCAAATCACACAGAGAATTCTTACAAGTTTTCTTCCCTCTTAACGATGTAATTCAACATCCCTTTGCTTCTCCATGTACTGCCAGGGGACAAGTGCCAGCCATACAGCAACGGGCTGTGTCTGACAGCAGAGCTGTGTCCAGGCCAGTCTGTAAACGGGAGCCACAGGAGCTACTGGCAAAGCCACTGACCCCCTTGCTGCCCGTTGACAACAGTCAATACAAATGCAATGCCACAGCCTGTATCTCTCTGGTGTTGGAAGTGGGTAATGTGCTTGATGGCATCATCTGAGTGCTGGGCATAGTATATTTATCCCACTGTATTCTTGTTAAGTTCTGTGTGTATGTGTAATTCTGATGGGAAAACAATCCCAGTCACTTTATAGCGTTTTAACAGAAATTACAGAGATTAATCCCATGCTTCAAAACATAAATGCTTCCCCTGTTTTTCTTTTTACTCCTCCCAGTCTCCCAAAACTCAGGTGCTCCCTTGTCACACAAGGGCTGGGAGCTCCAGGGCAGGGAGGAGAGAGCTGCTCTGCGGGCACCCCCAGCCATCACCCTGGCAGGACAAACGTGACAAAGCCGGGCAGGGGCAGGCAGGACACAAACTGTTTGCAGGTGTTCTGTTCGACACTCCTAACACCCATTGCGGAAATGCCCGTGGGCTGTGCAGGGATGCAGTGGCTGCAGAGGACCTTCCTGGGGAACTGCCCTGGGACCCTTCCCGAGCAAAGGAGCAGCAGCCCACCGTGACGGTGCCTGAAGCTCAGTCAGCTTTCCCTCTCGTGATTTCTTTGCTGAGTTTGTGTGCAGTGGGCTGGGAGCGGGAGGGAGCCCTCATAGCTATTAGAGCATGGGAGCCTTTGCACCTCGTCTCCATGCTGCTTAACAGAGCAGCGCCGAGCTTGGGCACAGGACAGGGAGTGTGTCTGTATGGGAGTTCTTATGGGAACATCCTCTATTTTATTTTTTTTTACTAATTAAAGCTTCAAAGCTGAAGTGAGAATGGCAGAGGGCGGTGCCACGCCTTGCAGCGGGCAGTGGGAGGGAAGGGGCCATGGGTGGAGATGAGGTGGAGGTGGAATTGTTACATGGGTCAGGTAGGTTTGGGGATTTGGTGCTGTGGAGTGGGAACTCTGCTGCTCTCAGAGGCTGCAGCCCCTCGCTGGGGAGGATGGGCAGGAGCAGGGCGCCAGGAGCTATGGGGGCGCCAGGAGCTATGGTGGCCCCAGGGAACAGAGGAAGAGGAGGATGAGGATGAGGCACTGGCATAGACTGGCAAGTGAAGGGGGGATGAGAACTGGTGACTGGGCTTAGAGTGATGGAAAAGGCCAAGGAAAACCCACTGCCTTGAAGCATTCTGAGAAAGCAGGTGAGGAAGGAAGGGAGAGGGGGAGGCAAACAGGCTGGGATGCTCAGGGAGAAAAGCAAAGATTAAGGTGACTACTGAGAGCTTTAGAAAGCTAGGACTGAGCTGTAGTAGCTTTGGGACACTGCAAACTTAAAAAAAATTTACCATTTTAAGCAGGTAATGCTGAAAGATGAACTGGGTGTAAAAAGACAGGCTTGAAGTGTTGAAGCACTGAGGCTCTGAAGCAGAAGGACCCTTATACAGAGGCATTTTACTTGAATAGGCAGGGGGATGAGGTGCTGCTGCCTTTGGTGGGGTGCTGGTTTTGAGGAGGGCTTTGCTGCGAAGGACAGTGGCAGCTCCTGGCAGAGCTGTGCCCCCACTTTGTGGTGGGGATGGCAGTGTCCTGGCAGTGGGGAACCCTCAGGGACCTGCGCTGTCCTCTCCGTTGTCGAATGCAGCAGCCTGAGCAGGACACCCACTTAGGAAACACCTGCAGCATCTTTCTCTAATGGCTTTTCCTTCCAGACCACAAAATTCCTGGAGGGACCCAAGCCCGTACTGGCAATGGCCTCTCACCACGTGATCACAGTCCAGCCCCAGTTTTCGGCTGCCCCACGGGCAGGCGAGTGGCAGACGGGGCTGCTGGACTGCTGCTCCGACTTTGGCGTGTGTGAGTACATACATACCACTTGTTTCTGGTGCTGGCTCATGCTGAGTTTCTGCTGTTTTCCCCACTCCTGCTGCATTGCCCCTGTTGCAAACCCCACTTTTGTGGGTACCAGCAGTGGAGCAGCTCTCATCTGAGGTCAAGAGCCACGGCTTCACATCCCCAGATGGCTTTCTCCACTTTCTTCTTTCTTTGCACCCCTCAGCCAAGTGCGTGTCTCGCTGTCCCACAGGTATTTGCGGAGCCTTCTGCTTCAGCTGAGTGGGGTGCCAAGTGGCTGGGGCCATGGATGAGTTCTGCCTGTGCGGCCCCAGCGTGGCCATGAGGACGCTTTACCCCACCAGATACAACATCCCGGTCAGTAACCGACGCCGGGGCCTGCTCCACTGGGTGCTGGGGTGTGGGTCAGGGAAGGAGAAGGGGGTGCCCAAGAGGAAGAACAACAGTGGGAAGTTGCCAGGGACACATCTGCATCCCTGCTGTGAGGCAGAGGTAATCCTGCCGCACACTGCCTCATCCCAGTCCTCGCTGGGCATAAGCAGCAATGTGCTGGGGCACCAGGGGTGAGCTGCCCAGGCGTGTTAACAGTGAAAAAGTGAAATGCTTAAAAGCTGACGTGGGAAGGGGTTATTCATACAATGTCCCGCGCTTGGCAGGCCTCCATTCTGGGTGACTTCATCTCTGTTGTGTGCTGCCCCATGTGTGCGCTCTGCCAGCTGAAGAGAGACATCAACTGAAAGAAGGAGCTGGGCGTATTCTGGTAAACTGGGCATGCTGGTTTATAAATCACTGCCACACAGACCTGAGTGGGTTCCCAGAGTCTCCCTTTCCCCCGGCGCCTGACTTAAGACACAGGGTTGCTATGGTGCCGAAACAGCAATGGCCAGGTGAAAGGGTGACCTGTCCTGCAGCAAAACGTTGCTGGGAACCTCTTGCAGGACAGGGGATCTGCTCAGGCCCCACCACCTGTGTCCAGCCACGAGACAGGACTAGGAGAAACACACACACACACACACACGCAGACGGTGTGGTGAGGCACGGCCCTGCTCCCTGACCCTCCTCTCCTGTCCTGTTGCAGATGCCGCTGGCATTGCTGCGCCCTGCAAAGCTGCTGCGGGCAGGAGCCGCCACTGCCCTGGCTGGTGGGAAACGCACCTCAGGGTGGTTTGCCTTGATTGTGGTTGATTCCCCCCGGCAATAAACAGCAGAGTTTGTCCTCCTGCCTGCTTGTTGTTATTTCTTTTTGTGTGTCTTGCAGCACCAGAGGACAGCGTTGTACTTTTGTACGCTGTGTGGTCAGAGCAATGCTGATGTTATCAGATAAAGAACTTGCTCTTGCAGACCACACTGTGATGAGACCAGACCACAAACTTCAGTGAGAAGATAAAACAAAACAAAAGCCAAGCCTGCTGCTGACAGCTCAGCTTCTCCATGGACGCTGTCAGCGTGCAGAGCTGGTGACAGCATCACCCCGTGCCTGAGAGCTCCGAACCCATCCTCGTTTCTGCCTGGACAGTCCCCAGCACCAAGACACAGAAGGTGGCATCAGGAGTGTGATGGTGGGGATCACAGTCCCACTTGGTACAAACCTGTCCTGTGGGAACTGCTGCTCTGTGGGATGAGACCCTCACAGCTGTGGGTGTGGGTGTTGGGTGTTATACCAAAAACTTAAGCAATTTAGAATACAAACAACAAGCCCCTTTGTATAATTGTATAAGCTTTGTAAAGACAAGGTAAGGGAGTCTGCATGACAAACAGGCAAGATAAGTCTGTCTGTGTTTCAAGGACCAAACCAAACTGTAATAGGCCCTCTCTGTACAAACTCTGTATAAACAAGATAAGGGAAGCTGCATGCTGAAGAGCAATCTAAACTGGGAGTTACCATATCTTACCCCTGTACTCTGCACTGGTGAGGCTGTACCTTGATGACTGGGTTCAGTTTTGGGCCCATCACTACAAAAAGGCCATTGAATGACTCGAGCATGTCCAGAGAAGGGCAATGGAGCTGGTGCAGGGTCTGGAGCACAGGTCTGATGGGGAGCAGCTGAGGGAACTGGGGGGGGTTAGTCTGGAGAAGAGGAGGCTGAGGGGAGACCTCCTGGCCCTCTACAGCTCCCTGACAGGAGGGTGCAGAGAGGGGGGATGAGTCTCTTGAGCCAAGGAACCAGCGCCAGGACAAGAGGGAATGGCCTCAAGCTGCGCCAGGGCAGGGTCAGACTGGCTCTGAGGAAGTATTTCTTTGCAGAAGGGGTTGTTGGGCGTTGGAATGGGCTGCCCGGGGCAGGGGGGGAGTCCCCTTCCCTGGAGGGGTTGAAGAGTCAGGGTGACCCAGTGCTGAGGGATCTGGTGGAGTTGGGAACGGTCAGGGTGGGGTTCATGGTTGGACTGGAGGATCTTCAAGATCTTTTCCAACTGTGATGATTCTGTGGTATATGGGTAAACTGAGTTGAGGTCTTTGCCTCAAAACAACCACCAGAGACCCTTCCCCAATTCTAGTATGCTTGCACTATGTATTAAGATATCCATATTTCCTAGAAAGGGGTGGATACTTCTCAGAAATTACATTAATATTTATTTATTTTAATGTCTATAAAGAATGTGCCTTTGTCTCTCAATGTGCGTGTTAGGAGGAACGATCCCCTGTGTAATGGCACCAAATAAACTGAGTGTCAGGGAGTTCTTCATTGACCAGGTTTTGGTAACAGTACACCATGGTGGAAAAGCTCAGACAACCTGTGCCTTGCTGGGGCTTGGGGGTGCGAGAGTTTATCCATTATTCCATGGCAAAGAACAAGGAAGAGGTAACTTTGGGTCTGGGATCACTCTTCAGCCGCTGAGCACTGGTTCAGATTGGTTTAAGCTTTGTTGCTTTTAACAGAAAAAGGTGCTTTTGGCCCACAGAGGACAGTGGGCTGGGACTGCATGGGGCACTCAGGCTCTGGCACGTCTGTGCTTCTGTCCTGGAACCTTCAGAACAGGAGTGGGTTTTATTCAAAATACCTTTCCCACCCCCCTGTTTTTTTCACTGCAACTCCTGTGATGTTTTTCTGCAGTGGCCACCGCACCGTCACATCCCTGGTGTGAAGGGGTGAGGCTGTGCCCTTGCTGACGGTGCATGCACCTGTGTTTGCACACTCAAAACATGTGCAACAAGAGAAGATGGTGGTGGCATGGTGACAGCCCGAGCTGGGAGCCGACAAGTTGCGTGTGCTGCGGGGACAGATGTCACTGTGCTGGTCTGTGTGTGGCCCATGGGCACGCGGGGTCACATCTGCCCGCTCCTGGCAGCTGGGCTTAAATCCCCATTGCCCACAGGCTGCCAGGCACAGAGCAGGGGCAGGGGGGCTGGGGCTGAGCCTCCCCCCGCAGCACAGATTTGCCTGATTTGGGGTGGCCAGTTCAGTGACAGCCCTGCTGCTCTGGGATGAGCCAAGAGTGCCCAGGGTGAAGGTATTCAAGGCCACCCAACCGTGACTGCTGGGGTCCCCCCTTCCAATGACAGGTGAGCCCAGCGTGGGGCTCCTCTTGTCCCCATCTTCACAGAATTGTCTTAGTTGGAAAAGACCTTTGAAGCTCCTCCAGTCCAACCATGAACCTCACCCTGACCATTCCCAACTCCACCAGATCCCTCAGCGCTGGGTCAACCCAACTCTTCAACCCCTCCAGGGATGGGAACTCCCCCCCTGCCCTGGGCAGCCCATTCCAACGCCCAACAGCCCCTTCTGCAAAGAAATACTTCCTCAGAGCCAGTCTGACCCTGCCCTGGCGCAGCTTGAGGCCATTCCCTTTTGTTCCGGTGCTGGTTCCTTGGCTCAAGAGACTCCTCCCCATCCCTCCTGCTGTGATGGTTGATAGGGTCCCCTGACAGTCATTCCCGCTTGGGGCCCTTCTACCCCTTAGCCCATCCTGACTGGGGGGACTGTCAGGGGCTGTCAGGACCCCGTGGCTTTGCCCATCCCTGATCACAGGGTTTCCCCTCCAGAGCCATTTCTCCCCCAACACGTGCAGAGGCCAGGCTGTGGGGATGGGGACCAGAGCTCTGACCCCCACAGGGATACGGGAGCAGGCAGTGCCATGGCAGTGCAGTGAGGAGCCAGGAGCAGCCAGCCCCAAGCCTGGGTGAGGGGCACCAGTGCCCACCTCATCTGAAGACCGACAGGGGACAGAGGAGCTGCAGGTGATGTCCAGTGAGCACACAAAGCAGCAACCAAACAGCCCTGCAGCTGACCATCCATCAGGGGGTGGCTCTTATGCTGGCGGGGGTCCAGGGGTCTTGGGTTGCACTGCAGAAGAGGTGCTGCACCCACAGCAGAGCCCAGTGGGGTCAGGTGACCAGGGCTGCATCTGGCTGTTGCTGAGGAAAACCCCACTGCAAGGGGTAGTTGTTGCTGCTCGCCTGGGTGGGGTATTGCTGGGGGCTGTGCAGGGCAGCAGCACATGGGGTGTTGCAGTGGGGAGGGGATGCACATGTGCCTCCCCCTGGGCTGGACAGCGTGGAACTGCACAGGGAGCTGTCCTGGGCAGGTTTCCCCCTTCTCTGGGGGGTATTTTCTGGGCACAGGGCTGGCCCTGCTGGGGCCAAGCTGAGCTGGGTGATGTTAGCCCAGGGCCTGTGTCCTGTCCCTGTGGGAGCCCCAGGCCAGGCTCATCTGTGCCACAACCTGTGTGACATGACCCTCAGCTGTGTGAAGGCTGCAACAGCAGGTTTGTAGGATGCTGTAGTACACAAGGATGCAGAGGCTTTGTTTACATGAATTTATTACAAGTTACTACAAATCATGATGAGTAAAATCAAGTACATACTTATGATCACTCACCTATATGCACACCTGTATGTATTATCTGAGGTGTTACCAGCATGACACTTGCCAAACTGTTGCCAGGAGTGGGGACAATGGAAAAGCCTTCATAGAATCACAGCATCATCTCGGTTGCAAAAGCCCTTGAAGATCATCGAGTCCAACCATTAACTCACACTGACTGTTCTCAACTCCACCCGATCCCTCAGCACTGGGTCAAAATGATGTCACAGATGATCCACATCACGGAGTCAGCAGTCAGCCAGGCATCCCTGGCAAGGGTCCATCTGTGTGGGAGATCTGTACAGAGCAGCTCATCTCGGGTAGGTACCGTGTTACTTTCAAACCTTGTGTGGACACATTACATGGGTGTAGGACACCCCTTGACAGCGCAGCCATGGCTGGAAGCTCAGCTCGCTGTTGTCGTGGTTTCTGTGCTCACTGTCATGGCAGTTTGCAAGTCTGGGCTCACAAGGGCTGTGTAGGGAGCTCCCACAGCCCCCCCAAACAAAGCCCCTCCCAGGCAGTTTATGCCTCACATTTGGGGGGCTGGGAGCTGTGAAGGGAGTTCAGGGAAGGGGGACTGACCCAGTGGTAGCCCTAGTGCTGCTCCCTGTTGTTTTGTGCTGTGCTGAAATGCACCTCGCTTAGTGGAGGAGTTTGAGCAAGATGCTCTTTCTCGCCTGACCTTCTGGGGACAACTTTGACTCTTGTGCCTAGATAGACAGTACAGCTACTGATGCTCTGGATGAGAAATGCTCCAGGTATTTGAAGTTCCAAGTTATTTCAGGTCCTGCTCCAGACTGCAGCTCTGGCTACTGCACAGTTGGGATATGAGATGCTCTACCTCTGCCTAATAGACACTACAGCTATACTGCAGCTCCAGCAGATGGATGTTTGGGCTTCTCTCAGTTTCAGGTAATTCCAGCTGTTGCTCCTGGACACTCCAGACATGAGGTGCTCCTGCTTGTTACCGCTCTGACTGATGGACACTTGTGCTTGAAATAACTTCAGCTCCAGACAGTCGATGTTCCAGCTCAGGTTATTTGAAGCCCTGATGAGTTAGTTTAGCTCCAGCTACTGCCCAGGCTGGAGAAGAGTTGCTCCTGCTGCTTCCAACTCTGCATTGTAGAAGCTCCTTCTTGTTGCCAGCTAATTAAAGCCCCACCTAATTATAGCTCTGTAACTGCTCCTTCTTGTTAAAACCTAATTAAAGCAGCATGGGCTTCTGGCAAAGTTGTAAAACAATCACCGTCATAACCTGAATATTAACTGTTGAAATTGTACATTGTCTAAATATTATTTAATAACCATTCCAGTGGTTGTACAAACGTTGGGGAAAAAAGTGCCTTTCACCTTAGAGGCTGAGGGAGGCATACCAGCCTCCCTAACTTCAGGGACCAATGTGACTGCGGGGATCCACACACCCTGCCCACCTTGACCCCCAAAGCCCTCCCATTCCCCTCCACCTGCCCAAAGTTCCACGGAGCCTCTGTTTTGGCGACTGAAAACTGCCAACTAAACCTCCGTTTCCAAGCCCTCAAAATGCATTACTTACAGCTTTTTCTAAGCTACAGAAATGCAGCACTTACCCTGTTTTTGAGCCCCATAAACACAAGACTTAGTTTTCCAGCCTGAAAAATAAAAGGCAATTTCTGTTTTCAAGCTCTGAAAACACAGGACTTGACTTAATTGGTTTTTGAGCTTCAGAAATGCAGAACTCCTGCTCCGGTTTTGAGCCACAAAAACGCAGCACTCTGTCTCCATTTGGGGGACTGAAAACTGAACTTCTGTTTTCCAGCTGTGTGGCTGATGTGTTGTCACTGATTGGGGGGGACTGTAGCCCACCCACAGCCCTGGGGCCCCACACGCAGTTTCAGGGAGTGCTTCAGAACTGGGGTGGGGGCACCCTCCCTGCGGGAAAAACCTGGCTTCATGTCGCTGTGGGTAACACCAGCACGGGCAAGAGGTATTTCAGACTACCCGCACCATCTCCCACGCACCCCAAATCCCACCGTGGGGCACAGCAGCCACAACCCCCCGCGACGGATGGCTCCCGAAAAGCTCCCCCAACTCCTCCAAAGGGTCACCCCCGCCCCCCAACTCCTCCAGCAGTGACCTGGCTCGGAGCAGCAGCAGCCGGGGCCTCTCCCCGCCTGTGGAGGCACCAGGACCGGGCCGGGAGCAGCCTGACCGTGCTGCTGCCCCCGCTGGACGCGGCTGCAACCCCACCACGAGTGGGCCCAGCACAGCACCGCCCATCCCCCACCCAGGACACGGCTCCGGTTTCCCCCCACTCAGTTCTGGCCCAGGGGGTCCCACCTGCACCGGATAGGAGCTCCTGCCAGGACCAACCCGCGGACAACGGGGACCCCGCGGCCCCACTCGCGGCGCGGCGGGACAAGCTGGAGCCAGCCCGAAACAGCTTCTGCCTGGCGGGGTGGGCCGTGGGGTACCTCTGCCCACCCGCCATGCAGCGCTGGCGGGTGCCGGGGGCGCGGGCACATAGCCGGGCGGGATCGGGCCCGCGGCCCGAGCACCGGGAACGGCAGCCACGCCGGCTGTGGCCCCTGTGCCACCGCAGGACCCGCTCTCTGCGCCTACCTACAGCTATGTGCCTATAGAATAGACATCTAATATACATTTTTATCTTACAGATTTATACCTCCGTATTCCCGTTAACATAACGCACACATGCGGTACCTGCTGTAAATAAAATGTGCTGCTACTTCCGCCTGAGCGCTTCCTAGATCAGGAGGGGGCGGGCAGCCAATCACAGAGCTGACGGCGATCACGAGGCCAAGAGATGGCGGCTCCCACGGAGGCAGGAACGCCACTTCGTACAAAATGGCGGCGCCCTCTCATAAAGGCGCGGCCACACCAAAACGGCGGCACACGGAAATAGGGCGGAGCTTCCCGGGTCTGATGCGCTTATGGGTAAACCGGAATACCAGTACTGCCAGCCAATGAGAGCAGAGTACAGGAACGACGGACTGGCTTCCGTAGCCAATGGCCGCTGCGACTGCGGGGGGAGGGCGGGATTTCTGCCGGAAGCTGACTGAGGGGCACGGTTCCCTTCTCTTGCGCGTTCGTGGTGTACCCGGCTGTGACACTGAAGCAGCTTCAGCCGCGGGCGGTAAAACCTCCGGTAGTGCTACAGTACCGCCAGGCTCCGACTGCCCTACGCCCCCCAGGCACTGCAGTCCCCCCGCACTCGGACTGTAAAACCTCAGCAGTGACAACGCGCAATCCTGGACCGTAAACCCTCCTGAGGGAGACTGCAGTACCACGGATCACCCACCGGGCATCTTCCACAGTGACACTAAGATTGCCGGCCATGGAAAGGCTTGTTCGTTAGGAAAATTTTTCACTAGTACTGGGAACAGCTGCAGTGAGCGGTTCAGTGACAGTGTTCACGGCTTGGTAATGTACTGTCGGTTGCCAGCTGCCATTTGGTTTCTTCGCTGGCCATACAGCAGCATTGTAAAGGGGAATGAGACCTGGTGACGATTCCCTGCTCTTCCAGCTCCTTGATCAGTTCAGTAACAGGATGAATAGCGTCAGAGGCAGTTTGTATTGTGGAGTATCAACTAGCTTGCTGTGGGGTAAAGGAGCAGCTGACGGCAAGCGATGCATTTGTAGGAGGTAAACTGGGGTAAAGGGGGTGGTGTCCTTGTTTCCCATTTTCCCCACCCATGACTGACCCTTCAGTACATCCATACCTAATACATTAGGGGAACATAAAAGTAAGGTTGGGCAGACTGTCTAGCCATTAGAAAGAGTTAGTTTAGCCCTCAGTGGGTGAGTAGTGATTTTCCCATTAACACCTAAAATGGAAAGGAACTGCTCGCTAAATGGAGGCAGTCCTTTGTAAGTGTTCTTATTTACCATCGATATTTGGGCTCCTGTGTCAATGAGGGATGTTGTAAGGTAGCAGTTGTTAACTGCGACCGTCATCTTGGGACTTGAATCCTTAACAGTGGGAGTAGTGGCTACCAGTACTGCAACTGCACCAGTCCTTGTGCCTAGTCCCCCACATATCCATGGTCTAAGTTTTGTGCAGATAGATTTGTGTGATCCCTGAGTTCCCTTCCCTTGCTTCCTTTGGCTCCCTAGTCATTATCCCTTTAATTCTGAGGGTGTCACCCCCATCACCTGACCCAAGTCTCAGAGGCCTATCATGAGAAGTTAGTGAGGGAAATGTGGCCAGTTGTCCTAGGAGAGGAGTTAGCAGCCCATTTAACTGACTCAGAGAGTGCCCCTTATCTAAACACATTTTCTATAATATTTTATACTTACCCGTTTTTGCTTTTGTCTTTTGCATGGAGACAGGCTGTCTGTTTTCTATTACATTTACTTTAGCTGAGGTTCTCCCCTGGTTTTTGTACTGTGGGGCATACAGTGGTAAATCTGCTAGCGTACGTTGAAGGACCTTTTGGGAAAAAAATACCATTTAAGCCAAAGCTAAAGATTTCAACACTCCCTCAGCTTCCTTTGTTATAGGTTGGAAATGTACAGGCTCACAAATCACCTCCTAGGGATGTCGCACTGCTCCTGGCATACATTGGGCTTTGAGCTGTGTTAGCCAAAATCTAAGCAAGAGTCAAGTGAACAGTGACACCACCAGCCCATTCAATGCAGGCAAACCTCTTGCTGAACTTACAGGAAGGTGCTGGTGATCCTTCTTTACTCTTCCTGCAGAGACAACATCTCCAGGAGTTTCTCTTCATCTTGGGCTTCAGAACTCTAAATAAAGGAAAATACCATAGCTCAGCTGTTAAATTGGATCGGTCCCTATAATGATGCTTCTTTTCCATGAAAATCCCGCTACATGACCCCCTCTTCATCCCTCCTGGACCTTGCCTAGAGCCAAAATAACTACACAAACCAAGAAGCTCATTCAGCATGGCCCATTCATTGTTTCTGCTGCCTTCAGAGTTTTGCAATATCATAGCTTCTCCCACAAAAATGCTGCCAATGTCTTCCGTAAGGTAGTCACCCTCAAAAATGCTTACCCTATCCTAAGTAACCTCAATTTTACTCTCAACAGTGATGGAGCTCTCCCCTAGGGCTTGCCCTGTTCTCTTAGTCACCTCTATTTTTCTCTTCCAAAATGGTAGTTCTGTCCCCCTTAAGAAACCTAACCCTTTCCCTCCAAAATGCTTACCCTGTGCTCTCTGAGGTACCTCAGCTTTTCTCTAAAAATTGTCACCTATCTCCCCTCTAAGTTTCTTCCGCCTTTCCCCCCAAAATGTCCCCTCTAAGTTCAGCTTTTCACACAATAAATGCTCATTTTGTCCCAGGATACCTCAACTTCTTCCCCCCAGAATATCACCTCTGTCCCCTCAAAGTTGCCCCAGGTTTTCCCTGCCGGCCCAAAAGGTTCCCCCCCACCTTACAGCCCTGGGGCAAAGCAGGATCATGTCTAGGCCTGATGGGGTCACCCCCCTGATGGGGTAAGAGACCCCCACTCCAGAAGAGCCCAGGCTTGGGCTGCTGAAAGGCAGCAGCCTGAAGCACAGCCCCCAGCGAGGCTCAGCAGGACCCCACAGCTCCATCATGAAGTACCTTCCCTGGAGAGCCTCATCACCCAGATCTGCTTCATTTTAAAGATCTAGCATGTTCTCGGTATTTCAAAATCAGAATTCCCCTCCAGTTATGAACTATCATATTTTAAGAGCCAGAAGTTAAATCAATACTTGCTCTGACAACAGCAGTGCCTCAGTTGCTCACTATCAGAGGTCACACACAAAAGCAGAAAGTTCAGTAGAGCGTAGTTTTTCTTAAAATATGAGAAATGCCTGAACACTGCAGGAAAAAAAAAAAAAAAAAAATCAAGCCCTCCAGAAAGCCCTAGTTCAAGGTAAAGTTGCCATTTCCTTGAAAATCAGTGATTTAGGAAGCCTTAGGGTAAGATGTAGGTAGGTTGCTCTAGCCTCCATAGATGACACTCTCTACCTGAGGGCTGGAAGCCCAGTTGTGCAGTCTAATATTAGATTACCAAAGTAGCTCCACACAAATAATACAAATGAACATTAATACAAAGCCTAACTTAGGGCAAGTTAAACTGCAGCCACAGTAAGCCTATTTGCCAAGGCAGGTTTCCCTAGCAGGAGAATATGTTTAACTGTGTTTATAAAACAAGACTTTCTGCCTTTTTGGCAAGGGTGAGTTGAAAGGGAGAAAGGTGAGGCTGAGGTCAAGAAAAGGGAAGAGGAGGGTTGTTAACGAGTTCTGACACAAACCTTGTTCCCCAAAACACCTTTTAAAATGACAGATGTAAAAAGACCTGATGATGATCTCTCAGGCAAGTTCTGCTTCATGGCTCTAGTGTTGTCAGGAGCAGCTTCAGTATTGTCAGTCAGTGTCCTGTGAGCATTACCTCAGCTGTTAGAAGCCAATGGACCTATTTGCTGCTGTATCTAGTGCCTGCTCACAGGCAATATCCTACCTGCTGTGGAGCAGAACAGAAAAATGTTCTTGCTTGTTCTGCTCCTGTTGTCTGCTGGGGGGGAAGGGAGAGAACCCCTCTTCCTCTTGGAGATTTCCATGGTCTCCCAGGTGTTTTAGAAAGATGAGATGCCTACCAGAGGGGCACCAGGGACACACATCTGTCAAGGATTTTCCCTGTTAATGGGAAAAACAGGAGGCAAGCAATTTCTCTTAAAGGCATCCATCATTTCTTGGTGTAGGAGCTGTGCTTTATCTCTTTTTCTTAAATAGCTCTCTCACATTACTAAGTTGTCTAGCTAGGCAACACTTTATACTTGTAGGTGCTGGCAATGGATGCTAGATATAAAGTTATTGTGATCAGGATATAAGTAATATACAGCTGAGTAACAGAGAATGCATTAAAGCAATGCTATGCAAGAGTCATAAAACTGGTTCCGTCCTCCTTTACTCTTTGACCAGCTGTAGAACATAATTGACTGGGAGAGTTATTCTTTTTTTAATTCTTTGAGAAAGCTGGAAGTTAGCTTTGTTCCAGCAATCCTGTTTGCTAGGAAAGATATTCTGTGGCTTCCATACCCCTGCCCAAATTCATAGCCACTCCCAGCACATGTATTTGTAGCTTAATCTCAGACTGTTAAGTGCAGTGGATGTGTGACAGTATCACCTTCAGTGTAACGTCACAGAGCTCTCCAGCTTCAAAAAAGTGAAGAAGAGAGCCATGAAAATTCCTCCACACCTCATTTGCTTCAAATACAAAGACATCTTCTTCACTGTCACTATTGGAAGACCTAGTTTGCTGCTGCTGCTGCCACCTTTTTTCCCTTTATCAGATGTTGTTTTGCCTGCTCTGGGACCAATGGATCCTGAAGCTATTGGCTGTTTTTTCTTTCACTGTGTGAAAGTTCAAAAAAATCCTGCCAAGACAAAAATCCAGCCCATCAGGAGTCAAGTCCTAAAAAGCAGTTAAGATTTGTTGACCTTCTGGTTTTAAAAAACACAAAAAATCAGATGAGACATTAGATACTGCTAGCACCTAACATGTTCATTACATGTTAGGAGTTCGACCTATAATCTTACTTGGAGAAGGAGGGGAAAAAGACCCACAGCCAAGAATCCTATGGAGGTACATTTTATATCTATCCTAGACAGATACAAAGTACTGCGTTGTTTTGTGTTTCATGAGACTTACTGTTTCCTTGCCTGTCAGTAATGCATAATAGTATTTTTGTCACAGCCACAGGGAAGCATGTACTAATACAGAAGAGGTGTAGTATGGTGTCTTGAGGAGTGTATCATCTACTGAAAGACTGCACAGCTAGTGAGTGAAGTGGGCAATGAACTGAGCAGTGGGAGGCGAGAAAGAGGAAGGCAAGGGTGGTAACAATGCAAACAGTTAGCCAGGTTAGTTGTAGGCTGCTTCTAGTTCTTGCACAGAAACCCCATAGGTCGCTCGCATCCCTGCTTCTAGAGGCAAAGGTAGCCATGTGGTTCCATTCCCTGTAAATCTTTGCATTTCCTGTTATTCCTAATAGATACAGAACCCAGGGCCACTTCTGAACTTCCATACCTGTGCCTTGATGAAAAAATGGCACTTGTAAATTATGACGTGGTAGAGATTTTCACACTTCAGTCTGTTTGCTGCCAAAAGTACAGAAATGTACTTTGCACTGACACATTCCTCACTGGTTTCTTTTAAGCCCCTGAGCAAACTGTGTGTGGTGCATGCTTGTCGTGAGACACATTGGGCATGAACATAATTCCCGACTTTCTGAGCTGCGCCAAGTGCCGGTATTGTGTTACTCTGCCTGCTGCTTTCTTTGGGAAGTTGCCAGGGAATGGTTGTGATGACAGCCCCTCCAGATGGGGATGGTGGGTGCACACTCAGTACAGAGGTGGTCTTGGGCTGGGGGGGGAAATCCTGAGATAACTGTTCCTGGAAAGGCAGTGAGGGTGGCAGGCCATGCAAACTCACTTCCTGGAGCACCTGTATTCTGCTCTTCAGGATTTCAAACTTGAGGATCAGGAGCCAAGAAAAGTCTGTCTTGTGCAATTTCAACAAGGGGGTTCTGAATTTCTGAGCCCCATCTTCCCCAAAGGCCTCACGTAGATTAACCCCCCTTAAAGTATTGAGCATATGTTTAAGACAAAGATCCTTGTCTGTGCTAGGCTATTCGTGTGCGTTAGCACTAATGTGCTGGCAACACCTTTTTGGTGGCAGTAGCATGCACCATTTCTGTCCATGCTAAGCTACATCAGGACAGCTTAGACTATCGGACACTTCAGAGTCATGCTTTGACAAGTTAGTCAAAGTATTTATTACAGTAAGTAACACATGGAAAACAAATTATTGCTATGCTGCTCTGAAGAGAGAGAGTTGATTTATTTTATTCTGAATTTGTACTTTGTCCTTCCTTTCTAGGAATCACAGCCTGTTGGATCTGTAGCACAGAATCAGAGTAAGTAGAAATCCAAAGGAAACACGCTCTTATGTGTGTATGGACAGACAGTTTTGTGTTGTGTGTTATACGTTGAGGAGAACATCAAGGGCTTATGTTAAGGAGCACAATTTCCTGTGCTTTGTTGAGCAGTGATGAATTTAGAAAATGCTGAAGAGTTGTGTACAGCCATGACCTAGAAATTAAGGCAGCAGTTTGGCAGAGAACTGTGTGGGATAAGGAAACCCCATCTGAAGTGATGAATAATCTCAATGGCCAATAGTTACCTGCTGGAAGAAAGTGACTTTCTAATCTGATGTTCAGAGACCACAGGGTAAAATATGCTACAAGTGAGGCAAATAAACCCAGCTGACTCCTTTCTGATTTACAGAACAGTATGATGCAAAAACATTGCCTCGTTCTCAACCAAGAACATCGTAAGTAACCAGACTCATTTCCCATCTCTACTGTGCGGTTACTTAAAAGAACCAGGAATGAATTGAATTTTACTTGATGATTTCAAAGATTAAGGTTTTATCAGTCTGATTTTTCTCAGAAAATGTTAATGCAGGGAATTTTCACCAACATTACTGTTTTGTGATTATGGCGGCTGTGGTAAAAACAAAACAAAACCAAAGAAAAAAACCCAAGTATTAGTGCATGAGATTGAAGGGTTTCTTCTCTTTTAATATGTGCCTATTTAACATCATGTCACACTTAGGGCTATTCAAACTACTAATAATGCATTCAACTGATGTAAATTCTGAGGAATGCAAAACTGAATCTGATCTATTCTGCATATCTTTTTGAAGCCTATGAGGGCTAGTGAAGCTACAGCTATGGAAACTGTGAAAACTAGGGGTGAAATTTTAAAGTAGTCGTATGGTATACATTTCTACAATTTCCCAAAGAAAAGTTTTCTGAAAATATTGTCTTAATTTTATTTTTATAAAAACAAAACACAACAAAACAAACCAAAGGCAAAGAACTTTTCATGTGGACTCTCTAAAAACCCCAATTAATATTTTAATCATGTGAGCTAGTTGCAAAGTGGGGTGAAGATGAAATTTCTACAGCCTTTTTTAATAGTGTGTATATATGTCTTTCTACTTTTCTTTAGATATTTCTTCTTTTTCTTGTCGTGTTATCTTTTATCTCAGAAGAAGGAGGATATTCACAGGGGAATGGCAAAGTCAAAACGGCCAAACAAAGCAAGTACGTAAATCTCTGTGAGTCCTTGTGCACTGAGAACCTCTCCTCCATCAGTGAGAGGTACTTGGGACTGTGGGGTCAGTAAATCTTTTCATTATATTCATAGTTGGACATGATGGCTTGAAAGAGTGGGAAGGTTCATGTAGTTTTCCCAACAAGCATCAGCAACATCAGCTCCCCACTTTTCCAGGTGATGTGGTTCACTGGGTACCTTTCCTATTTGTTTTCTTGCTATAAGATGTGTTGTCATGAGGGCTCAGAGGCTTATTTTTCTTATTTGGGCATGAGAAAAATTTCTCACAGAGAGCCCTTTGTTTCAAAGGAGGTTGAAACAAGCAAGAGTTTTGACCTGATTGATTAAGATCCCCACCTCTGTTCCCAACCTTTTTATCCTGTTTTTGGAATGACACTTGTGTAATTCTCTGGGTTGAGGAGTTGGTCTCCAGCCAGTTTCAAGATGTGAATCACTATACTTTTGAATAGCAAGAGTTTTGCCTGTCTATTTTCCAGCTGCTTTTGGGATACCTGCATGATTGCCCAAGAGGGCGATGACAATTTGGGAGAACTTTGGGTCCCTCCCCACAAATCCTTCCCTCTAGCCTTTTGAGGACCTCGGTAATGCATTGAAATTTCAAGCAGTAGTTACCACTTGCAGGCAGAGGAGTAAATTGTGCTTTTGGAAGCTTGTAGAGGCAGCCTCCTCTCTTCTCTAGCAATAGTAAAAGAGGGTTCGTGCCTCCCTGCTTGTAAACTGCTTTGAGTACCTGAACTGCTCAGTGTTACAGTTACCACTGAGGTGTGCAGGAGCATGAAGTTCATTGTGTAGAGAAGAGATAGGAGACAGGCTTGACCTTGGCATTTACTTATGTATGTGCAGCAGGAGACTTCCATAGAAAAAAGAGAGCCCCAGTGACATAAGAAATATTCACCGCCCCTGAGAGCAGAGAGCACGAGCATGCCCAGCTTCTGGTGCAGAGACAATGCTTTTTGCCCCTTGGGGAGCCCGTGGGGGCTAACGGGGTGCTGGTCTCTTGCTCTACAGGGTCAGACTTCTTCCAGCCCACCCTGCTGTGTTAGTGTCCTAGGTAACCTAGGTAACCTTTGTTGGCTGTGTGCTAGGTAACCTGTGCTGAGGAGCAGTCCCCTCACAGGACTTTGTTGTCTGTAGATGGCAGCCAGGGACACTGACCTCCATTGCAAAACATCCTGAGATCAATTGGAAAGCCCAGTGACATGTCCAGGTTGTGTGTTCTCATTTTATCACTCATTTAGGTAACAATAGGGTTTAGGAGACTGAGCATGCTGAATGTTCTAAAAGGAATGTGAGAGGCTGGTTTGTTTTGGCAAGTGCAAACCAAGTTTTTTCAGTGTCTGCTGCTTGAAACCGTGCCTGCCTTGGCTGATCTTTCTCTTCTGGTTGTCTTTCAGAATCCTCCAGGGTGACCTGCACCTTAGTGATAGCGAAGAGGATAGTGACGACCAAGTCAGTGTTAGATGTTTTAGATGTTTAGACCAAGTCAGTTTTAGACATCCCTTTAAATCATCACGACTTGTGGCGTTCTGACTTCCTTAAGCTCACCTTTCCTCCCCCTCTCCTCTTTGTTTTTGTGAACAAAACAGGTTGCTGAAAAGCCACCTTCTTCACTTGCTCCTCCAAGGTACGGGTTTGTTCCCAAGCTACTAGCTAGACCAAATAAGGAGAAAAACAAAACTACTTTTTATGTATGGGGTAGATAGGCAAGGGCTCCTGTTTTCTCCTGTTAGATACAGGCTTCAGTTTCTAACTGCCTGAAGCTGCTGTTGAAAACTGGCTTTAGTTGTGTGGGGTTTTACTGAAAGCTCCAACTAGAAATGAATAGTCCAGGCATGCTGGGTTTGGCCTAGGAACCAAAATGGTATTTCCCTTCTTTTCTGCTCTTCCCCTCCATGAGTGTATGTGTGGATCACACTGGAGCGGATGGAATTTTCAGTTGTTGTAGTGATGGGTGAGTGTGAGACCTGAAGCTAGAACGGCAAGTGCCCGCTGAGAGCAGAAAGCACAAGAGCTCCCACCAGGCCAATGCCAAACCCTTCTTGGACCCCAAGATTGTGAAAGAAGTTTTGCCTGGCAGTGCCCAGGAGCATCTTGCTCTCAGCCCCCTTCCTCAAGGCCAGGGCACAACCCCCAAGCAAGACCAGTGGCCCCAGGCCTGCCGTGGTGGCCAGAGAGGATTTCTGCCAGGACAAACTTCCCTTGTCTGTCAGGGAGAAGCAGATGCTCTCGCTGGTGAGGGACTGCCCCGCCAGTCAGCAGAAGTCAGCACACTCTCCCGGCAGTCACCAGAGGAGAGCAGAGGATGGGGAAGTCTGTGGTGCAAGGAAGTGGGACCTGGAGAGGAGAATCACAGACACTCGTGACAAGTCCCATCAAAAGAGGAAGGTGAGAGGTAGAGGTGGGTTTGTACAAGGACCAAGGTGGTGGTTGAAAAACACGTGTAGAGTTCGTTTCCGCTTTATAGGTTGGGAGTGGATCAGTTCTGCTCCTTCTCTCAATGTGTTACCCAGCTTCTAAAGGGAATGTGCATCAAAACTGTCCACAGGTGTTTCCTGTTGGTCACAAATCCCCTGCTGAGCAAGTGAAAAGCCCTGTAAGCTAACAGATGCTTTGGTGTTTTAAAACATTTTTGGATGTTTTTTTTTTTTTAAATACTATTTTCCTCAAGAAAACAAACCCCAGCCCTCCTATGCTGGAGGAGCTTCTGGCAGCAGGCTGTGTCAGCATGTGGCTGGCCAGCCCCCTGGTAGCATTTGTGGGTTTCTCTGGCTTTCAACCCAAGCAGAGCTTTGGAGGGCTGGGGTGTCCCTTCCCCCTGCAACCCCTTTCAAAGCAGCACAGTACCTGAAGTGCCTCCCAGACCCTGCAGCCATCTGTGCTACCCATTTACTGTCTGTTGTGGGAGAGCACCTTGCCTGCAGTTTGTGGGGGTGTCCAGAGAGCGAACCTACCCAGGCCACGCCCGTCAGTGCTTTTCTGTTTTGTCCACATGGGCCTTCTGCTGCCTTTTGTTGTGCAACCTCAGTCTGAGCAGTGTAGTCTTTTCCTGGGTGAAGTAATTTCTTTCCATGAAACAGTTGTGATTGCTTGCTTACACAAAGACAAATGCATTCTGCAGGTGTCACCTGTGTCAGTCCTAGGGGTGAGAGCAGCAGCCCCCTGCCTTTTGCTTGTCCATCAGTGCAGACTGTGAACTGAACCAGGGTCACTGATAGTAACACCCATCACTGAACCCTGCTTTGGATTTTTCCTTCTTGTTAGAGGGAGGTGGAGAAGGAGATTGATTGGAAGAAAAAGAAATCAGACAAAGAAACAAAGTCATTGCAGTCTTCAGCTCAGGAGGACTCCAGTAAATTGAAGTGAGTATACACTGGTGGGATGGCAGAAAGATGAATAAAACTGATTCTTTCTTTAAGAGGTTAAGGTAAAAACTGTATCTCCTGTCCTCATACTCATGAGTTTCCTTCTAACCTTATGTGCCTTCTGAAACTTCATCTGCTGCAGATTTCTCTTTACATCCTGGAACCAGACACATGGCTGTGTGAATGTAACTGATTTGCTTTTCTATTTGTTGCAGAGGTGAAGTGATACTTAGGTGTCACCTGTCTGCCTCTCTCTCCTTAATGCTGAGGATTATGGTTCTTATTCAAGCGTGAGCTGATGTTTCAGTGGCTGGTCATCCCCCCATACTTGGTTTATGCTCCTGCAAAAGGGTTGAATGTTGTGGCATTGAAATACTGGGGTTTCAACCGCCAGCCCCACATTAAGGTTGACATATGGGTGATTCCCACAGTCCTTCACAAAGGGGGGGTGAGTTTGACTTCAGGCTTCCCTCCAGACAGAGCCATTGGGTAAAGGAGCCCCAGGTGTCCTGCATTAAGTAAACAAAGGTCAGGTGTCCCACTGAGGGGATAAAAGCTGGGACCCCTTGCAGAAAGGGTGGAGTGTGTGTCTGTGGGGTGGATGCACTGTCCGGAGTTTCTTGTTGAGGTAGGACTTCCTGCCTCCCTGGAACTGGGCTCCAGTCAGGTCTGGCTTTTGTAAATGGGGGCTTTGTAGAGATTCAGTATGTGGCTTCCTTGGTCTTATGTATTTGGCTTGTTGACTCAGTTGTCTCCCAGCCCTTCTATGGGAGACTGCATGTCACCATTTACTCCACCCATTACTGGTCGTGTGGTGTCATTGTTGGGGTCAGTGGGATTGATGTCTATTATGTATAATCTGACTGACTTGTTTGTACCCCCAGTGCTCACCCATGTACTGACCCATTTGTATCAAATACCATCTGGTTATTGGTTCATCTTTATTCTAGCTGTGTCCTTTATGCTAGGCCTGATAACTGGCAAAACAGGCATTTGTCCTGACTTCCAACAGCTGAAATGGGGATGAAGACTTTGCCATTTTAAACACCAGCTTCTCCATTCTGCAGCTTACCTTGCTGTTCCTCTGGTCTGTGTATTACGTGTAGCTCAAAAAATCTGCTTATGCTGCAAGAAATTTAATTGCCAGTTGTGCCTGTGCTGCTTTTCCTTCTAAGCTGGTAGGCAAGGATTTGTACTGCTCTTTCAGACCGGATGCAGGGAATAAATTTGTGCAAAACAATGATAAGTTGTTTACAAACAGTGTAGTAGGCAGCCTGCCTGTGGGGATGCAGGAGCCGTTTCCCTTTCTCCAAACTGCAGTGGTGGTGATCTGCCAGCAGGTGATCGCCCACAGTGATCTGGGAGGTGGCAGCGGTTCTGTGGGCGGTAGCACGGGCTTGTTCTGCACGGTAGTTTAGGGGCTTCAGGGGACGGCAAGAGAAATTGTCCTCTGGCTGAAAATGTCCCTGCTCATTGCAGGGGGGTTGGACTAGATGACTTTTAAAGGTCCCTTCCAACCCCAACTGTTCTATGATGCTCAGTGAGTAAGACTTCAGAGTTCAAGTATCATTTATTTCTGCTCTCATAAGAAATAGCCTTGCAAAGCTTTTAAAAAGGGAGTTGGACTAGAAGATCTTTAAAGGTCTCTTCCAACTCCTAAACCATTCTAGGAGTCAGTGAATGTCCTTTTCTTTGCCCATGTCTTCCTCCTTCTGGGTTCTGCTGTCATCTTTGTTTGGGGGAAGCTTGTACCCTCTTTGTGTGGGAAGCAGCACAAAGCTTTATCTGGTTCATGACACTTCACATGTGTTTAAATCTCTTAGTCTTTGTAAAGTGAGAAGATGATGTGAACACTCTTTGCACATGGGGAAACTGCGGTGCAGACAAATTGAGTTGCTTGCTCAGGCTCCTGCTGCAAAGAGGTGAAAGAGCTGAAAGTGTGGCCCAGAAGTTGTGACTCTTGTTCCTGTGACTGAGTAACCACATCCAGAGAGATTTCTGGCAGCCTCTTGGGAAGGGCTGTTGTCTGAAGTGTAACTGTATGTCCATCAGTTTTGACTGGGTGATTGCTGCCAGTTTCTTAATTGGACAGGTGGTGATGAAAGCCACAAGTCAGGTGTTAATGCTGATCCTGTCTGCTCTCTCAGCTGCTTTTGCTGTCACCAGTTATGGGCTTTGAATAGCACTTGCCCCATGGACTGCTGGTGCCTACGGGGTCAGTGCTGGGTGGGACCCATCTTCTCCCAGCTGAGAACAGAGAGGGGTGTGATGGATATGGCAGAGCTCCATTTCCTTACCTTGCTGCCATGCGAGACTGCTGAACTGGGGGGCTCTGGAAGCATGTGGATATGCAGCTCCCCCTTTCTCTAACCAAACCAAGATGCCTCAGGGCCAATAGGCTTTTCCCTCTGACTGTCCCAGATTTGTAGAGGGGTAAAGGTGCAAAGGCCAGTCCAGGAAAGAGATTTGTATGTGTGGGTGGGTAGGAAAGCATTTCCCTTCTCCTCTAAAATCATCTTGTTGTCTTTGTCTCTTTTGTGTGTGACCTAACAGACACACAGCCAGTGTGCCTTTTGAACTGTGACTGTCTAGAATTTCAGGTGCCCTTCATGGCCAGGAATTTCTCATTTATTCCAGCATAGAATTTGCAGTCCTTCTGATAGATCTGCTGAAACTTACCCCATCATTTGCAGACCAGTGTACTGCCAGCATTTTGACCTGCCCTGTACTGCTGCCTTCATGTGTCTGTGATACCCCCCTGCCCCCTGAGCAAAGGTCTCATGACAACAGTTCTTGGTTTGAGGGACTCTACTCTGGAAATTAGGTCCTTTTTAAATCGGAGAGGAGGTGTCTCTGGTGCCTGCCTACAGGTGATGGGTTTTGATTTGTCTGGTTCTTGACATGTGATCAACTCCTGTCACAAGGTGCTGGGTGGGCAACTGGCTTTTTTGGGGAGGGCATGACTCTTTACTTGCTCGTGTTGTTGGTGCACAGGCAGCTGTGTGCTATTTGCACGGTGAATAGACTATCCCAGTGCACAGAACTGGGTGTGGTTGAACTTTATCATTGTTTAGGTGTTGATTCAGACCAATCAACAGGAGGAGCCTTGGTGACCATCTCTCCTGTAAGCAGATAACTTGAATGCAGGCTCTTTTGGTCCGAGATGAATGACTGACACTGCAAAGTTTACTGTATGTTTCAATCAAAATGTGTCTGTGGGATTGTACTTGAGGAATGATAGGAGATCATATCACTACGAACTTTCCATGGGGCCAAAGAAGTAAACCCAGTCTCAAGAGTAGCCTAACCTCCTGTGGCTTGTTAGTTCAAAATGTAAGTTGCCAATGTTATTCTAACACACATTTTTTAAGAAAACAATTTTATCTGTGCATTCAGCTGCTGTGTGTTTCTGAACATTGCAGACGACATTCATTTAGTGACTGTCATAATTTTGTAACAGGCTTACCAAAACAGGATGTTTGGACTCCTAGCATCCTCTAGATATGAAGGTAAAATTGATCATTCTACCCTTTTTCTCTGTTTTCTGTTTTTCTTCTCTGTTCCGAATTCAGACAGCATCCAGTGGAATACTATATCGAAGAGGCCAAGAGGCTGAAGCACAAAGCCGATGCAATGGCAAGTCCCGGCCCTGTGCTAGAAATGCTCACCAGCTCTTGCATTCAGAGCTGATACCTGCCTGCATGGGATAAGATTCACTGTCTAACATGACTTCCACACTTGGAGTATGTTTGAGTCACCTGTGGGGAGACTGTCTTTATCTGCTAAGTGTTCAGACATTTCCCTTGGTTATAAACACATCTAGAGAATGCACCTGGAGAATAGGATTCAGGGCTGGCGCTGTCTGAGGTCAGCAGGCCTGTTGGCTTTGCAGAACTACCACAGAGTCCTTGGAGGAGAGGTGCAGCAGTTAGTTACAACACAGTTTACTCTGAAACGTCAGGATCCTCACAGTAATTGTGCTGCGGGTGAACCAGTCTTGCAAGTCCCCGTTGCAGATGTCACTGGCTTTCTCCGCTCTGGGCAGTTTAACAGCGTGCATGAAGGAACATCTGTTGTTGCTAATGATTGTTCACTCAGATAATGTACATTTGCCATTTGTCATTTACTTGTGAAAATGAAGTGAGGGAATACTGCAGTGGGCAAGTCCCATCTGCCTCTCCCAAGGCAGGCCTCCAAGACCAGATGATAATATCCAAAACATGTGAAGGTAATAAATTATGCAAAGAGAACATTGAGGGGCAGATACAAATAGCCAGAGCACACAAAGCTGATGACTGGGACCACATTAGGGGTTCTGCCTAGAACCCTTTAACTATCACCCAGAGGCCTGACTTGCCCTTTTTCTTTCTTCAAATCCTGCCTAACAAGGGAGAAAAAAGGAATTCAGGTATGCTTGAGAGAAGTGGCTTTTGTCTTAGTCTAAACAGGAGAATTTTCTTCCCAACAGACCGACAGGACTGGAAGGGCCTTCCAGTACCTAGATGCTGCCATTTCCTTCATTGAATATGGGATTGTCTTGGAATCAGACCCAACAGAACCCAGATCGGCTTCCAGCGTGTTCAGTGGCACCATAGATCTCCTCAAGTAAGCGGTTTTCACAGCGTGATGGTCAGGCAGCGTGTTTGGAGCGGAAGGGGGAGTTGTGTTGTTGTTTGCAACTGGCAGCTCTGGATTCCCCCCACGGAGCAGAGCCCGGGCTACTGCGCAAGCACGAGACAGCCCGTGGCGAGGCACCAGAGACAAACCCTTTGGCATGTTTCAGCACTGCTGATCAGAAGGAGGCACCGTGTCCTACTCGGCCCTTGAGTCACACAGCTGAGGTGCACCAGAGGACACTGGTTACAACAGTCTAAGGCATGAAGGAGTTTTTATTTCATCCAGATCTGGTGTTGCTTTTGCATGTGAGCTCAGTAGTATTTCAGTTAAGAAAAGCAAAGTAACTATACAGTGAGCTGAAGAAGAGTGTTTGCTTTCCAGTCTTGATGGACTGTATTTCCAAGATACTGTTGTTTGTTTTCAAAAAGGAGATTGGCTTGCTTGTTTTTTGCCAGAAGAAACATTTCCACTAAGATGTCTGTTTTGTCCAGAAACACTTGAATTAATATTTCACCTTGAGTAGCGGGGGCACTTCTTCTGGGTCCCAGGCTTAGAGGTGGCCCATGGAAGGCTTCTACTTGTTGCCTGTTAATCAGTGTAAGAGCAGAGTGGGTCACATAAGGGGCCACATCTGTTCCTGCTGCCTGGGAAACAAGGCATTTGGAGACACAGTCCTCTGCTCAGCACTGTACAAACCACTTGCTGCCACCACTAAGAACTTGGGGCAGGTTTCCTGACTTTTGGACTGGTGTTTGAGATAACGGCATGAGCTGATTTTTCATGAACAGTGGGACCTCAGAGCACTGATGGCTGACAAGATTCTGTTCATTTTGTTTCCTTAGATTCATCATGACGCTGAAATCTTTTACGGATGCCTCAGCATCTTCCCAGGACAAGATCTTTGCTGTGTTATGGTGTGTAATTGTTCTTCTGTGCCTTCATATTCTGTTTTTAGACTCGATAGACCCATTACTTTCAGGGGTGAAGGAATGAGTTAAATGGCAATTGGAGTTCTGCAAGGGAAAAAACCTCACAATATAAAATCCAAAATGAACTGGAACATCTCTAAAGCGAGTTGGGATATCACAGGAGACCACATGTGGAAGGCACAGGCTCTAAAATGTGATCTGCTGGTAACTTGAGAGCACATAAGGGATTTCTCCAAAGGTGAAAGAATGCAATTTGGCTGCCCATGTTTGAGCCACGTAACTGAGGCTGAAGCTGAACATAGTGAAGGCTCTTCTGGACGGAGGCTTACTCAGCCTGTGACACTCATGGGAGGTTGGGCACCTGTTTATATAAAAGACCAGGCATGGCCCTTCTTCAGTTGCTTTTTTTCCCTTGGGATGTTTTTAAAGAGTCTTTTTTTTAAGCTGAGCAGGAGGAGGAGACATTCAGAGCTGTCTTGGAGCTGCAGTACCGCTGATGTGTGCCCGCCTCTGTCCCACAAGGCTGATGACTGCTGAGCAGGCAGCAGCCAGCGTCAGCACTGATGCTTGGGTGTGTTTCTGTTCACAGCATGCGCTGCCAGTCCCTTCTGCACATGGCAATGTTCCGTTACAAAAAAGACACTGCCATGAAGTATTTCAGGATCCTGAATGACCACTTCAAGGTAGGGCACGCGTGTTACTGAGCTGCCAGCTGGGTGGCTGCAGGACTTATTGATGTTGCCTGAATAGCACAAACCTAACAAGAATTCTGTTCCTTGCTGCAGAGTTCTTCCAGATCTACACAAGCACCTTCTCCATGTGTTGCAAGGTAAGATTTCAAAACACATATGTTGTCCTGTTTCTGCGAGAGTGTGAGTGAAAACAGGAGCTGGAGTGTTTGAGTTGCTGCCTGCATTTGAGAGTGCCTCGCCACTTGCTCCTTCTTTCCCCCTGAAATCATACCGCTAGGGGCAGGAGTATTTCTGCTCTCTCCTTCCTGTCTTTTCTCCTCAGAAAGGGTTTTTTTTCTTACGAGGTACAGATTTATGCCTTCACCCTGTGGTAGCAGAAATTTCATAGTGTTCTCTTTGGCTCAGTCACCAATTAAGAAACTGATTTTCTAATTTCTGAGTTGTTGAGCATTTTGTCCTTTCTGTGTACCTGCAGCAGTGTTGCTGTGTATGCAGCAGCAAAAGTCGAAGTCAAGCTGTTATGTAACGGTGTTTGACCAGGTGCCCAGCAGACTGGGCCCGTGTTTGAATGACAGTGAGTAAGAAAGAGTTTTTCTGTGCACGGTGGCAATAGCATTTGGCAGAGAGCTACCCGGCTCCATGCCTGTCCCTTTTAAACTCCGTGCTTGAGAGAGGCTTCGTTGGTCTTTAACAGTGATGCTGCAATTCCAGTTATTTTTGTGGCACCTTGCACAGTACAGTTTATTGGGAAGTCAGTGGTCTCCCCAGAGGAGCGGTGGAAGCCCTGTCCTACCAGTGACTAAAACTGGGTTGGGTGAAGGAGTGCTGTGATGAAGCCAGGCTGTGTCAGGCAGCTGGCTGCATTCACCTGCCCTAGGGCTATGTAGAAGTGTGTGTGGCTGACCTGGCTGCTGTGACCAGCTGTCAGAAAGCTCCAGCCTCCATCGGTGGGGAGCTTCAGCGTGCCTGAAATGGAATTTGTTTGGAAAAAGTGTTCAGATAATCTGGTGAAGGCTTCTACAAGTAGGTATAGGTGTTGGGAAGTGGATGGGTAGCCCTTTCTGATGTCTGGACCCACATTTATTTTTTTTGCTAAGAGGAGTCCTTTGAGTCACAAATTGCTTCAAAAACCTTGGCCTTGCACTCGAAGGACAATTATTTGTTACGTAGCAGAACACATCTCTGTTTTCAACACTCCACCCCATGCTGCAGGCCTGGATGGTACCAAATAGCTCCTGGCATAAAATAGTCTGTCTCTCACTCTGAAGTTAAACGTTCATGATGGTGTTTATGTCTCCTGCAGAAGCACAGGCATGACTACTTATGCTGGCAGTGGCTACAGTGGGAGCAGCACTGGCTCTTCAGTCACTGTTCCCTACAACATCCCAGACATCACCTCTGCCTACATCAACATCAGTTCCTATATCCTCTGTGCATGTGATATTTGGGAAAAGGCCAATGCACTGGCCGGGAAGAACACGGGTAAGTTTTTTGCCCTCTGTCTTTTCGGTCACATGTGTGGTGGTTATGTGTATGTACTTGCTTCAGTCCTAATGCTCAGTGTAGCAAATGCTGTACCAAAAGATCAAATCATTACCTGTGTTGAAGCAGACAGCTGTGGCACATTGTCAGGTTATTGGCAGAGATATCTGATGGTGATAAATTGAGGAGTGTTCCAATTTAAAAGGTGGTCTTGGCTCCCTCAGAGGTCTTAAGAGCTAAGGGGTGAGGTTATCAAGTGCAGGGGACCAGCCAACTTTCTTCATGCTAACATGAGAAGCATAAGGGGGGTTTTGCAGTTTGTTTTTTCCTTGGGGGCACTTGGCTTTTCTGAGTTGGTTCCCCTCCTTTAAAAACAGGTTTTTTGGCCTGTAGCCTTGTGTTTTAGTTGGTTTGTCAAGCTTGCAGGTATCTTGGCCTTGAAAACGTTGAAGATGGCTTCTCTCCATAACAGAGAAGCTGAGCAGCTCTTGCACTGGAGTTCTGGCTGGGCATGTGACCAGTATTTGCTGGTAGCATTTCCTGAAATTGATGCTACTTTTTGTATTTTACACTTTTGTTGTTAAAAGTGTTCTCCTATGGTACAAGCAGTGGTGAATAAGCAAAAGCCCGAGAGTGGTTTAAAACCCAGAGTTTTCTGAGCTGCTGTGGGCGACAGGCTGTACTGCCACCATCTGTTGGCAAACTGGCACAAGAAAATAAGCATGGTGAGCCTGGCTGAATTGTGTGAGGGCTGCAAAAAGCCTCACACTGAGGCATTTGCTGAAATTCAAAAGGCTTTGCAAGTCCCCTTTGAAGAGAGTAACTTTGGTTGCTGGGTGTCCCCTGGGCAAATCTGTGCTCACAGCAGCAATGCGTGTGTAGTATTTTGGGTTATATCATCCAAAGGCTGTCACTAAGAAGGACAAAACCTGCTCTCTGTTGCTGCTTTAGTGGAGGGGAATGACGACTGAGGTAGTAAATACCCCCAGGGGAGTGGATCTGTGCAGGATAAGAGTAAACACTCCTGTGGGCTTGGCAGTTGTTGCCGCTGTTCAGGATGGTGGAGGAGTTTCAGAACTGGAGCTTGTTGATACTCAGTGTAAGGTGCAGATGCTCAGAGTACAGAGAGTACATCAAACTAAAAATAAAAAAAGGCCACATCCTTGATTCATTTTTGCAATTCATAGGCAATAAGAGGGGGAGGAAAGAGCAGTGGCCTTCAGATATCCCTTAAAGAGGGAAGGTGAAAAGTAGTGGAAAGCAGTTAGTTGTAACTGATGTTGGAGCCACCTGTGCAGAGCTGGAGCTGGTGGCAGGAGAGGAGGGCACTCTTCAATCTGCCTGATGCCCAGCTGTGAGCAACCCCAATCAGAGCTGTATCGCCTGGTCAGCTGGACAGATTTTTGAAACCTGTTCAGCTGAGAAATCCTGATGTCTCCAAGGCCTGAGAATGGGTGAAGCAAAGGGACCAGCCCGGTGACAGCAGTGTGTGCTGCCAGGCACCACTCAGAATGTGGCCAGTTTAAAACCTGGGAGAGTCACACAGTAGGGACTGGGCTGTGAACACACAAACTCCTGCCCACCTACTGCAGCCTCTCGGTGTCCTTTCAAAGCCAGAGCCCGGGGAGGTGGTTCAGTGTGTGAGTGCGTTTCCCTCCCACGTGCCAGGCCCTCTGTGCTTGTGACGCTGCCTGGCCTGTGACTATTGCTGAGCTCTCTGCGTTAACGATGTGTTTAATGAGACCTGCCGACTGACAGGGTGCTGCTGCTGCCGCTCCTCGCTGCCCCCTCGCCTGTCAGATGGGCCTGTGGTGTGAAACCAACCAAATGTTTTCTCTCTCCCTCCCCTTTTTCCAGAGTTTTTTTCTGAACTCAGCACAGCGATGTGCGCTCTGGCGCTGAACAGCAGCGTGACCGAAGCGGTATGCTACGCTAGGCGGGGTTTGCAGTGGCTGAGACGGGAAACAGCTGCACCTTAAGGTGGGTGAGTACCTTGAACTTATTTGCACTTTTGAAGCCTCAGTGACAGTCTGACTTGTTGAATTATTGGATTTAAAGCACCTGCATAGGAGCACAAATGCAGATGGAAGGAACCTGGCTACAGTGGAGGAACTGTGAAGACCAGCGCTGCCTCCAGCACTGACACCAACACCTGCAGTGACACTGATACTGACACTGACACCGCCCTTGGCACCAAAACCAGCGCTGACACCCACAGCATAAAAAAGAGAATAAAACTTTTCTTTTTTTAACTCGGTGGCAGCAGTTGGGTGCTTCACTCCTTCCAAGCTGTGCACAGGCCGGGGGGTTTGTCCTGTGTGCACAGACTGGGGTGGGAGGGCAGGATTTTGGGGTGGCAGTGGAGGTACAGAGGGCCTTTGGTTTGTGGCAGGAGCCTCTGGGAGAAGAGGGATCAGCCTCGCCTCTGCTCCCTTAGAAGGCACCAGAGATCAGCACAGCAGCAGCGTGCTTGGGGCATTCAGTGGCTCTGAACCGGCACTGACACCGCCCCCAGCACTGACACCCTGAGAACATTCTGGGTGTCTCCAAGAGCTGCAGAGCTGGTTTGCCCAGACCTGGCATCAGGCTTGACTGAGGGAGGGAGAGGGCGCAGGTGATTCTGAAGTTCCTTCATGTAAATACAGACTAAGTCAAGGCCTCATCTAGAAGCTCCAGAAACCTGCAGAAGGTGCAGCCTTGTCAGCAGAGGCTTCCTTCAGCGGCCCCGCGGCTCATCTGCACCGGTCATGCAGAGGGAACAGGGAGCCGAGAACATCGAGGGGCAGAGGCAAAGTCACCTTCTGCTCAGCCTCCATCCGAGCCTTTCTTCTGCCTTCGCAGCCCCCTCCCCAGATAAACGACTGCCCCCGACCCGCTCCCTACGGGGGGCGGGAGGAGCCGAGGGTGCTAGGTGGCCTGGAGGGGTCCGGGGGGTAGCGAGGAGCATTTCACCTCCCAAACCCACCCTTTTCAGGCAAAGAAAAGGGAGATCAACCCCTACGAAGCTAAAAAAGCCACTCAGCCCGTCCTGCTTATGCACTCCTCTGAGCACCGAAGCGGCTGCCTGCTGATGATTTGGATTTAAATAAGGAATGATTTAGAGTAACTATACAACCAGTTATGCTGCCACAAAGTTCTTTTGAAAGTCCCAGGCTAAGGCCATGTAGACTCGTGATAACCATTAACTAGATTTCTACACAAAGAATAAGACTTGTGATGAGGTACCATTGTTAGACTGTTCAGTCAGGATGATTTATTGCCCTGTAGACCAGGTGTTGTAGGAGTTACATGATTTGATGCCCTTTCACAATGTTAAAATTGCCATGTGAGCCAAAAATCCTTGGGTCAAGGGCATTGGAAGGTCTTTCTTTTAGGTCAGTAGTCCATGGTGGTCACACAAGCAGCTCCCCAGTTCGTTTCAGGACTCAATTGCGCGTGACCGGGAAGAGGTGGGAATATGAAGATGATTTATGGGAATAAGCATGTGTATGTATGAGAACTTGATTAATATGTCTTACTGTATCAATATAATCAGTATGCTCCATGAGTCAGGTGTGCGTTGTTGGTGAGACAACTCCCCTATGCACCGGGCTGTTAATAAAGGGAGTATCTGCTTATCTACATCAAACTGGTGTCGGTAAATTTTTATCCCATTTTGGTGACAAGATGACCTTTAAAGATCCCTTCCAACCCAAACTGTTCTATGATTCTATGACCTGAAGCAACATGGTCTCAAGATGACTGACCTGGCCTTTGCCCTCTGCATTTTCTTGCCCTGGTTTTCTCCAGAGAGGAGGGTCCTTCCTGTGCTTGTGTGCCCTCCCTCATGTCTCCTCCAACATTTGCTCCCATTCTCCTGCCAGAACCAAAATGGGCGGAAACTGGACACCTCCAACCCATCAAACCCAACTGTGTCGTGAAACAACCAAGGAGATTCATATTCAAATGGAATCTCCTTTTGCTCTTTGTTGGGCTGTGGGTGAGCATGGGAAAGCTGACTTTCCTAGAAGGTTTCTCAGCTCAAATCCAGATGAAAGGATGACCAGAACTGCCATCTCTACCAGAGCAGGAAATGTGTACATATCCAAGCCCTTCATGTTGCTAGGTAGGCATAGGATTGCATGTGGTTTCAGAAGGAAACTTCCATGCAGTCCTCCTGCCTTTATGAAGGGATGGATAAGTGCTCCTCTGTTGGTTTTTCAGCCGGTGTGGGACTGTGTGGGGGGGCTGTACCCCATTAAGTCAGGGCGCAGACACATGGACACATAGTTTTCCATGCTGGGTTATTTGACTCTGCCGAGAGGGCAAGGGAGCGGGTAAGGCTGGTGCTGCACGCTGGAGGAGAGGTTGGTCTGCAGGTGACCGTTTTGGAGCTTGTGATTAGCAGGAGGACAAACGGGCCCATGATTTCATACTGCGTGGGACACAGCTTGTCAGGTGCTTTCTGTGTTTCGACCGGCCTTTTAAGAAGCTGTGGTTTGCCTTCTGGGCACCATGATGCAGGTGGCGTTTCTGGGCAGTGTATTCAGCTTTTTGGAGATGGCCCCAGAGGGCATGTGAAACAAGGGCTTCTCTGCAGGAGTATGGATATTGGACAGCATGCTGACGTCCTGCTCAGCAGATAACTGGAGGGGGTGTTGGTGGTGGTCATGCCTCAAGAAGGGGCTGAGCGTGGGGTGCCAGGTGGTGAGCAATTGCATCACTCACTTTATATATTCATTTTACTAGTATCACTGTTGTTACCATTTTCTTCTCGTGTTGTTTGATGGAACTGTCCTATCTCAACCCATGAGGTTTTACTTCTTTTTCTTCCAATTCTCCCCCCCGCATCCCAGCAGGGAAGGGATGAGTGAGTGAGCAGCCACATGGTGCTTTGCTGCTGACTGGGCCTAAACCACCACCGTCTTTATTCTTTCAGAAGGCACATTTGCATTCCTCTTCATGCTACTGTGAAATCACAGATGGCCCTAAAGTTTTTAGGTGGTGTTCCATTCCTTCATTTCATCTTTTACCTTCTTTTTCTCACACCTTTTATCTCATTGAACAGAGACAATCTACAAGTCAGTCTTTAGACTGAATTCTTAGCCCCACCAAAGGAATTAGGAAGAAGATTAATTTCTTCATCTATTGTTTATGACCAATAAAGGAAATCCATTTGCTGAATCATCCTGATGAGATTAGTACAATGCTTCACACATGTATATTATCTGTTTTAGTAAATATGCTAAGTTTGGATTTCAAAGAGCTTCACCTTTCTGTTGTGTGACCTATGTTTCAAGAGGAACATATACAAAACATAGTATCTTCAACTTTTGCTAGCTGCTTGCTGTTGTATTAATTAAATACACCGTGGAAATCTTTGGTGTTGTCCCTCAAACAGGGTTTGTTACCTGGTGTGCAAAAGCCAATCTTACACACAGAGCCCAGATACCAGTTTATTCCATATTTGTGCAAAGATGGGTGTTAGGTGGTAATTCCACAAAGCTAGCACACCACACAAGAGAACTTCAGTGTAACTACACGAATACATGTTTACTATAATGGCCATTGGTTAGTTTCTTAACACTTTGTCCCTCACTGGTTAGTTACATTTAAATTAGCCACGCTTGGTATGTAAATTAAGACACATGCTCCTTACAGGTGTGGGGGGCAAGTCTTTTGGGTCTTGAATTGAGCCAGTGTGCAGGTTTAAGCTTTGCCGGGACCGGAGAGCACGTTGCTGTGCCCTTCCCCCACCCTCAGCCGGTCGGGCTGGAAGTTAAGCACAGACCCCAGGCTGAAATAAGAAGAAATGTAATACAACAGTGTGATAAAACAATCTGAATAGCAGCAGTGGCAATGATAACAACAATAAACAGCAATAACAGTGAACAAGACAGAAGATATACAGAGAAATACCGCTAAATGGTCAGGGAACAAGCCCGCCGCGTGTGTCGCAACCCCCAAAACCCAAAGCAAAAGTAAAAAGGCTCCACCCCTGGACCTGACGTCAGCATGGTATGAATAACCCGGCTGGAGATCCCTTCCCCCTCTTTCTCTGCTGGGGGAAGCTTGACCCTATCTTAGTTGAACCAGGATATAATCCACCCCTTTATTCTATACCATCTGCGTCATGTCCAGCTGCCATTTAGCAGTTAACAATAACAAAGTAATAATTTACACAGGCACAGCATAATTTACGGCATGTTCTCACCCAGAATCAAGTCCCCCTGTGGTACGCATTGGACCTCTCCATTGTCCTATATCACCCACCAGGTGCACCCAGGTCTTTGGGCAAAAACAATCCCATGGATGGGTTTGCCTTTACCTTTGCCTGGCGCAGGACTAAACCAGGCCATTTTTCCCAATATATTCCTCATGCGCACCACGGGGACTTTATCCCCATCTACAGCACGTGGAGGTCTCGACTGAGCCGGGCCAGCTCGACTGGCAGACCCTCTTGTGTTGACTAGCCAGGTGGCCTTTGCTAGATGCATGTCCCAGTCTTTGAAGGTCCCACCTCCCAGTGCTTTCAGTGTGGTTTTTAACAGTCCATTGTAGCACTCGATCTTCCCAGAGGCTGGTGCGTGGTAGGGGATATGGTAGGCCCACTCGATGCCGTGTTCTTCTGCCCAGGCACTTATGAGGTTTTTTCGTAAGTGGGTCCCGTTGTCTGACTCAATTCTCTCTGGAGTGCCGTGTTGCCACAGGACTTGGGTTTCAAGGCCCAGGATGGTGTTTCGGGTGGTGGCGTGGGGTGCTGGGTAAGCTTCCAGCTATCCAGTGGTTACTTCCACCATTGTGAGCACGTGGTGCTTCCTGTGGCGGGTCTGTGGCAGTGTGATAGTCGATCTGCCAGGCCTCTCCACATCTATATTTCAGCCATCGCTCTCCATTTCGCTGGGGCTTCACCCGCTTGGCATGTTTGATTGCAGCACATGTCTCACATCCGTGGATGATCTCTGCAATGGTGTCAATAGTAAGGTCCACCCCTCGATCTCGAGCCCACCTGTATGTTGCATCCCTACCTTGGTGGCCCGAGGTCTCGTGGGCCCACCGGGCTATGAACAGTTCACCTCTGCGCTGCCAGTCCAAGTCCACCTGAGCCACTCTAATCTTAGCAGCTTGGTCTGCCTGCTGGTTGTGCCGATGTTCATCAGTGGCCCGACTCTTGGGTACATGGGCATCCACATGGCGCACCTTCAGAACGAGGTTTTCCACACGGGCTGCAATGTCCTGCCATACTTCAGCAGCCCAGACAGTTTTACCCTTACATTGCCAGTTGTTCTGCTTCCATTGCTGCAACCATATCCACAGGGTATTCGCCACTGCCCACGAGTCAGTGTAGAGGTAGAGCCTCGGCCACTTTTCCCTCTCAGCAATATCCAAAGCAAGCTGAACGGCTTTCACCTCTGCAAATTGGCTGGATTCACCCTGTCCCTCAGCAGCTTCAGTGACCCGTCGTGTGGGACTCCATACAGCAGCCTTCCTTCGTCGATGTTTTCCCACAATGCGACAAGACCCATCAGTGAACAGGGCGTATCGCTTCTCCTCATCCGGCAGCTCGTTATATGGTGGGGCCTCCTTAGCACGTGTCACCTCCTGTTCTGGTGACATCCCGGAATCTTTGCTCTCTGGCCAGTTCGTGATCACCTCTAGTATCCCTGGGCGGCTGGGGTTCCCTATTCGAGCCTGTTGTGTTATCAATGCAACCCATTTACTCCACGTGGCATCTGTTGCATGATGTGTGGAGGAGGCCTTTCCTTTGAACATCCACCCCAGCACCGGCAGTCGGGGTGCCAGGAGGAGCTGTGTTTCAGGGCTGACCACTTCTGAGGCAGCCCGAACTCCTTCGTACACTGCCAGTATCTCCTTGTCAGTTGCTGTATAATGAGCTTCAGAGCCTTTGTATCCCCGGCTCCAAAAGCCTAGAGGTCGGCCTCGGGTCTCCCCAGGTGCTCTCTGCCAGAGGCTCCAGGTAGGGTCATTCTCCCCGGCTGCGGTGTAGAGCATGTTCTTAACCACCTGCCCTTCCCGGACTGGCCTGAGGGCTACTGCTTGGGCAATCTCCCGCTTAAATTGTTCAAAGGATTGTTGTTGCTCAGGGCCCCATTCAAAATCGTTCTTCTTACGGGTTACATCGTAGAGAGGGCTCACATTCAGGCTGTAGTTGGGGATGTGCATCCTCCAGAACCCCACAGCGCCCAGGAACAACTGAGTCTCATTTTTAGAGGTTGGTGGGGCCATGGCTGTTATCTTGTTTATCACCTCCATTGGGATGTGGCGACGCCCATCTTGCCATTTTATCCCTAGGAATTGAATTTCCCTTGCAGACCCCTTAACTTTCCTTTGCTTAATGGCAAAGCTGGCCTTCAGGAGGATTTAAATTATTTTCTTCCCTTTCTCAAAGACTTCTTTGGCTGTGTTCCCCCATACAATGATGTCATCAATGTACTGCAGGTGTTCTGGAGCCCCACCTTTCTCCAGTGCAGTATGGACCAGTCCATGGGAAATGATGGAGCTGTGGTTCCACCCCTGGGGCAATCGATTCCAGGTTTACTAGATGCCTCTCCAAGTGAACGCAAACTGTGGCCTGCACTCTGGTGCTATCGGAATGGAGAAGAACGCGTTAGCAATGTCAGTCGTGGCGTACCACTTGGCTGCCTTCGACTCCAGTTCATACTGGAGCTCGAGCATGTCCGGCACTGCAGCACTTATTGCTGGCGTAACTTCATTCAGGCCACGGTAGTCCACAGTTAGCCTCCATTCACCATTGGGCTTTCTCACTGGCCATATAGGGCTGTTGAAGGGTGAGTGAGTTTTGCTGATCACCTTCTGGCTTTCTAGTTGGCGGATCAGCTGATGGATGGGGACCAGGGAATCTCGGTTGGTGCGGTACTGCCGCCGGTGCACCGTTCTGGTAGCAATTGGCACTTGCTGCTCCTCAACCTTAAGCCGCCCCACCACTGAGGGATCCTCTGAGAGGCCGGGTAAGGTGGACAACTGTTCAACCTCCTCCAGGGCAGCTACACCAAAAGCCCACCGGTACCCTTTTGGGTCTCTGAAGTACCCTCTCCTGAGGTAGTCTATGCCCAGGATGCACAGGGCATCTGGGCCAGTCACAATGGGGTGCTTATGCCAGTCCTTCCCAGTCAGGCTCACTTCAGCTTCCAGTAGGGTCAGCTGTTGGGATCCCCCTGTCACTCCGGAGATGCAGATGGATTCAACCCCACTGTAGCTCGATGGCATCAGGGTGCACTGAGCGCCAGTGTCCACCAAAGCCTTATACTCTTGCGGGTCTGACGTGCCAGGCCATCGGATCCACACTGTCCAGTAAACCCGATTATCCCTTTCCTCCACCTGGCTGGAGGCAGGGCCCCTCTAATCCTGCTCATCATCACTCACTGCTTGCAAGAACAATTTACTGGTCCCCTCAAGAGGGTCAGACATAACGTTCACCATTCTATTCTGCCTGGGGGATCTCTGACTGGACACTGGAGCTGCGCTCTTCTTGGAGGACTCCCCTTTTGTGATGGTCTTCCCTTTCAACTGCTCTACTCGTGCAGCTAGGGCGGCAGTGGGCTGTCCATCCCACCTCCTCATGTTTTCTCCATGGTCACGGAGGAAAAACCACAGGGTGCCTCGTGGTGTGTGCCTTCTGCTGCCTTTCTCTTGGGTGGGGAAACGTTTACTTCTAATGGCTGAGACATTGGCCCGTGCAGGTGGAACGCAGGACATGTCCTCTTCCACTTTTTGGATTCTCTGAGACAGTTCCTCCACAGCTGAGACCAGGGAATGTTGAGATGAAGGGAGATTTCCCTCATATTGCCGGAGCTTGCCAACCACTCCATCCACTGTTAGAGTCTGTGTGTCTGTCCACCAGGACACTATTGCCAGTGCTTTCGAGTGTGCTTCTGGTGCGCTCTTCAGGAACTTTCGCCACATCAGGTGTGTGCAAGGGGCCTGATCTGGGTCCATGGGTGACTGCTCATTATTCAGATCACCATAGATCATCTCAAACACAGCCAGTTCCCTGAGGTTCTGGATGCCTTTCTCAATGCTGGTCCATTTGCCTAGCTGACATAGGATATCATCCTTGTAGGGGTGCCTCTCCCTTACACTGAGCAGGAGTCGCTTCCAAAGGCTGAGGGTTTGCGTCTGCTTCCCTATTTCCCTATCAATGTCAGCTTCCTTGGCCAAAGATCCCAGCTGCCTGGCCTCTCTCCCCTCCATCTCAAAAGCACTGGCTCCATTGTCTCAGCATCGGAGCAGACAGGTGCAAATCTGCTCGCCTCCCAGGCGGCCGAAATCTCTCCGCATATCTCGCAGCTCAGTCGGGGATAGAGATCAGACGATCACCTCTGGTCCTTCCTCCTGTTCCTGTGATGGGCCTGGCTCATCCCCATCCCCCACTTTGCAAGCTGACTTTCTGGTATATTTTGTTTTCTGTATCAGGGCGACTGACACTGTCACTGCCTGGCTCTCTGGCTCAGTCGCTGTGCTGGTGGAGGTGACTGAGACTGGCTCTGCCTGTGCCCCCGGTTCAGATATTGTTTCAGCTTCTGTGGCCTTTTCTTCCCCTTGAGGGCAGCGGGTGGTATTAAAGAGGACACGGTAGGCATGGGCAAGTCCCCAACACATTGCAGCGATTTGTGTCTCCTGGGTTTTGCCAGTTTGGTAGCACACCCTTTCTAAGCACTCCATCAGCTTCTCAGGGCTCTGCATTTGCTCAGGAGTGAAATTCCAAAGCATTGGGGGTGCCCACCGACTCAGGCCTTTGCCCATCTTTTCCCACACCCCTTTCCACTCACTATTATCTGACCTCGGGGCAGGTTTCCGGGCACTGCTGTTGTTAGAGAAATGCCACATGGCCAAAACCGAAATCAGGCAGGCATTCAGAAGGCACTGTGCCAAAATCACACTGGCCTGCAGGCTCCAAGAATAGTTGAAACTCCCCAAAACCGAGAGGATCTCTTCCCCTGGCTCACCCATAGAGGGGGTGAGACCCCTAACAATAGCCCAAATGGCAAACAGGTACCGGCCTGCCCGCCCCCCCCCCAGCGATACAAAGGCATTATAAGCATTCAATAGCCCGGATAACAACATAAGACCCTTTATACATTTTCCACCGATAACAAACGCCACCACTGGGATTATACACTGGATATAAGGATTAATCCAGCCCCACCACGCAAGCAAGTGGGCCAGCATCGCAAACATTTTCTTATCAAACAAACACAAATACAAACAGAAAGATTACACCCAACAGATTGCTCTATCACACTCTGGTCAGGGTCTGCCCCTTTTTATTCTTATTTCAGCTCTCGAGCCCCATGTTGGTGCACCAATTTAAAATGTGAAGGTTTAAGCTTTGCCGGGACCGGAGAGCACGTTGCTGTTGCCCTTCCCCCACCCTCAGCCAGTCGGGCTGGCAGTTAAGCACAGACCCCGGGCTGAAATAAGAAGAAATGTAATACAACAGTGTGATAAAACAATCTGAATAGCAGCAGTGGCAATGATAACAACAATAAACAGCAATAACAGTGAACAAGACAAAAGATATACAGAGAAATACCGCAAAATGGTCAGGGAACAAGCCCGCCGCGTGTGTTGCAACCCCCAAAACCAAAAGCGAAAAGTAAAAAGGCTCCGCCGCTGGACCTGACGTCAGCATGGTATGAATAACCCGGCTGGAGATCCCTTCCCCCTCTCTCTCTGCTGGGGAAAACTTGACCCTATCCTAGTTGAACCAGGACAGCCAGTGGTCGCGGTCTTCCCCCGTTTCCTTTGCTTTTCCCCCAGTTACTGTGGATTTTCACTGGCTTCATGCTTCTCAGACAATCATCCAACCTCTGGCCCCTGCTGGAGCAGGATGTTCTTCTTTTACAATCTTTTAGCTCCTCTTTGAGGGTACGGTCGTTAGCAAGGCCTGCATCGTTTGTACCAAGTATCAGGCTTACACAACAGAGCCAGTGATTAGTGGTCCTTGTACTTGATGAGAAACATTGATACAGGCTCCAGTACCAGTACTTTGATGTTGTACCTGAAAGGAAACAGGTCTTGGAAAAAATTAATTATGGAAAATGGAATTACTCACTAAGAGCTCTCAGTCTTACTGTGGTGGAGATCAATATAGAGTCTCCCGTCTTTCAGGATGATGGCACAAATGCTGTTGTCTTGCAGAATTTCTCTTTCTAAGTTTTGAAATAGAGAAGGGTTGACAAACTAATATCTCTCTAAATTATCTCCATCTTCCTAAATCACTCTCTGAGCGTGATGTCCTTGTTCAGCAGCTATTCTGGAAGAGCCAGTAAACAAGCAGTTCTGAATGAGATTGTCGTGATTACACGCATAACCTGTAAATATGACCTTGTCAACCCTATTTTGTTCCAATGATTATACTTAAAGAAGTCAATTACACAATTCAACTAAAATAATAGTGTATTTTATTTAAAACCCCTATTTTAAAAATGTGTTTACTTTTTATAAACCCTGAATGACACATTCCTTCTAGAAATACATCACTGAAAATCAGCTAGACAGAACCCAGTGTTTCTGGAATGTCCGTACACTCAAATTGATGGTCAGTCTGCAAAGAAAAAAAATTCTTGAGGATTGTCCTGTGTTTGTTCCTCTGGGATATTATCCTTTTGGATCATTCTAGAGGCATTCCATGAGATATCTGTACTGGAAATAGTACTGTTGTGCCAGGGAAATATAAGCTGATTGCCTAATTACTCAATGTGATCCAAAATCTTGTGTTCACAAAATTCCCTTGTTTCTCACTGCTTCCAAACCCCAGCTTCAGTGACAGAGAAATAAAACCCACCTCTGAAGTTTGAATTTCTACTTCATGACTGCTGCAGTACACAAATGATCTTTACTTATATGAAGAATTAAGTTTGGGACCAAGTTTATGCACCTCTGATACATTGGCAGCTACCCCAGCAAACACACCAAGAGGTGCGTTTGTTCTTTTGGATGTCAGAGTAGGCGCTGAGGAGGGAAACACATTTTTCAGACTTTTCTCCTTGACAATGGACAAGTGTCGGGAACACAGAGTTAAATCCTGATCCCTGCAATGCCATAGGATTTTGGCTTTGACTTCAGTGGAAAGAGAATGGGCCCCTAAAAGCACTTAGTGGAGTGCCCAGGCCAAGCAAATTTGTATTGCTAACACAGTTCAGCTATGTTAGAAAACCCTTCTCAAGAAGATTTAAACTTTCCCCTGGTATGGACAGGAGTAACGAACCTTCCTTCAGAGCCCATCAGCACCATTCATTTATCATCAGCCAGAGGGACTGCTGTCTAGTGACAGGAGACACTGACCAATCCTAATGGAAACCAGTAGCATCTGCTGTGCGAGTTGGTAAGTAAACAGTTGTTGTTACAGGGTTCTGGGAATCTTTGACCTGCAGAACTGAAGGGGCCATAAACAAGTTAGTATACTGGGACGTAAAACACTTCTGGCAGTTCCTAACCCAGTGTGTTCCTTAAAGTCATACTGTTTCCACCTCTCCTTTGGTGTTGCTCAGATTTACCTCAGAGACATATAGTAAGAATAATAAATAATCATCTGTTTTTTCTTCTCTTCTTAATTCTGACATGCAAACACTCACCACAAATTTTCCAGCTTTTTCCACCATTAGAGCTCACAAAAAAGCATGAAATGTGCATAAAGACTGGCATTGCAGGATTTTTCTTCCCTTTCTCACTAACATCACTGATGGAAAAAGAAAGTTTGTTCCCTAGCTAATTACTTAGAGGCTTGTCCAGTAATATTTCCAGGCTAGTGGAAGCTGGGAAGTTATATTCACCCTTAGAGAAGAAGAATGCAGAAATTAAATGGGATGAGAGTTTCAATGATTTTTAAAGAAGCATACTTAACAAATCTTGGGTTTGGGTTTGATATTATGGCAATGCATGTATATTGCACTGAGGGAGGTGAAAAGCTATCTGTCTCTTATGGGATGGAGGTGCGGAGGTCTGTATTGGAGAAAAGGGAGCGTGCATTGTAACATACACGGTGATGACCTTCGTGGTTAATTTCAGGGCACTGGTGTATGTCCTTGGAATTATGAATTGCATAACTGACTTAGAAAACCATAGTCAATCATCTGGTAAAAATTCCTTTATTCTGAAGATCACCTGTGCAGCTGATGAAAGCATGTGTTTCCAAAGGAAAATGATTCTTTTATTTTCTAAGCACAGTGTACAGGAAGTTGTAATGAGCATGTGCACACTAAACAGCTAATTTAATTAAGCTTCCATAAGCATAATGCAGGATGAATGTCCTGGTTCAGCTAGGATAGAGTCAAGATTTTCCCCAGCAGAGAGAGAGGGGGAAGGGATCTCCAGCCAGGTTATTCATACCATGCTGGCGTCAGGTCCAGGGGCGGAGCCTTTTTACTTTCGCTTCTGGTTTTGGGTTGCTTACACGCGGCGGGCTTGCTCCTTGACCATTTAGCGGTATTTCTCTGTATATCTTTTATCTTGTTCACTGTTATTGCTGTTCATTGTTATTATCATTGCTACTGTTGTTGTTCAGATTGTTTTATCACTCTGTTGTATTAAATTCCTTGTTATTTTAGCCCGGGTCTGTGCCTAACTTCCAGCCTGACCGGCCGCGGGTGGGGGAGGGGCAACGGCAACGTGCTCTCCGATTCCGGCAGGGGTTAAACCTGTACAATGAATTAAAGGGTAGTCAGCATTATCTCTGGCTGATTTCAGATATGTTGCACAAGATTAAAAGGACTTTATGTTTTCAGTACCAGGATGTCTTAGGACACAGTTTCAGTAATATCTGTCCTCTCCTCCCTGTTGTCCAAGCTGGCCTTTCATCTCAGTTTTTTTGCTTCTGCCACTTCATTTGTGCAGCTGGGTCATGAAAGGGATAAGGGAGTTGATCTAGATAAAAAATAATCTAGCACTGTCTAATTTCAGAAAGCTTTCTTTTATTCATTTGTCTTTTTTAATGACAGCAAGACATTAAAATGTTATTGTCGAATGCAAGAATGTTCTTCCCCTAAGTTCAGTCATAACAAAGGCATTGGATTTTGGCTCTTTCTGAAAGTGAAGCAGATTCCTTTCTATGTTCTAGGGCACTTGTATGACACTGTATTAGGAAAACTGTTCCTCGAATCATCACTTGGCTTCCCATCCTAGTTTGCTGCATATTATCTCTCCTACCAGATTTTCTGAAAGTTTCATCACTTCAGACTTCTCCAAATTACACTTTGTAGTAGGCAGCTCGGTTTCCTTTGATACAGAGCAACAGTGCCCTGCTGTCGACATCTGTGCCGGATTCCTCCCAGAAGGAAGTGGCTGCGTCGGCGTGTGCGTGGCCGTGGTGCTGTATGTGGTGTGTGCTTCACAGCGGTTGTGCTGTGGTTTATCATTTGCCTGAGATCTGAGACTCTCATGAGATTTTCTGTACTGGGTTTAATTCACAGAAAGTAGTGAGCATCGTGGTTCATCTAATACATATTTCAGAAATGTTGAACAACGTCGCTGAGTTCTGGGGGAATTGAGTGGATGTTTGAGCAGTTGCCTTCCCGAAAACTGCAGAACCTGGAGCAGGTGAATTGCTATGGTGATGAAGGAAAGATTTTCTGTCTGTTGTTACATAAATCACCGACTGACTAAAGCCACAGCAAACACGGCGATTTACACCAACAGGGACAAGACTTCCTCTAACATTGCAGTCCATGTACTAAATTAAGATGAACTTTAAATGGTGTAGCTAATGAGAAATATGACTTAAGTTTTTATTTTAATTTTAAAAGAACAGTCAGCTGAATCAGCTTTTTTACTTGATTTGCATCCTTTAATGTGTACTGTAAATTAAAATTTTTTTTAAAAATCTTGAAATTCTTTTTCACCTTCTTCCTAGGCCACCTTCTGTTTGTGTGCATTGTAAATAAGTTCTCTACTACATGTTCGGCTGTTGCTCCAAAACAGAAGGAACATGCTGTGTGCTTCAGTTAAAAGAAGCCCTCCAGCAACATGTGTTAGTCACAGGCAGAGGCCAAGTGTATCATTATTCTGTAGGAACAGCAGTCAAGAAAACCAACAGCTAAGGGCAGTGGGCAATGGAACATGAAGTGTGTCATGTCAGCTCACTGTCAGTGCAGTCTGGGCACACTTTGCCTTAGAAAGTGCTGTGTAATTGCAGGGAAGTGGCTGATCTTTGGAGAAAGAGTAGAAGGTTGCCTAATGGCATGTAGCAATTTTAAGACCGATTTAATGCTTTTGCCATAACAACCAAAAGATTTCAGAAAACAGCTTTGGTGTTTAATTCTTTCCTTGCTTTGAGACAAACAGAAGTTTTTGTCTGGGCTTCCAGTGCATTTTACTTTGAAACAAAAGAAACTCAAATCCAAAAGAGAATTAGTCTGGTATACTTTTCTTTCTCATTTAGTATATCCCTTATGCAAACAGCTCAGGTGAGAAGCATGTTCTATTAGAGTTGGGGCTTCAGAAATTGCACTGGAGAAGGGGCAAATCTCCAAAACAATGTTTTGTACATGATCAGCCCTAAAGATGCTGAGCTCAGGATTCTGACTCTGTGCTGCAGCTGTTAAGCATCTTTCTGAAATCAGGCCTGCAGAGCCAGCATGCCTGGAGCAGGAGAAGGAAAGATAGCAGCATGTGCAGTTGCACAGAGAATGAAACTTGGTGAGTCTGGAGAAAGAAGAAAGAGGAAAGTGGTCAAAAAGTTGAAGGGGAAGAGTAGCAGAGTGCTTATTTTGCAAGCTAAGAAAATGTGTTATTTGCAAACCATGTGTATTATCTACAAATCTGGGAAAATACGGAAATTTAGGGAAAAAGCAGTAATATTAAGTACTTTAACAGGTCACAAAAAAGTGGTTGAAAGTGCTGACAGAATACCTACTTTTAAGACAAAGATTTTAAAAAATATTAATACAGATTGGTGGAGCCTGGAGCATGTTTATCTGCTTGCCACTTGTCTAAAGCAGCATACTCTAAAAACCAATAACATATATCTCTCAAGTTTCTAACCATTGTAAAAATGTATTTGAGCATTATTACAGTTTAAAACAGAAAACAAAACAACTGCAAGGTGCATTTTCTGTTCTGTTTAGGAGAATCAGAAAGAAAAATAACCTTAGCCATGTTTCCTTGCAGTTCTTCCACTTGAATACAGAATGATATGGTGCAACAGTAGATAATTATGGAAGTGGCATTTGATAGTGCCACCTACTGCTAGAAAAGCAGAACTAAAATGAGTATCTTTTTATGTGCATGTCTAAATTCAGCAGAAAAATGAAGGGTACCTGTTCATCTTTCGATTATTGCAAGGTATTTTAGCTGTCTGGATATCAGTTTGACCTTGGTTTTATGGCTGTATTTTTTAAAAAAAGATTTATTGTATAGTAGTGTTGGAGATGGTGCAGGAGCATCAGACATGCAGAACGCTTGCAGCTATTGGCATGTGGTTGAATGCCAGTGGCTGTACTTTGGCTAAGCCTATTGAGCCTGGTTATCCCTCCCCACCTCTCACTGATTACATTAAACTTCATGTAATGCACTAGAAGACTGATCCTAATATCCTAAAACTGCTTTAGATTTAGCAAATCACTGAAAATCAGTTTTCTGTAGTGTTTGAGCTTTATGTTAAATGTGAAAGGCATAAAACATTTTTAACATGTATCCAAAAATTCTATGAAAAGTAACCTGCTAATGATGAAAATCCTTTGAAGACAAAGACTTAATGCTAAGGATGTATCTTAATACATAGTTTCCTTTAACAGGACTTTCAGTTAGCAAGCATGAAACCTGATTTCTCCACCTGCCCTTTGAAAGATGGTATTTGTGTTATTATACAAGTCTAATTAACGCTAATGGTAAGAATAATGAAAGATTTATAGCAGCCTGAGATCAGTTTTAATTGTGGTTCTCAGCATTACAGATCTTTCTTGCTGTTGTTTATCTCTACCAGAGAAATACCCTATCCTAAAAAAATGCACATTTTGGACCTGTAATATATAAAGGAAAGAAAACATGTCTCTTATGTATTGTTTTGCCTGGAAGAATCTAGATGGAAAGGTAAGAGCACAAGGTGCCTCCAGTTCAGGGGCTCAGCCATGGGGGCCTCGGGTGCTGCCCGTTTCCACCCCGTTACAGCCCGCCCTCCCCCTCCTTGGCACTGGGAAACAAACAGAGCTGATTGTGGTCGTAGCACCGACACAAGGGGCACGGAAGCAGGTTCATGACCACAAGCCCATTCCCAGCCTGGCTGTCAGGTAGAATTGCTCGTTTGGAATCCATAAAGCCTGGCCCATCCACTGAGTGACACCCGGGGGCAGTGGGGGGGCAGAACCCAGCCAAGGGCTTTGTGCTCAGGGAGCTCGGCTCTTCCTGTGCTGGATGTGGGGGGAAGGGTATGGGAATCACCCCCGAGCCAAGCACGAGCTGTGAGGATGCTACCTACGCTCTGGCATCCCGTAACCCTAAGACCCCATAACCCTAGCACCCAACACCACTATCTCTCCCTAAAACTAGTGTAGCACAACCCTCGAAAACCCTTACCCCAGCACTGCATAACCCCGGCACCCCAACTACCGCGAAGCCCCAAGAACCAAGGCGGTCAGCAGCTGCTACCCCTGAGCAGCCAAGAAGCCCCGTTTTCATTGGGTCTGTCCATCTAAAACTCTGCCCTGTAATTCAGGGTAGAATTGAATGTTGTCGACATAAATCTTAGATGAAGTGTTACTTTTTCCTGCAAATTAAAATAAACAATAGATCTTGCCATTTGGAAAACAAACAAACAAACAAACATAACCCCAAAACCAACAAAGCAAAAACAACCCAAGAAGAACTTGTTCACAAGAGCAGAAGCCAAAGCATTTGGATAGAGTGGACATGTCCTTGCTACCAGCATTGTCCAGGAAAGCCCACCAAGAAATCCCAGCCGGTTGGAGTAAATGCCATGCCCTAGAGCAGATAGACTGGAGCCAGCCTGTAGTCTTTCAATACCCAAGGATACTGCTTCAAATCTGCAGCACCAACTTCACAATCTACAGAAAACTCAGTACACTTCAGGCCTCAAAGTCAGTTGTTATTGCAGTGCAATGAGGCCAAAACTGTTGGTCCTTAACAGTGATGAGAAAAAGAATCCTTACCACACCACTTGTCAAAATACCGCTACTCTGAAATTTGCCTACACTGCTACAGCTCCTGCTTCACTCCAACTTCCCTTAAGAAAAAACCCCTGCCATTCTTCTAGCGCTTGCTCTAGCCACATGCGCAAGCAATACTTTCCTACTCCTTACGTACCAAGCTTTTATACTTGGCTTTTTTACCATCTGTAGTCAGGTTCCTGATAAGCAGTAAAGCACCTTGTCTTGGAGGCACTCCCCTCTTCTCCCCACTCTACCCCCATTAAAAAACACACCCACTCTACCCCATGGACAGACCTTGAACCTAAACTGAAAACCAGGGTTTTGTTTCAAAACTGTCACTGAAATGGCTGTCCAGAGCTGAAGTACTTCTCACGGTCTTCTTTTTTCAGCATAAGGTCCCTCTGAAAAGCTTAAAGATTATGAACAATCAATCACCTCACTCACGTTTTGCCCACAGTTTAATCCCACAGAGCGTGAGCCGCAAGTTCTCTTCATCTGACGCTAGATGTAGCATTTCCTCAGTAACTCTAAGAAAAAAAGTTGAAGTACGCAAGTTCCTAGGAACAGGTACAGGTCTGGTTTGTGCTACGCTCTATCAACAGCTTACAAGTGATCATTCAAATCTACGAAAACAAGTTTGGATCACTCGCTTTGTAGTAGCTTGAAAATGATAGATTACACATAACATTCGGTATCCCTTCAGGTAACCAACCGGTGCCCTCAAGAGCTTTGTCACAGTTTATAGACTACGCCAACCATTCTTCGTAAGGCCTTTCTAGAGGATTCCGAAAGCCAGGTTTCTTTCAACAGCCAGGAACAATTAAACCAGTCACTGTTAAACAGTGAGCAAGTTAGGCTTCGGGTATTTTAAATACCTTTCTTTTTCTAACGCACTACCACACATTCTTCTCTATCAAGTGTTCCACCTACTCTTCTGAAGCAGTCTCTGTGGCAGACTGGAACAATGCACACCCCCTGATCCAAGAAACATGAAAGACAGGTCTATCTAAACACACAACTTCTTGAAACGTCTCAATGTAAGCCCACTCGCCACCTCCTCAGATCTCAAGGACGCAGGAGATCAGTGCAGGCACCTTGTACAGAAACTGGACTTGTGTAATGTGCATTCTAGACCAATTTCAGTTACACTTTCCTTTTAAATAAGATGCTTAAACATGCTCACCATTTCAGCTCAGTGTGCATCTCGTATCCAGGCTTCTCAGATGCCAGTCATCTGAGATCAAGATTGTCAGAAACAGTTTGCACACGCAGTCTTGCACACACCAGATCCATCTCAAGAGGGAAAAAGGTGCCAGCCGTGAGTTAGAATGCTGCACTGTTTGTGAACAGCACACCAGTGGGGGACCAACTTAGCCAAGTCTAAAAAGACTGGTTAACATTTGTATTTAGAGCTATGGGACTATAGACACATCTCCCAAGAGATTTATTTGCCAAGAAAAATCAAGAAAAATTGCCTGAAGTTCCAGATTTTCTTGACAAAACCGTCACGGTATCACCCCTTTCTTTTTAAGCTAGGGAAAGGAAGTCGAACAGACTACTCTGAACTTAGAATTTCCATTAAAAGGGAACTTAAAATTCACCACGGAATTAAGAGAGCTGAGTTCCATCTCCTCAGCTGTACCTCAGCAAAAGAGAGAGCTTTTTCTCTAGGCAGTAAGCCCTTTTTGATCCTGAAGCGTCTGGTTCATAGTACAGTCCGAGGCAAGAAAGTTATTCTGTGAAGGTCTGCACCAGACAAAGGCCACAAGAAGGTCACGGAATAAGTGTCTTGGTGAGAGTGATACCAAGCAGTGACTTGCTTAGGTACCGCAGCACGCAGGTCTCCATTCACTGTACAAGATGTGCTCCAGCTCCAGGGATTCCTGCAGCTGACAAACCCCAGGCAGGAGCCACAGGAGTACGTTTCCGTTTCATTTTCCAGATTGTCTGTCTCATGACCACCTCACTTCTGATTCGCCACAAAGCATTTAGTCTGCTGACATGATTCACACAGTGAACGACACCACACCCATCCCTCTGGAGAAAGGCAGCTTGTCAGAGCTGGGAGGAGTCAGCAAGGGCACTGCCTCTCCTCCCACTCTGCCCAGTCCTTGTGAGAGAAGTGCTGTTCAAGCAGGCTGCCCTGCTCTACAGCACAGGTTTAGAAAGGGATGTCCCTGACGTTCTCATGCCTGCCAGGCTTCCTGGGAGCTTATTTTCCTATAAGCTCCCATTTTACTGCAGCGTCTCCTCCTGGGACAGGCCGTGGTCAGGCTATTTAATTACAGTTTCCTCTAAGGTACCAGTAACCTGGTAAAATAGCATGGTCACAGGTCCCTGCAGAAGTTAATCTATTCCAAAGCAAGAAAAAAGATTTTCTCCCTTGAAAAAAAAAAGCAAAATGCTTACCTCGACACCAAACTCAAACTTGACAACAGGTACATACATACGTATCTTCAAGTGCCTGTAAAGGAGCAGATAACTGGGTAAGAAAAAATTCTTTGCTACTTCCATGGTTTTCCTAAACTGTAATAAGCTCATTTACTCGTTCTGTCTTCTCTAAGAGAACCAAGAGAACTTCTACCATCCGTAGATGGCTACCTTTACTCATTACCAAGACTCCCAACTAGCTAGAGCACACCTGTTACTCAAGGACAAAAGCATAATATTTTGCTGAACATTGTAGTTCTTGGTAGATTTTCACAGTGAACTGCTTTGTTTTGGTGAACACAGAGGAGTCCTTGGTAAAATTCCACAGAACAGGCTGGGCAAGCAGGATTCTTAGCAATATTAAAAAATGATGATGAGTAATACCAGAACTTGCTATAAGGAAGTAAATAAGTTGCTAAGCCGTTTTCTATAAGTAAATAAGTAAATAAATCTCTCTCAAAACAAGCAATCATTTCTCTGTGTCATCTGGGAGGAACCTTGGGCAGATCCCAGAGAAGAGAGCATCCTTTCAGGGAGAAAAACCTCTTGGGTATCTTCCTTGGAGGAGTCTGGGGGTGCTACTCAGGACTAGCTGCCCTAAAGCAGAGGTGGAAAGGATCCAGGACACGCCTGGGAGGAGTCTTGTGTGTATCCTGGAGCAAAAATCTTCCTTTACAGGAGAAAACACACCTCAGGTGTCTTCCTTGTGGAGTCTGGGGCTGCTAACTGACATCACATGTCTTTAAGAGAGAGGTCAGAGGAGACAAGGAGCTGCCTGTGAGTTGCCCTTGGTGCATCCTGGAGGTGGCAGCTTTTGCCAAAAGATAACATGTATTTCAGGTGGCTTCCTTGGAGGAGTTGGTTGCTACCTGGGATCTCAGGTCCCTGAAGCAGGGCACAAGACAGTCTGGGACATGTCTGGGAGGAATCTGGGGCACATCCCAGAGAAGAGAGTGTCCGTTCAGGGTGAAAAACCTCTTGGGTGTCTCACCTGGAGGAGTCTGGGGCTGCTACCCAGGATTAGGCCTCTCTAAATCAGGGGTCAGAAGACTTCAGGACATGCCTGGAAAGAATCTTGGCTTTGAAATGCCTGTTGCATTTAATGTGACAAATAAATTTGGTAAGAGATGAATCCCCTTGCGTTCTAGTCAGTCCCCAGAGATTAGAGGGGCTGGGGGTCTGGGCTTGTCTCTTCATAGGTATGTCAGTTATTGCCGTGACTAGCGTCCTGACAGCAGCCGCACGAACAGCCCTTGTGCTGTAGGGCCCGTTCATTCAAGAGAAGCCGTCAGGGTCACCAACAGCACGGTTTATTCTTATGCAACGTCTACAGATTCTTTGGGATTGCCTTCGGTATATGCACAGGCTGCAGGTTGGCTGTAGAGCACTACCCACAAAAATCGATTGCCATCACACACAGTTGCCAGGTAATCCCTCGGCGTAGCCGAGGGCCCAAGCCTTACCAAAAGGTGTCCCTTCTGGGGCGGGGGTGCGAGGAGCACAGACCCGTCGGTCTGTGCCTCCGGTGTGGGTTGGGATTTTCATCCCTCCGAGTTAAGATCCATCTCGGGCTAGTACTTAGCCAAGTGTGTATGTGTGAGTGGGTGGGACTGTGGTCAAGCCACACTTCCTAACAGCAGAGTTCAGTGCAAAGCGCAGTTTCTGCTCATTAGCATCAACGTACCAGCATCCAGGTGCTACACGGCTCTTCAGCAGCCGTTGTTGATAATGCATGACTAATACCGTAGACGCCAGAGAATTTATTTACAGGTGAAAGAGTTCTTGAAAACGTGTGGTGTTTGGGACAGTGTAAAAGAGCGTCTGCATGTCAAGCTCCTTACCCAGTCATCGCTGCAGACCGTGGGTCTTTCCAGGTCTGTGTCTCCTGTGCCATGACAGAGCCCAGTTTCAAGTTCACTGGTGCATTGTGCACACACACAAGGATCCCACCAGTAGCCGGCGTAAGACCCTTTGCGTTTCCAACTGCTGTGCCCGAGACCTTGCGCCCCCTCTTTCACCACACCCTCCCCCTCCCCTCTGACCAGCCCATCTGAGTGACTCTCTCCCTTTGTGCCCCACCTGGCTGCCTGCAGCCTCATTTTGCAGGTGCCGGGCACGGGATCCTTGCCTTGCGCAGGAGACTGAATTGGACTGCAGCATGGCCAGCTAGGAAACTTGGCAACTTTATTTGAACAACCAGAATGCTCAACTGGAGCGTTTGTGTGCGTCGGCAGGACCGAGCAGGACTCTGACACTGAGGCTGCCTTTGGATCAGCAGGCAGTGCCCCAGCAGGAGATGGTCGTGGCGCGCTGCTGCGGCTTCAGCTGGGTCCTGCTCATGCTGTTGCTGGAGCCTTTTTCCCCCAGAGGACCTGCAGGAGCTCCTGCAGCAGCTTAAAGAATTCCACCAGCTTCTGGCGTGGAAATGGGCAGGCCGTAAAGCTGCCCGCCTGCGCTGGTGTTGGCGGCGGCCTCTGTAAGGGGGTTGACGTGGCGACGGGCCGTGGCCTTGGAGGAGCCGTTGCTGCTGGGCGCAGCCCCATCTGGACCAGGATCCAGTCATAAAAGTGCTGCGTGGAGGTGTAGACTCCGGGCCGCTTTGCTCTTGCGCAGCCTCTCCCCCAGCTGGTCACCCCAACAAGCCAGAAGTACTCAGCGTTTTTATCCTGGCAGACGAGAGGCCCACCGCTGTCACCCTGCAGCAGAGGAGGGAGGGAGGGAGGGGTCAGGTGGTGTCGGGTGGCCGCTGGCAGCACCAGGCCTGGCTCCTTCTCTCCCACGGCACCTGCCAGGGCTGTGTGCGCTGCGCAGAGAGGCTCTGCTCAGTGCTGGCGCCTGCAGAACCTTGCCAGGGAGAGGGTAGTGAGCCTGTGGGGTAGGGCGCTCTCTCATCTCCTACCTGGCAGGTGTCGATGCCGCCCCACGGGTAGCCAGCGCAGAGGTTGTGGGGGTGGACGGCCCCTGCGTACCACCGGCTGCTGTTGCAGAGGTGGACGTTGATGAGGGGGACCTTGGCCTCCTGCAGGACATCCGTCGGGCCTCCAGCTGTGAGCACAGAAAGGAATTAGCACCCAGCTGGTCGGTGCCCGGTCTCCTGCCCTGCCTGGGTGAACCACTCCCTTCCCTGGGGCTTGGCTTTGCAGCGTGACAGGCGCTGCCCCGGCGCTGCCCTTCTGCCTGGCCTCGGGCCCTGGGCCAGGCCCATCTCTCTACGGGCACACGTCCCCGCAGTCGCGCTCTGGCTCTCGTCCCTGCTGTCAGGAAGCCCAGCCCACCTCCCCCGTGTGCCGAGCTCGCACTCAGGACACGAGCACTCTTGGGAACTCACCTCTCGCCATCGTGGACCCCCAGCCACTGACGTAGCAGTTGGTCAGCTCTGACACCCGCAGCGAGGCGTCGGGCACGCAGGCCAGCTGTACGTGGTAGCCGCACTGCACAGGCTGGTCCAGCTCCAGCAGCGCAATGTCGTTCCTCTCCCAGACGCTGCTGTAGTCTTCGTGCACCACCAGGCGCTTAATATTGCGCACTTGGGTGTCCGGGCCCAGCTGAGTCAAGTGGGTGGCCCCGATCACTACGCGCCACGCGTTGACGTGCCTGGAAGGCAGATGGGGAGAGGGCTCAGAGGGAGCCATGTGCCGCAGCAGCCCAGCAGTCCCCTGCCCTCTGCTTCACACGGGGCAGAGGAAAGCAGCGCTGCAGAGGCTCAGACTGCCCTAGCATGCCTCGGGCTCAAGGCGTGTCGAGCTGGAGGCTGTAGGAAGCCGTGGCGGGAGCCCAGCCCTCTCCTGAGCAGCCTCTCAGCCGGGCTCTGCAGTGCCCAGGCACTGGGCGTACCGCAAGGAACGGGGATGGGAGGAGCCCGTGCTGCTGCTGGTCGCGGGGCACCCGCGAACTCTGGGGGGATATCCCCGTTCCTGACCCTCCTTACCTGGCCTTGACGAAGCAGTGGGCTGCTGTGAGGACCCACCGCGGGCTGATGAGGGAGCCCCCGCATATGTGCCCCGTGCCTGCTCTCCAAGGATCCTGGATGCTGACGATCCAGGGCCAGGCCCCTGCCTGGGCGTCTGTGCCCCCCACGACGCGCGACGTGCCCGGCTGAGCAGCCATGGGCCGGAGCCCGCAGGTCCCCCTGTAACCAGACACTCATCACCGTCCCGCTCGACGGCTCACTGCAGGCCCGGCCGAAGGGCAGCCCTCTGCCCTCCCCACGGGGCGCTGCATGGACAGCCAGGCCAGGGAGCCCCGTGGGGCGGGCGCGCGGCCGCCCCCGTTTCTGCTGTAGCCCCGCAGGCGAGTTGTGCCAGCAGCCCGGGTGCTGCAAGGAGCCGAGGCTCCCGCGTGGGGCTGGGGAAGCCGTGCTGTGGCCACGGGGACAAGCGGGCACCCTCCAGGGAACCCCATCAGGGCGCCCAAGCTCCCTCCCAGGGCCTCGGCCACTTACCCACAGCTGTCCCAGGCGCCATTCACAGGCCGGCACAGGGCCAGCAGGATGAGGAAGGGAAGGAAAGGCATTCTTGCCAGAGGCACGTGCCAGCTGCCAGAACCGAGGGCTTGTTGCCACCGGTGCGGCAGCCGATGACGCACTGCCCGCAGGCCTGGCGTTGCCCACAGTGCCCTCGGCAACGGGGCTGATGTCACAATGTCGCTGGTTCCGGGGGCTGGGCACGGTGGTCTCTAGGGTTACAGGGCCACAACACGGGGATTTCCAAGCAGGAGGGGAGGCAGACGCTGGGGTCGGACACCCCCGAGAGAGCCCCGCTGCATGCCCTGCTTGTGGGACGGGCTGTGCAGGCCCCGTGGCAGGCAGCAGCGCCCGGCCCCCAGCACTGCCTGCCAGTGGCGAGCAGGAAAAAGCCCAGTGTGGCACCACAGCCTCTTTGGGGGGTTCACTGCCCCCCGCTGCGCTACGCAGCCCTTTGCCACCAGGTCCTTCCCAACAAACGTACACCGGACAACGTGACTACTACAGGCAGCAGGCGCGTTTGGGTGTTGCAGAGCCCATCTGGTTACAGCCGCGGCAGGCAAGCAGAGATGTGCGAGCCCAATAAACCCAGCAGAGCCGACCAGTGTCACCCTTCCTGCACAAAGCGCTGTGCGGCACAGACGCAGCACTGTCCACGCTGGCCGCATCAGTCCCAGCAAAGCCCTCTGGCAGGCTGCCTGTCCTTGCTCTCTGTGCGTTCTGTTGCTGTTCTGGTCCAGCACCCACAAGGGCGGTTGTGGCACCTGGTACGCGTGGCCGAGGACAGGCAACTGCAAGCCCTGAACAGAGAAGGCTGCTCCTGCTCTCGGCCCCACATGCCATTCTCCATGGCTTTGGGAAACCCTGGAGCGGCCTCAGCTCTGCCTTCTGCAGCTGTATGGCGGAGCCGTGCTCACGTGCGGGCGTGCAGGGCAGTCACGGGAGGGAAGCAGGGGATGTGCTCAGAGCAGGCAGAAGGCGGCCTGAGAGAAGGCATCTTGTCTTCTGTGGATACTCTGCTCCTGCAGCACCAGATTTTGCAGGTGGTTAAGGGAGAATGGTGTGGGAGATGGCCACACTTCACAGATAACTGAAGGAAGAGATGGGGTCATTTTAGGGAGAGGAATCTGGCAGGGACAGCAGTACCTAGGAAACCACATGAGGAATGCCATGGAAGTCCAAGGTGACCTCGCTAACAGCACCTGAAACAGCAAATCTGTTCACAGATGTTGTAAACCTGGGAGCAGGTGGGAAAAACAACCCGGGGTGGGTCCCTTGTGTGAGAGGAGATAAGGGCGGAGAAAAGGAGGACTTGAGGAAGATGAGGCAGGGGCTTTGGGCGGTCCCGGCCGGCGGAGGCGCGGGGGGCGGTGGGGGCACGGGTTGGCAGCACGGGGCACTCTGTGGGGAGCTGCCGTGGGCCGGAGGGGTTGTGGAACGTGGGTGTCACACCAGGTGTCTGAAGCACAAGGTGCCTCCAGTTCAGGGGCTCAGCCATGGGGGCCTCGGGTGCTGCCCGTTTCCACCCCGTTACAGCCCGCCCTCCCCCTCCTTGGCACTGGGAAACAAACAGAGCTGATTGTGGTCGTAGCACCGACACAAGGGGCACGGAAGCAGGTTCATGACCACAAGCCCATTCCCAGCCTGGCTGTCAGGTAGAATTGCTCGTTTGGAATCCATAAAGCCTGGCCCATCCACTGAGTGACACCCGGGGGCAGTGGGGGGGCAGAACCCAGCCAAGGGCTTTGTGCTCAGGGAGCTCGGCTCTTCCTGTGCTGGATGTGGGGGGAAGGGTATGGGAATCACCCCCGAGCCAAGCACGAGCTGTGAGCATGCTACCTACGCTCTGGCATCCCGTAACCCTAAGACCCCATAACCCTAGCACCCAACACCACTATCTCTCCCTAAAACTAGTGTAGCACAACCCTCGAAAACCCTTACCCCAGCACTGCATAACCCCGGCACCCCAACTACCGCGAAGCCCCAAGAACCAAGGCGGTCAGCAGCTGCTACCCCTGAGCAGCCAAGAAGCCCCGTTTTCATTGGGTCTGTCCATCTAAAACTCTGCCCTGTAATTCAGGGTAGAATTGAATGTTGTCGACATAAATCTTAGATGAAGTGTTACTTTTTCCTGCAAATTAAAATAAACAATAGATCTTGCCATTTGGAAAACAAACAAACAAACAAACATAACCCCAAAACCAACAAAGCAAAAACAACCCAAGAAGAACTTGTTCACAAGAGCAGAAGCCAAAGCATTTGGATAGAGTGGACATGTCCTTGCTACCAGCATTGTCCAGGAAAGCCCACCAAGAAATCCCAGCCGGTTGGAGTAAATGCCATGCCCTAGAGCAGATAGACTGGAGCCAGCCTGTAGTCTTTCAATACCCAAGGATACTGCTTCAAATCTGCAGCACCAACTTCACAATCTACAGAAAACTCAGTACACTTCAGGCCTCAAAGTCAGTTGTTATTGCAGTGCAATGAGGCCAAAACTGTTGGTCCTTAACAGTGATGAGAAAAAGAATCCTTACCACACCACTTGTCAAAATACCGCTACTCTGAAATTTGCCTACACTGCTACAGCTCCTGCTTCACTCCAACTTCCCTTAAGAAAAAACCCCTGCCATTCTTCTAGCGCTTGCTCTAGCCACATGCGCAAGCAATACTTTCCTACTCCTTACGTACCAAGCTTTTATACTTGGCTTTTTTACCATCTGTAGTCAGGTTCCTGATAAGCAGTAAAGCACCTTGTCTTGGAGGCACTCCCCTCTTCTCCCCACTCTACCCCCATTAAAAAACACACCCACTCTACCCCATGGACAGACCTTGAACCTAAACTGAAAACCAGGGTTTTGTTTCAAAACTGTCACTGAAATGGCTGTCCAGAGCTGAAGTACTTCTCACGGTCTTCTTTTTTCAGCATGAGGTCCCTCTGAAAAGCTTAAAGATTATGAACAATCAATCACCTCACTCACGTTTTGCCCACAGTTTAATCCCACAGAGCGTGAGCCGCAAGTTCTCTTCATCTGACGCTAGATGTAGCATTTCCTCAGTAACTCTAAGAAAAAAAGTTGAAGTACGCAAGTTCCTAGGAACAGGTACAGGTCTGGTTTGTGCTACGCTCTATCAACAGCTTACAAGTGATCATTCAAATCTACGAAAACAAGTTTGGATCACTCGCTTTGTAGTAGCTTGAAAATGATAGATTACACATAACATTCGGTATCCCTTCAGGTAACCAACCGGTGCCCTCAAGAGCTTTGTCACAGTTTATAGACTACGCCAACCATTCTTCGTAAGGCCTTTCTAGAGGATTCCGAAAGCCAGGTTTCTTTCAACAGCCAGGAACAATTAAACCAGTCACTGTTAAACAGTGAGCAAGTTAGGCTTCGGGTATTTTAAATACCTTTCTTTTTCTAACGCACTACCACACATTCTTCTCTATCAAGTGTTCCACCTACTCTTCTGAAGCAGTCTCTGTGGCAGACTGGAACAATGCACACCCCCTGATCCAAGAAACATGAAAGACAGGTCTATCTAAACACACAACTTCTTGAAACGTCTCAATGTAAGCCCACTCGCCACCTCCTCAGATCTCAAGGACGCAGGAGATCAGTGCAGGCACCTTGTACAGAAACTGGACTTGTGTAATGTGCATTCTAGACCAATTTCAGTTACACTTTCCTTTTAAATAAGATGCGTAAACATGCTCACCATTTCAGCTCAGTGTGCATCTCGTATCCAGGCTTCTCAGATGCCAGTCATCTGAGATCAAGATTGTCAGAAACAGTTTGCACACGCAGTCTTGCACACACCAGATCCATCTCAAGAGGGAAAAAGGTGCCAGCCGTGAGTTAGAATGCTGCACTGTTTGTGAACAGCACACCAGTGGGGGACCAACTTAGCCAAGTCTAAAAAGAGTGGTTAACATTTGTATTTAGAGCTATGGGACTATAGACACATCTCCCAAGAGATTTATTTGCCAAGAAAAATCAAGAAAAATTGCCTGAAGTTCCAGATTTTCTTGACAAAACCGTCACGGTATCACCCCTTTCTTTTTAAGCTAGGGAAAGGAAGTCGAACAGACTACTCTGAACTTAGAATTTCCATTAAAAGGGAACTTAAAATTCACCACGGAATTAAGAGAGCTGAGTTCCATCTCCTCAGCTGTACCTCAGCAAAAGAGAGAGCTTTTTCTCTAGGCAGTAAGCCCTTTTTGATCCTGAAGCGTCTGGTTCATAGTACAGTCCGAGGCAAGAAAGTTATTCTGTGAAGGTCTGCACCAGACAAAGGCCACAAGAAGGTCACGGAATAAGTGTCTTGGTGAGAGTGATACCAAGCAGTGACTTGCTTAGGTACCGCAGCACGCAGGTCTCCATTCACTGTACAAGATGTGCTCCAGCTCCAGGGATTCCTGCAGCTGACAAACCCCAAGCAGGAGCCACAGGAGTACGTTTCCGTTTCATTTTCCAGATTGTCTGTCTCATGACCACCTCACTTCTGATTCGCCACAAAGCATTTAGTCTGCTGACATGATTCACACAGTGAACGACACCACACCCATCCCTCTGGAGAAAGGCAGCTTGTCAGAGCTGGGAGGAGTCAGCAAGGGCACTGCCTCTCCTCCCACTCTGCCCAGTCCTTGTGAGAGAAGTGCTGTTCAAGCAGGCTGCCCTGCTCTACAGCACAGGTTTAGAAAGGGATGTCCCTGACGTTCTCATGCCTGCCAGGCTTCCTGGGAGCTTATTTTCCTATAAGCTCCCATTTTACTGCAGCGTCTCCTCCTGGGACAGGCCGTGGTCAGGCTATTTAATTACAGTTTCCTCTAAGGTACCAGTAACCTGGTAAAATAGCATGGTCACAGGTCCCTGCAGAAGTTAATCTATTCCAAAGCAAGAAAAAAGATTTTCTCCCTTGAAAAAAAAAAGCAAAATGCTTACCTCGACACCAAACTCAAACTTGACAACAGGTACATACATACGTATCTTCAAGTGCCTGTAAAGGAGCAGATAACTGGGTAAGAAAAAATTCTTTGCTACTTCCATGGTTTTCCTAAACTGTAATAAGCTCATTTACTCGTTCTGTCTTCTCTAAGAGAACCAAGAGAACTTCTACCATCCGTAGATGGCTACCTTTACTCATTACCAAGACTCCCAACTAGCTAGAGCACACCTGTTACTCAAGGACAAAAGCATAATATTTTGCTGAACATTGTAGTTCTTGGTAGATTTTCACAGTGAACTGCTTTGTTTTGGTGAACACAGAGGAGTCCTTGGTAAAATTCCACAGAACAGGCTGGGCAAGCAGGATTCTTAGCAATATTAAAAAATGATGATGAGTAATACCAGAACTTGCTATAAGGAAGTAAATAAGTTGCTAAGCCGTTTTCTATAAGTAAATAAGTAAATAAATCTCTCTCAAAACAAGCAATCATTTCTCTGTGTCATCTGGGAGGAACCTTGGGCAGATCCCAGAGAAGAGAGCATCCTTTCAGGGAGAAAAACCTCTTGGGTATCTTCCTTGGAGGAGTCTGGGGGTGCTACTCAGGACTAGCTGCCCTAAAGCAGAGGTGGAAAGGATCCAGGACACGCCTGGGAGGAGTCTTGTGTGTATCCTGGAGCAAAAATCTTCCTTTACAGGAGAAAACACACCTCAGGTGTCTTCCTTGTGGAGTCTGGGGCTGCTAACTGACATCACATGTCTTTAAGAGAGAGGTCAGAGGAGACAAGGAGCTGCCTGTGAGTTGCCCTTGGTGCATCCTGGAGGTGGCAGCTTTTGCCAAAAGATAACATGTATTTCAGGTGGCTTCCTTGGAGGAGTTGGTTGCTACCTGGGATCTCAGGTCCCTGAAGCAGGGCACAAGACAGTCTGGGACATGTCTGGGAGGAATCTGGGGCACATCCCAGAGAAGAGAGTGTCCGTTCAGGGTGAAAAACCTCTTGGGTGTCTCACCTGGAGGAGTCTGGGGCTGCTACCCAGGATTAGGCCTCTCTAAATCAGGGGTCAGAAGACTTCAGGACATGCCTGGAAAGAATCTTGGCTTTGAAATGCCTGTTGCATTTAATGTGACAAATAAATTTGGTAAGAGATGAATCCCCTTGCGTTCTAGTCAGTCCCCAGAGATTAGAGGGGCTGGGGGTCTGGGCTTGTCTCTTCATAGGTATGTCAGTTATTGCCGTGACTAGCGTCCTGACAGCAGCCGCACGAACAGCCCTTGTGCTGTAGGGCCCGTTCATTCAAGAGAAGCCGTCAGGGTCACCAACAGCACGGTTTATTCTTATGCAACGTCTACAGATTCTTTGGGATTGCCTTCGGTATATGCACAGGCTGCAGGTTGGCTGTAGAGCACTACCCACAAAAATCGATTGCCATCACACACAGTTGCCAGGTAATCCCTCGGCGTAGCCGAGGGCCCAAGCCTTACCAAAAGGTGTCCCTTCTGGGGCGGGGGTGCGAGGAGCACAGACCCGTCGGTCTGTGCCTCCGGTGTGGGTTGGGATTTTCATCCCTCCGAGTTAAGATCCATCTCGGGCTAGTACTTAGCCAAGTGTGTATGTGTGAGTGGGTGGGACTGTGGTCAAGCCACACTTCCTAACAGCAGAGTTCAGTGCAAAGCGCAGTTTCTGCTCATTAGCATCAACGTACCAGCATCCAGGTGCTACACGGCTCTTCAGCAGCCGTTGTTGATAATGCATGACTAATACCGTAGACGCCAGAGAATTTATTTACAGGTGAAAGAGTTCTTGAAAACGTGTGGTGTTTGGGACAGTGTAAAAGAGCGTCTGCATGTCAAGCTCCTTACCCAGTCATCGCTGCAGACCGTGGGTCTTTCCAGGTCTGTGTCTCCTGTGCCATGACAGAGCCCAGTTTCAAGTTCACTGGTGCATTGTGCACACACACAAGGATCCCACCAGTAGCCGGCGTAAGACCCTTTGCGTTTCCAACTGCTGTGCCCGAGACCTTGCGCCCCCTCTTTCACCACACCCTCCCCCTCCCCTCTGACCAGCCCATCTGAGTGACTCTCTCCCTTTGTGCCCCACCTGGCTGCCTGCAGCCTCATTTTGCAGGTGCCGGGCACGGGATCCTTGCCTTGCGCAGGAGACTGAATTGGACTGCAGCATGGCCAGCTAGGAAACTTGGCAACTTTATTTGAACAACCAGAATGCTCAACTGGAGCGTTTGTGTGCGTCGGCAGGACCGAGCAGGACTCTGACACTGAGGCTGCCTTTGGATCAGCAGGCAGTGCCCCAGCAGGAGATGGTCGTGGCGCGCTGCTGCGGCTTCAGCTGGGTCCTGCTCATGCTGTTGCTGGAGCCTTTTTCCCCCAGAGGACCTGCAGGAGCTCCTGCAGCAGCTTAAAGAATTCCACCAGCTTCTGGCGTGGAAATGGGCAGGCCGTAAAGCTGCCCGCCTGCGCTGGTGTTGGCGGCGGCCTCTGTAAGGGGGTTGACGTGGCGACGGGCCGTGGCCTTGGAGGAGCCGTTGCTGCTGGGCGCAGCCCCATCTGGACCAGGATCCAGTCATAAAAGTGCTGCGTGGAGGTGTAGACTCCGGGCCGCTTTGCTCTTGCGCAGCCTCTCCCCCAGCTGGTCACCCCAACAAGCCAGAAGTACTCAGCGTTTTTATCCTGACAGACGAGAGGCCCACCGCTGTCACCCTGCAGCAGAGGAGGGAGGGAGGGAGGGGTCAGGTGGTGTCGGGTGGCCGCTGGCAGCACCAGGCCTGGCTCCTTCTCTCCCACGGCACCTGCCAGGGCTGTGTGCGCTGCGCAGAGAGGCTCTGCTCAGTGCTGGCGCCTGCAGAACCTTGCCAGGGAGAGGGTAGTGAGCCTGTGGGGTAGGGCGCTCTCTCATCTCCTACCTGGCAGGTGTCGATGCCGCCCCACGGGTAGCCAGCGCAGAGGTTGTGGGGGTGGACGGCCCCTGCGTACCACCGGCTGCTGTTGCAGAGGTGGACGTTGATGAGGGGGACCTTGGCCTCCTGCAGGACATCCGTCGGGCCTCCAGCTGTGAGCACAGAAAGGAATTAGCACCCAGCTGGTCGGTGCCCGGTCTCCTGCCCTGCCTGGGTGAACCACTCCCTTCCCTGGGGCTTGGCTTTGCAGCGTGACAGGCGCTGCCCCGGCGCTGCCCTTCTGCCTGGCCTCGGGCCCTGGGCCAGGCCCATCTCTCTACGGGCACACGTCCCCGCAGTCGCGCTCTGGCTCTCGTCCCTGCTGTCAGGAAGCCCAGCCCACCTCCCCCGTGTGCCGAGCTCGCACTCAGGACACGAGCACTCTTGGGAACTCACCTCTCGCCATCGTGGACCCCCAGCCACTGACGTAGCAGTTGGTCAGCTCTGACACCCGCAGCGAGGCGTCGGGCACGCAGGCCAGCTGTACGTGGTAGCCGCACTGCACAGGCTGGTCCAGCTCCAGCAGCGCAATGTCGTTCCTCTCCCAGACGCTGCTGTAGTCTTCGTGCACCACCAGGCGCTTAATATTGCGCACTTGGGTGTCCGGGCCCAGCTGAGTCAAGTGGGTGGCCCCGATCACTACGCGCCACGCGTTGACGTGCCTGGAAGGCAGATGGGGAGAGGGCTCAGAGGGAGCCATGTGCCGCAGCAGCCCAGCAGTCCCCTGCCCTCTGCTTCACACGGGGCAGAGGAAAGCAGCGCTGCAGACGCTCAGACTGCCCTAGCATGCCTCGGGCTCAAGGCGTGTCGAGCTGGAGGCTGTAGGAAGCCGTGGCGGGAGCCCAGCCCTCTCCTGAGCAGCCTCTCAGCCGGGCTCTGCAGTGCCCAGGCACTGGGCGTACCGCAAGGAACGGGGATGGGAGGAGCCCGTGCTGCTGCTGGTCGCGGGGCACCCGCGAACTCTGGGGGGATATCCCCGTTCCTGACCCTCCTTACCTGGCCTTGACGAAGCAGTGGGCTGCTGTGAGGACCCACCGCGGGCTGATGAGGGAGCCCCCGCATATGTGCCCCGTGCCTGCTCTCCAAGGATCCTGGATGCTGACGATCCAGGGCCAGGCCCCTGCCTGGGCGTCTGTGCCCCCCACGACGCGCGACGTGCCCGGCTGAGCAGCCATGGGCCGGAGCCCGCAGGTCCCCCTGTAACCAGACACTCATCACCGTCCCGCTCGACGGCTCACTGCAGGCCCGGCCGAAGGGCAGCCCTCTGCCCTCCCCACGGGGCGCTGCATGGACAGCCAGGCCAGGGAGCCCCGTGGGGCGGGCGCGCGGCCGCCCCCGTTTCTGCTGTAGCCCCGCAGGCGAGTTGTGCCAGCAGCCCGGGTGCTGCAAGGAGCCGAGGCTCCCGCGTGGGGCTGGGGAAGCCGTGCTGTGGCCACGGGGACAAGCGGGCACCCTCCAGGGAACCCCATCAGGGCGCCCAAGCTCCCTCCCAGGGCCTCGGCCACTTACCCACAGCTGTCCCAGGCGCCATTCACAGGCCGGCACAGGGCCAGCAGGATGAGGAAGGGAAGGAAAGGCATTCTTGCCAGAGGCACGTGCCAGCTGCCAGAACCGAGGGCTTGTTGCCACCGGTGCGGCAGCCGATGACGCACTGCCCGCAGGCCTGGCGTTGCCCACAGTGCCCTCGGCAACGGGGCTGATGTCACAATGTCGCTGGTTCCGGGGGCTGGGCACGGTGGTCTCTAGGGTTACAGGGCCACAACACGGGGATTTCCAAGCAGGAGGGGAGGCAGACGCTGGGGTCGGACACCCCCGAGAGAGCCCCGCTGCATGCCCTGCTTGTGGGACGGGCTGTGCAGGCCCCGTGGCAGGCAGCAGCGCCCGGCCCCCAGCACTGCCTGCCAGTGGCGAGCAGGAAAAAGCCCAGTGTGGCACCACAGCCTCTTTGGGGGGTTCACTGCCCCCCGCTGCGCTACGCAGCCCTTTGCCACCAGGTCCTTCCCAACAAACGTACACCGGACAACGTGACTACTACAGGCAGCAGGCGCGTTTGGGTGTTGCAGAGCCCATCTGGTTACAGCCGCGGCAGGCAAGCAGAGATGTGCGAGCCCAATAAACCCAGCAGAGCCGACCAGTGTCACCCTTCCTGCACAAAGCGCTGTGCGGCACAGACGCAGCACTGTCCACGCTGGCCGCATCAGTCCCAGCAAAGCCCTCTGGCAGGCTGCCTGTCCTTGCTCTCTGTGCGTTCTGTTGCTGTTCTGGTCCAGCACCCACAAGGGCGGTTGTGGCACCTGGTACGCGTGGCCGAGGACAGGCAACTGCAAGCCCTGAACAGAGAAGGCTGCTCCTGCTCTCGGCCCCACATGCCATTCTCCATGGCTTTGGGAAACCCTGGAGCGGCCTCAGCTCTGCCTTCTGCAGCTGTATGGCGGAGCCGTGCTCACGTGCGGGCGTGCAGGGCAGTCACGGGAGGGAAGCAGGGGATGTGCTCAGAGCAGGCAGAAGGCGGCCTGAGAGAAGGCATCTTGTCTTCTGTGGATACTCTGCTCCTGCAGCACCAGATTTTGCAGGTGGTTAAGGGAGAATGGTGTGGGAGATGGCCACACTTCACAGATAACTGAAGGAAGAGATGGGGTCATTTTAGGGAGAGGAATCTGGCAGGGACAGCAGTACCTAGGAAACCACATGAGGAATGCCATGGAAGTCCAAGGTGACCTCGCTAACAGCACCTGAAACAGCAAATCTGTTCACAGATGTTGTAAACCTGGGAGCAGGTGGGAAAAACAACCCGGGGTGGGTCCCTTGTGTGAGAGGAGATAAGGGCGGAGAAAAGGAGGACTTGAGGAAGATGAGGCAGGGGCTTTGGGCGGTCCCGGCCGGCGGAGGCGCGGGGGGCGGTGGGGGCACGGGTTGGCAGCACGGGGCACTCTGTGGGGAGCTGCCGTGGGCCGGAGGGGTTGTGGAACGTGGGTGTCACACCAGGTGTCTGAAGCACAAGGTGCCTCCAGTTCAGGGGCTCAGCCATGGGGGCCTCGGGTGCTGCCCGTTTCCACCCCGTTACAGCCCGCCCTCCCCCTCCTTGGCACTGGGAAACAAACAGAGCTGATTGTGGTCGTAGCACCGACACAAGGGGCACGGAAGCAGGTTCATGACCACAAGCCCATTCCCAGCCTGGCTGTCAGGTAGAATTGCTCGTTTGGAATCCATAAAGCCTGGCCCATCCACTGAGTGACACCCGGGGGCAGTGGGGGGGCAGAACCCAGCCAAGGGCTTTGTGCTCAGGGAGCTCGGCTCTTCCTGTGCTGGATGTGGGGGGAAGGGTATGGGAATCACCCCCGAGCCAAGCACGAGCTGTGAGCATGCTACCTACGCTCTGGCATCCCGTAACCCTAAGACCCCATAACCCTAGCACCCAACACCACTATCTCTCCCTAAAACTAGTGTAGCACAACCCTCGAAAACCCTTACCCCAGCACTGCATAACCCCGGCACCCCAACTACCGCGAAGCCCCAAGAACCAAGGCGGTCAGCAGCTGCTACCCCTGAGCAGCCAAGAAGCCCCGTTTTCATTGGGTCTGTCCATCTAAAACTCTGCCCTGTAATTCAGGGTAGAATTGAATGTTGTCGACATAAATCTTAGATGAAGTGTTACTTTTTCCTGCAAATTAAAATAAACAATAGATCTTGCCATTTGGAAAACAAACAAACAAACAAACATAACCCCAAAACCAACAAAGCAAAAACAACCCAAGAAGAACTTGTTCACAAGAGCAGAAGCCAAAGCATTTGGATAGAGTGGACATGTCCTTGCTACCAGCATTGTCCAGGAAAGCCCACCAAGAAATCCCAGCCGGTTGGAGTAAATGCCATGCCCTAGAGCAGATAGACTGGAGCCAGCCTGTAGTCTTTCAATACCCAAGGATACTGCTTCAAATCTGCAGCACCAACTTCACAATCTACAGAAAACTCAGTACACTTCAGGCCTCAAAGTCAGTTGTTATTGCAGTGCAATGAGGCCAAAACTGTTGGTCCTTAACAGTGATGAGAAAAAGAATCCTTACCACACCACTTGTCAAAATACCGCTACTCTGAAATTTGCCTACACTGCTACAGCTCCTGCTTCACTCCAACTTCCCTTAAGAAAAAACCCCTGCCATTCTTCTAGCGCTTGCTCTAGCCACATGCGCAAGCAATACTTTCCTACTCCTTACGTACCAAGCTTTTATACTTGGCTTTTTTACCATCTGTAGTCAGGTTCCTGATAAGCAGTAAAGCACCTTGTCTTGGAGGCACTCCCCTCTTCTCCCCACTCTACCCCCATTAAAAAACACACCCACTCTACCCCATGGACAGACCTTGAACCTAAACTGAAAACCAGGGTTTTGTTTCAAAACTGTCACTGAAATGGCTGTCCAGAGCTGAAGTACTTCTCACGGTCTTCTTTTTTCAGCATGAGGTCCCTCTGAAAAGCTTAAAGATTATGAACAATCAATCACCTCACTCACGTTTTGCCCACAGTTTAATCCCACAGAGCGTGAGCCGCAAGTTCTCTTCATCTGACGCTAGATGTAGCATTTCCTCAGTAACTCTAAGAAAAAAAGTTGAAGTACGCAAGTTCCTAGGAACAGGTACAGGTCTGGTTTGTGCTACGCTCTATCAACAGCTTACAAGTGATCATTCAAATCTACGAAAACAAGTTTGGATCACTCGCTTTGTAGTAGCTTGAAAATGATAGATTACACATAACATTCGGTATCCCTTCAGGTAACCAACCGGTGCCCTCAAGAGCTTTGTCACAGTTTATAGACTACGCCAACCATTCTTCGTAAGGCCTTTCTAGAGGATTCCGAAAGCCAGGTTTCTTTCAACAGCCAGGAACAATTAAACCAGTCACTGTTAAACAGTGAGCAAGTTAGGCTTCGGGTATTTTAAATACCTTTCTTTTTCTAACGCACTACCACACATTCTTCTCTATCAAGTGTTCCACCTACTCTTCTGAAGCAGTCTCTGTGGCAGACTGGAACAATGCACACCCCCTGATCCAAGAAACATGAAAGACAGGTCTATCTAAACACACAACTTCTTGAAACGTCTCAATGTAAGCCCACTCGCCACCTCCTCAGATCTCAAGGACGCAGGAGATCAGTGCAGGCACCTTGTACAGAAACTGGACTTGTGTAATGTGCATTCTAGACCAATTTCAGTTACACTTTCCTTTTAAATAAGATGCTTAAACATGCTCACCATTTCAGCTCAGTGTGCATCTCGTATCCAGGCTTCTCAGATGCCAGTCATCTGAGATCAAGATTGTCAGAAACAGTTTGCACACGCAGTCTTGCACACACCAGATCCATCTCAAGAGGGAAAAAGGTGCCAGCCGTGAGTTAGAATGCTGCACTGTTTGTGAACAGCACACCAGTGGGGGACCAACTTAGCCAAGTCTAAAAAGACTGGTTAACATTTGTATTTAGAGCTATGGGACTATAGACACATCTCCCAAGAGATTTATTTGCCAAGAAAAATCAAGAAAAATTGCCTGAAGTTCCAGATTTTCTTGACAAAACCGTCACGGTATCACCCCTTTCTTTTTAAGCTAGGGAAAGGAAGTCGAACAGACTACTCTGAACTTAGAATTTCCATTAAAAGGGAACTTAAAATTCACCACGGAATTAAGAGAGCTGAGTTCCATCTCCTCAGCTGTACCTCAGCAAAAGAGAGAGCTTTTTCTCTAGGCAGTAAGCCCTTTTTGATCCTGAAGCGTCTGGTTCATAGTACAGTCCGAGGCAAGAAAGTTATTCTGTGAAGGTCTGCACCAGACAAAGGCCACAAGAAGGTCACGGAATAAGTGTCTTGGTGAGAGTGATACCAAGCAGTGACTTGCTTAGGTACCGCAGCACGCAGGTCTCCATTCACTGTACAAGATGTGCTCCAGCTCCAGGGATTCCTGCAGCTGACAAACCCCAGGCAGGAGCCACAGGAGTACGTTTCCGTTTCATTTTCCAGATTGTCTGTCTCATGACCACCTCACTTCTGATTCGCCACAAAGCATTTAGTCTGCTGACATGATTCACACAGTGAACGACACCACACCCATCCCTCTGGAGAAAGGCAGCTTGTCAGAGCTGGGAGGAGTCAGCAAGGGCACTGCCTCTCCTCCCACTCTGCCCAGTCCTTGTGAGAGAAGTGCTGTTCAAGCAGGCTGCCCTGCTCTACAGCACAGGTTTAGAAAGGGATGTCCCTGACGTTCTCATGCCTGCCAGGCTTCCTGGGAGCTTATTTTCCTATAAGCTCCCATTTTACTGCAGCGTCTCCTCCTGGGACAGGCCGTGGTCAGGTTATTTAATTACAGTTTCCTCTAAGGTACCAGTAACCTGGTAAAATAGCATGGTCACAGGTCCCTGCAGAAGTTAATCTATTCCAAAGCAAGAAAAAAGATTTTCTCCCTTGAAAAAAAAAAGCAAAATGCTTACCTCGACACCAAACTCAAACTTGACAACAGGTACATACATACGTATCTTCAAGTGCCTGTAAAGGAGCAGATAACTGGGTAAGAAAAAATTCTTTGCTACTTCCATGGTTTTCCTAAACTGTAATAAGCTCATTTACTCGTTCTGTCTTCTCTAAGAGAACCAAGAGAACTTCTACCATCCGTAGATGGCTACCTTTACTCATTACCAAGACTCCCAACTAGCTAGAGCACACCTGTTACTCAAGGACAAAAGCATAATATTTTGCTGAACATTGTAGTTCTTGGTAGATTTTCACAGTGAACTGCTTTGTTTTGGTGAACACAGAGGAGTCCTTGGTAAAATTCCACAGAACAGGCTGGGCAAGCAGGATTCTTAGCAATATTAAAAAATGATGATGAGTAATACCAGAACTTGCTATAAGGAAGTAAATAAGTTGCTAAGCCGTTTTCTATAAGTAAATAAGTAAATAAATCTCTCTCAAAACAAGCAATCATTTCTCTGTGTCATCTGGGAGGAACCTTGGGCAGATCCCAGAGAAGAGAGCATCCTTTCAGGGAGAAAAACCTCTTGGGTATCTTCCTTGGAGGAGTCTGGGGGTGCTACTCAGGACTAGCTGCCCTAAAGCAGAGGTGGAAAGGATCCAGGACACGCCTGGGAGGAGTCTTGTGTGTATCCTGGAGCAAAAATCTTCCTTTACAGGAGAAAACACACCTCAGGTGTCTTCCTTGTGGAGTCTGGGGCTGCTAACTGACATCACATGTCTTTAAGAGAGAGGTCAGAGGAGACAAGGAGCTGCCTGTGAGTTGCCCTTGGTGCATCCTGGAGGTGGCAGCTTTTGCCAAAAGATAACATGTATTTCAGGTGGCTTCCTTGGAGGAGTTGGTTGCTACCTGGGATCTCAGGTCCCTGAAGCAGGGCACAAGACAGTCTGGGACATGTCTGGGAGGAATCTGGGGCACATCCCAGAGAAGAGAGTGTCCGTTCAGGGTGAAAAACCTCTTGGGTGTCTCACCTGGAGGAGTCTGGGGCTGCTACCCAGGATTAGGCCTCTCTAAATCAGGGGTCAGAAGACTTCAGGACATGCCTGGAAAGAATCTTGGCTTTGAAATGCCTGTTGCATTTAATGTGACAAATAAATTTGGTAAGAGATGAATCCCCTTGCGTTCTAGTCAGTCCCCAGAGATTAGAGGGGCTGGGGGTCTGGGCTTGTCTCTTCATAGGTATGTCAGTTATTGCCGTGACTAGCGTCCTGACAGCAGCCGCACGAACAGCCCTTGTGCTGTAGGGCCCGTTCATTCAAGAGAAGCCGTCAGGGTCACCAACAGCACGGTTTATTCTTATGCAACGTCTACAGATTCTTTGGGATTGCCTTCGGTATATGCACAGGCTGCAGGTTGGCTGTAGAGCACTACCCACAAAAATCGATTGCCATCACACACAGTTGCCAGGTAATCCCTCGGCGTAGCCGAGGGCCCAAGCCTTACCAAAAGGTGTCCCTTCTGGGGCGGGGGTGCGAGGAGCACAGACCCGTCGGTCTGTGCCTCCGGTGTGGGTTGGGATTTTCATCCCTCCGAGTTAAGATCCATCTCGGGCTAGTACTTAGCCAAGTGTGTATGTGTGAGTGGGTGGGACTGTGGTCAAGCCACACTTCCTAACAGCAGAGTTCAGTGCAAAGCGCAGTTTCTGCTCATTAGCATCAACGTACCAGCATCCAGGTGCTACACGGCTCTTCAGCAGCCGTTGTTGATAATGCATGACTAATACCGTAGACGCCAGAGAATTTATTTACAGGTGAAAGAGTTCTTGAAAACGTGTGGTGTTTGGGACAGTGTAAAAGAGCGTCTGCATGTCAAGCTCCTTACCCAGTCATCGCTGCAGACCGTGGGTCTTTCCAGGTCTGTGTCTCCTGTGCCATGACAGAGCCCAGTTTCAAGTTCACTGGTGCATTGTGCACACACACAAGGATCCCACCAGTAGCCGGCGTAAGACCCTTTGCGTTTCCAACTGCTGTGCCCGAGACCTTGCGCCCCCTCTTTCACCACACCCTCCCCCTCCCCTCTGACCAGCCCATCTGAGTGACTCTCTCCCTTTGTGCCCCACCTGGCTGCCTGCAGCCTCATTTTGCAGGTGCCGGGCACGGGATCCTTGCCTTGCGCAGGAGACTGAATTGGACTGCAGCATGGCCAGCTAGGAAACTTGGCAACTTTATTTGAACAACCAGAATGCTCAACTGGAGCGTTTGTGTGCGTCGGCAGGACCGAGCAGGACTCTGACACTGAGGCTGCCTTTGGATCAGCAGGCAGTGCCCCAGCAGGAGATGGTCGTGGCACGCTGCTGCGGCTTCAGCTGGGTCCTGCTCATGCTGTTGCTGGAGCCTTTTTCCCCCAGAGGACCTGCAGGAGCTCCTGCAGCAGCTTAAAGAATTTCACCAGCTTCTGGCGTGGAAATGGGCAGGCCGTAAAGCTGCCCGCCTGCGCTGGTGTTGGCGGCGGCCTCTGTAAGGGGGTTGACGTGGCGACGGGCCGTGGCCTTGGAGGAGCCGTTGCTGCTGGGCGCAGCCCCATCTGGACCAGGATCCAGTCATAAAAGTGCTGCGTGGAGGTGTAGACTCCGGGCTGCTTTGCTCTTGCGCAGCCTCTCCCCCAGCTGGTCACCCCAACAAGCCAGAAGTACTCAGCGTTTTTATCCTGGCAGACGAGAGGCCCACCGCTGTCACCCTGCAGCAGAGGAGGGAGGGAGGGAGGGGTCAGGTGGTGTCGGGTGGCCGCTGGCAGCACCAGGCCTGGCTCCTTCTCTCCCACGGCACCTGCCAGGGCTGTGTGCGCTGCGCAGAGAGGCTCTGCTCAGTGCTGGCGCCTGCAGAACCTTGCCAGGGAGAGGGTAGTGAGCCTGTGGGGTAGGGCGCTCTCTCATCTCCTACCTGGCAGGTGTCGATGCCGCCCCACGGGTAGCCAGCGCAGAGGTTGTGGGGGTGGACGGCCCCTGCGTACCACCGGCTGCTGTTGCAGAGGTGGACGTTGATGAGGGGGACCTTGGCCTCCTGCAGGACATCCGTCGGGCCTCCAGCTGTGAGCACAGAAAGGAATTAGCACCCAGCTGGTCGGTGCCCGGTCTCCTGCCCTGCCTGGGTGAACCACTCCCTTCCCTGGGGCTTGGCTTTGCAGCGTGACAGGCGCTGCCCCGGCGCTGCCCTTCTGCCTGGCCTCGGGCCCTGGGCCAGGCCCATCTCTCTACGGGCACACGTCCCCGCAGTCGCGCTCTGGCTCTCGTCCCTGCTGTCAGGAAGCCCAGCCCACCTCCCCCGTGTGCCGAGCTCGCACTCAGGACACGAGCACTCTTGGGAACTCACCTCTCGCCATCGTGGACCCCCAGCCACTGACGTAGCAGTTGGTCAGCTCTGACACCCGCAGCGAGGCGTCGGGCACGCAGGCCAGCTGTACGTGGTAGCCGCACTGCACAGGCTGGTCCAACTCCAGCAGCGCAATGTCGTTCCTCTCCCAGACGCTGCTGTAGTCTTCGTGCACCACCAGGCGCTTAATATTGCGCACTTGGGTGTCCGGGCCCAGCTGAGTCAAGTGGGTGGCCCCGATCACTACGCGCCACGCGTTGACGTGCCTGGAAGGCAGATGGGGAGAGGGCTCAGAGGGAGCCATGTGCCGCAGCAGCCCAGCAGTCCCCTGCCCTCTGCTTCACACGGGGCAGAGGAAAGCAGCGCTGCAGAGGCTCAGACTGCCCTAGCATGCCTCGGGCTCAAGGCGTGTCGAGCTGGAGGCTGTAGGAAGCCGTGGCGGGAGCCCAGCCCTCTCCTGAGCAGCCTCTCAGCCGGGCTCTGCAGTGCCCAGGCACTGGGCGTACCGCAAGGAACGGGGATGGGAGGAGCCCGTGCTGCTGCTGGTCGCGGGGCACCCGCGAACTCTGGGGGGATATCCCCGTTCCTGACCCTCCTTACCTGGCCTTGACGAAGCAGTGGGCTGCTGTGAGGACCCACCGCGGGCTGATGAGGGAGCCCCCGCATATGTGCCCCGTGCCTGCTCTCCAAGGATCCTGGATGCTGACGATCCAGGGCCAGGCCCCTGCCTGGGCGTCTGTGCCCCCCACGACGCGCGACGTGCCCGGCTGAGCAGCCATGGGCCGGAGCCCGCAGGTCCCCCTGTAACCAGACACTCATCACCGTCCCGCTCGACGGCTCACTGCAGGCCCGGCCGAAGGGCAGCCCTCTGCCCTCCCCACGGGGCGCTGCATGGACAGCCAGGCCAGGGAGCCCCGTGGGGCGGGCGCGCGGCCGCCCCCGTTTCTGCTGTAGCCCCGCAGGCGAGTTGTGCCAGCAGCCCGGGTGCTGCAAGGAGCCGAGGCTCCCGCGTGGGGCTGGGGAAGCCGTGCTGTGGCCACGGGGACAAGCGGGCACCCTCCAGGGAACCCCATCAGGGCGCCCAAGCTCCCTCCCAGGGCCTCGGCCACTTACCCACAGCTGTCCCAGGCGCCATTCACAGGCCGGCACAGGGCCAGCAGGATGAGGAAGGGAAGGAAAGGCATTCTTGCCAGAGGCACGTGCCAGCTGCCAGAACCGAGGGCTTGTTGCCACCGGTGCGGCAGCCGATGACGCACTGCCCGCAGGCCTGGCGTTGCCCACAGTGCCCTCGGCAACGGGGCTGATGTCACAATGTCGCTGGTTCCGGGGGCTGGGCACGGTGGTCTCTAGGGTTACAGGGCCACAACACGGGGATTTCCAAGCAGGAGGGGAGGCAGACGCTGGGGTCGGACACCCCCGAGAGAGCCCCGCTGCATGCCCTGCTTGTGGGACGGGCTGTGCAGGCCCCGTGGCAGGCAGCAGCGCCCGGCCCCCAGCACTGCCTGCCAGTGGCGAGCAGGAAAAAGCCCAGTGTGGCACCACAGCCTCTTTGGGGGGTTCACTGCCCCCCGCTGCGCTACGCAGCCCTTTGCCACCAGGTCCTTCCCAACAAACGTACACCGGACAACGTGACTACTACAGGCAGCAGGCGCGTTTGGGTGTTGCAGAGCCCATCTGGTTACAGCCGCGGCAGGCAAGCAGAGATGTGCGAGCCCAATAAACCCAGCAGAGCCGACCAGTGTCACCCTTCCTGCACAAAGCGCTGTGCGGCACAGACGCAGCACTGTCCACGCTGGCCGCATCAGTCCCAGCAAAGCCCTCTGGCAGGCTGCCTGTCCTTGCTCTCTGTGCGTTCTGTTGCTGTTCTGGTCCAGCACCCACAAGGGCGGTTGTGGCACCTGGTACGCGTGGCCGAGGACAGGCAACTGCAAGCCCTGAACAGAGAAGGCTGCTCCTGCTCTCGGCCCCACATGCCATTCTCCATGGCTTTGGGAAACCCTGGAGCGGCCTCAGCTCTGCCTTCTGCAGCTGTATGGCGGAGCCGTGCTCACGTGCGGGCGTGCAGGGCAGTCACGGGAGGGAAGCAGGGGATGTGCTCAGAGCAGGCAGAAGGCGGCCTGAGAGAAGGCATCTTGTCTTCTGTGGATACTCTGCTCCTGCAGCACCAGATTTTGCAGGTGGTTAAGGGAGAATGGTGTGGGAGATGGCCACACTTCACAGATAACTGAAGGAAGAGATGGGGTCATTTTAGGGAGAGGAATCTGGCAGGGACAGCAGTACCTAGGAAACCACATGAGGAATGCCATGGAAGTCCAAGGTGACCTCGCTAACAGCACCTGAAACAGCAAATCTGTTCACAGATGTTGTAAACCTGGGAGCAGGTGGGAAAAACAACCCGGGGTGGGTCCCTTGTGTGAGAGGAGATAAGGGCGGAGAAAAGGAGGACTTGAGGAAGATGAGGCAGGGGCTTTGGGCGGTCCCGGCCGGCGGAGGCGCGGGGGGCGGTGGGGGCACGGGTTGGCAGCACGGGGCACTCTGTGGGGAGCTGCCGTGGGCCGGAGGGGTTGTGGAACGTGGGTGTCACACCAGGTGTCTGAAGCACAAGGTGCCTCCAGTTCAGGGGCTCAGCCATGGGGGCCTCGGGTGCTGCCCGTTTCCACCCCGTTACAGCCCGCCCTCCCCCTCCTTGGCACTGGGAAACAAACAGAGCTGATTGTGGTCGTAGCACCGACACAAGGGGCACGGAAGCAGGTTCATGACCACAAGCCCATTCCCAGCCTGGCTGTCAGGTAGAATTGCTCGTTTGGAATCCATAAAGCCTGGCCCATCCACTGAGTGACACCCGGGGGCAGTGGGGGGGCAGAACCCAGCCAAGGGCTTTGTGCTCAGGGAGCTCGGCTCTTCCTGTGCTGGATGTGGGGGGAAGGGTATGGGAATCACCCCCGAGCCAAGCACGAGCTGTGAGCATGCTACCTACGCTCTGGCATCCCGTAACCCTAAGACCCCATAACCCTAGCACCCAACACCACTATCTCTCCCTAAAACTAGTGTAGCACAACCCTCGAAAACCCTTACCCCAGCACTGCATAACCCCGGCACCCCAACTACCGCGAAGCCCCAAGAACCAAGGCGGTCAGCAGCTGCTACCCCTGAGCAGCCAAGAAGCCCCGTTTTCATTGGGTCTGTCCATCTAAAACTCTGCCCTGTAATTCAGGGTAGAATTGAATGTTGTCGACATAAATCTTAGATGAAGTGTTACTTTTTCCTGCAAATTAAAATAAACAATAGATCTTGCCATTTGGAAAACAAACAAACAAACAAACATAACCCCAAAACCAACAAAGCAAAAACAACCCAAGAAGAACTTGTTCACAAGAGCAGAAGCCAAAGCATTTGGATAGAGTGGACATGTCCTTGCTACCAGCATTGTCCAGGAAAGCCCACCAAGAAATCCCAGCCGGTTGGAGTAAATGCCATGCCCTAGAGCAGATAGACTGGAGCCAGCCTGTAGTCTTTCAATACCCAAGGATACTGCTTCAAATCTGCAGCACCAACTTCACAATCTACAGAAAACTCAGTACACTTCAGGCCTCAAAGTCAGTTGTTATTGCAGTGCAATGAGGCCAAAACTGTTGGTCCTTAACAGTGATGAGAAAAAGAATCCTTACCACACCACTTGTCAAAATACCGCTACTCTGAAATTTGCCTACACTGCTACAGCTCCTGCTTCACTCCAACTTCCCTTAAGAAAAAACCCCTGCCATTCTTCTAGCGCTTGCTCTAGCCACATGCGCAAGCAATACTTTCCTACTCCTTACGTACCAAGCTTTTATACTTGGCTTTTTTACCATCTGTAGTCAGGTTCCTGATAAGCAGTAAAGCACCTTGTCTTGGAGGCACTCCCCTCTTCTCCCCACTCTACCCCCATTAAAAAACACACCCACTCTACCCCATGGACAGACCTTGAACCTAAACTGAAAACCAGGGTTTTGTTTCAAAACTGTCACTGAAATGGCTGTCCAGAGCTGAAGTACTTCTCACGGTCTTCTTTTTTCAGCATGAGGTCCCTCTGAAAAGCTTAAAGATTATGAACAATCAATCACCTCACTCACGTTTTGCCCACAGTTTAATCCCACAGAGCGTGAGCCGCAAGTTCTCTTCATCTGACGCTAGATGTAGCATTTCCTCAGTAACTCTAAGAAAAAAAGTTGAAGTACGCAAGTTCCTAGGAACAGGTACAGGTCTGGTTTGTGCTACGCTCTATCAACAGCTTACAAGTGATCATTCAAATCTACGAAAACAAGTTTGGATCACTCGCTTTGTAGTAGCTTGAAAATGATAGATTACACATAACATTCGGTATCCCTTCAGGTAACCAACCGGTGCCCTCAAGAGCTTTGTCACAGTTTATAGACTACGCCAACCATTCTTCGTAAGGCCTTTCTAGAGGATTCCGAAAGCCAGGTTTCTTTCAACAGCCAGGAACAATTAAACCAGTCACTGTTAAACAGTGAGCAAGTTAGGCTTCGGGTATTTTAAATACCTTTCTTTTTCTAACGCACTACCACACATTCTTCTCTATCAAGTGTTCCACCTACTCTTCTGAAGCAGTCTCTGTGGCAGACTGGAACAATGCACACCCCCTGATCCAAGAAACATGAAAGACAGGTCTATCTAAACACACAACTTCTTGAAACGTCTCAATGTAAGCCCACTCGCCACCTCCTCAGATCTCAAGGACGCAGGAGATCAGTGCAGGCACCTTGTACAGAAACTGGACTTGTGTAATGTGCATTCTAGACCAATTTCAGTTACACTTTCCTTTTAAATAAGATGCTTAAACATGCTCACCATTTCAGCTCAGTGTGCATCTCGTATCCAGGCTTCTCAGATGCCAGTCATCTGAGATCAAGATTGTCAGAAACAGTTTGCACACGCAGTCTTGCACACACCAGATCCATCTCAAGAGGGAAAAAGGTGCCAGCCGTGAGTTAGAATGCTGCACTGTTTGTGAACAGCACACCAGTGGGGGACCAACTTAGCCAAGTCTAAAAAGACTGGTTAACATTTGTATTTAGAGCTATGGGACTATAGACACATCTCCCAAGAGATTTATTTGCCAAGAAAAATCAAGAAAAATTGCCTGAAGTTCCAGATTTTCTTGACAAAACCGTCACGGTATCACCCCTTTCTTTTTAAGCTAGGGAAAGGAAGTCGAACAGACTACTCTGAACTTAGAATTTCCATTAAAAGGGAACTTAAAATTCACCACGGAATTAAGAGAGCTGAGTTCCATCTCCTCAGCTGTACCTCAGCAAAAGAGAGAGCTTTTTCTCTAGGCAGTAAGCCCTTTTTGATCCTGAAGCGTCTGGTTCATAGTACAGTCCGAGGCAAGAAAGTTATTCTGTGAAGGTCTGCACCAGACAAAGGCCACAAGAAGGTCACGGAATAAGTGTCTTGGTGAGAGTGATACCAAGCAGTGACTTGCTTAGGTACCGCAGCACGCAGGTCTCCATTCACTGTACAAGATGTGCTCCAGCTCCAGGGATTCCTGCAGCTGACAAACCCCAGGCAGGAGCCACAGGAGTACGTTTCCGTTTCATTTTCCAGATTGTCTGTCTCATGACCACCTCACTTCTGATTCGCCACAAAGCATTTAGTCTGCTGACATGATTCACACAGTGAACGACACCACACCCATCCCTCTGGAGAAAGGCAGCTTGTCAGAGCTGGGAGGAGTCAGCAAGGGCACTGCCTCTCCTCCCACTCTGCCCAGTCCTTGTGAGAGAAGTGCTGTTCAAGCAGGCTGCCCTGCTCTACAGCACAGGTTTAGAAAGGGATGTCCCTGACGTTCTCATGCCTGCCAGGCTTCCTGGGAGCTTATTTTCCTATAAGCTCCCATTTTACTGCAGCGTCTCCTCCTGGGACAGGCCGTGGTCAGGCTATTTAATTACAGTTTCCTCTAAGGTACCAGTAACCTGGTAAAATAGCATGGTCACAGGTCCCTGCAGAAGTTAATCTATTCCAAAGCAAGAAAAAAGATTTTCTCCCTTGAAAAAAAAAAGCAAAATGCTTACCTCGACACCAAACTCAAACTTGACAACAGGTACATACATACGTATCTTCAAGTGCCTGTAAAGGAGCAGATAACTGGGTAAGAAAAAATTCTTTGCTACTTCCATGGTTTTCCCAAACTGTAATAAGCTCATTTACACGTTCTGTCTTCTCTAAGGGAACCAAGAGAACTTCTACCATCCGTAGATGGCTACCTTTACTCATTACCAAGACTCCCAACTAGCTAGAGCACACCTGTTACTCAAGGACAAAAGCATAATATTTTGCTGAACATTGTAGTTCTTGGTAGATTTTCACAGTGAACTGCTTTGTTTTGGTGAACACAGAGGAGTCCTTGGTAAAATTCCACAGAACAGGCTGGGCAAGCAGGATTCTTAGCAATATTAAAAAATGATGATGAGTAATACCAGAACTTGCTATAAGGAAGTAAATAAGTTGCTAAGCCGTTTTCTATAAGTAAATAAGTAAATAAATCTCTCTCAAAACAAGCAATCATTTCTCTGTGTCATCTGGGAGGAACCTTGGGCAGATCCCAGAGAAGAGAGCATCCTTTCAGGGAGAAAAACCTCTTGGGTATCTTCCTTGGAGGAGTCTGGGGGTGCTACTCAGGACTAGCTGCCCTAAAGCAGAGGTGGAAAGGATCCAGGACACGCCTGGGAGGAGTCTTGTGTGTATCCTGGAGCAAAAATCTTCCTTTACAGGAGAAAACACACCTCAGGTGTCTTCCTTGTGGAGTCTGGGGCTGCTAACTGACATCACATGTCTTTAAGAGAGAGGTCAGAGGAGACAAGGAGCTGCCTGTGAGTTGCCCTTGGTGCATCCTGGAGGTGGCAGCTTTTGCCAAAAGATAACATGTATTTCAGGTGGCTTCCTTGGAGGAGTTGGTTGCTACCTGGGATCTCAGGTCCCTGAAGCAGGGCACAAGACAGTCTGGGACATGTCTGGGAGGAATCTGGGGCACATCCCAGAGAAGAGAGTGTCCGTTCAGGGTGAAAAACCTCTTGGGTGTCTCACCTGGAGGAGTCTGGGGCTGCTACCCAGGATTAGGCCTCTCTAAATCAGGGGTCAGAAGACTTCAGGACATGCCTGGAAAGAATCTTGGCTTTGAAATGCCTGTTGCATTTAATGTGACAAATAAATTTGGTAAGAGATGAATCCCCTTGCGTTCTAGTCAGTCCCCAGAGATTAGAGGGGCTGGGGGTCTGGGCTTGTCTCTTCATAGGTATGTCAGTTATTGCCGTGACTAGCGTCCTGACAGCAGCCGCACGAACAGCCCTTGTGCTGTAGGGCCCGTTCATTCAAGAGAAGCCGTCAGGGTCACCAACAGCACGGTTTATTCTTATGCAACGTCTACAGATTCTTTGGGATTGCCTTCGGTATATGCACAGGCTGCAGGTTGGCTGTAGAGCACTACCCACAAAAATCGATTGCCATCACACACAGTTGCCAGGTAATCCCTCGGCGTAGCCGAGGGCCCAAGCCTTACCAAAAGGTGTCCCTTCTGGGGCGGGGGTGCGAGGAGCACAGACCCGTCGGTCTGTGCCTCCGGTGTGGGTTGGGATTTTCATCCCTCCGAGTTAAGATCCATCTCGGGCTAGTACTTAGCCAAGTGTGTATGTGTGAGTGGGTGGGACTGTGGTCAAGCCACACTTCCTAACAGCAGAGTTCAGTGCAAAGCGCAGTTTCTGCTCATTAGCATCAACGTACCAGCATCCAGGTGCTACACGGCTCTTCAGCAGCCGTTGTTGATAATGCATGACTAATACCGTAGACGCCAGAGAATTTATTTACAGGTGAAAGAGTTCTTGAAAACGTGTGGTGTTTGGGACAGTGTAAAAGAGCGTCTGCATGTCAAGCTCCTTACCCAGTCATCGCTGCAGACCGTGGGTCTTTCCAGGTCTGTGTCTCCTGTGCCATGACAGAGCCCAGTTTCAAGTTCACTGGTGCATTGTGCACACACACAAGGATCCCACCAGTAGCCGGCGTAAGACCCTTTGCGTTTCCAACTGCTGTGCCCGAGACCTTGCGCCCCCTCTTTCACCACACCCTCCCCCTCCCCTCTGACCAGCCCATCTGAGTGACTCTCTCCCTTTGTGCCCCACCTGGCTGCCTGCAGCCTCATTTTGCAGGTGCCGGGCACGGGATCCTTGCCTTGCGCAGGAGACTGAATTGGACTGCAGCATGGCCAGCTAGGAAACTTGGCAACTTTATTTGAACAACCAGAATGCTCAACTGGAGCGTTTGTGTGCGTCGGCAGGACCGAGCAGGACTCTGACACTGAGGCTGCCTTTGGATCAGCAGGCAGTGCCCCAGCAGGAGATGGTCGTGGCACGCTGCTGCGGCTTCAGCTGGGTCCTGCTCATGCTGTTGCTGGAGCCTTTTTCCCCCAGAGGACCTGCAGGAGCTCCTGCAGCAGCTTAAAGAATTTCACCAGCTTCTGGCGTGGAAATGGGCAGGCCGTAAAGCTGCCCGCCTGCGCTGGTGTTGGCGGCGGCCTCTGTAAGGGGGTTGACGTGGCGACGGGCCGTGGCCTTGGAGGAGCCGTTGCTGCTGGGCGCAGCCCCATCTGGACCAGGATCCAGTCATAAAAGTGCTGCGTGGAGGTGTAGACTCCGGGCCGCTTTGCTCTTGCGCAGCCTCTCCCCCAGCTGGTCACCCCAACAAGCCAGAAGTACTCAGCGTTTTTATCCTGGCAGATGAGAGGCCCACCGCTGTCACCCTGCAGCAGAGGAGGGAGGGAGGGAGGGGTCAGGTGGTGTCGGGTGGCCGCTGGCAGCACCAGGCCTGGCTCCTTCTCTCCCACGGCACCTGCCAGGGCTGTGTGCGCTGCGCAGAGAGGCTCTGCTCAGTGCTGGCGCCTGCAGAACCTTGCCAGGGAGAGGGTAGTGAGCCTGTGGGGTAGGGCGCTCTCTCATCTCCTACCTGGCAGGTGTCGATGCCGCCCCACGGGTAGCCAGCGCAGAGGTTGTGGGGGTGGACGGCCCCTGCGTACCACCGGCTGCTGTTGCAGAGGTGGACGTTGATGAGGGGGACCTTGGCCTCCTGCAGGACATCCGTCGGGCCTCCAGCTGTGAGCACAGAAAGGAATTAGCACCCAGCTGGTCGGTGCCCGGTCTCCTGCCCTGCCTGGGTGAACCACTCCCTTCCCTGGGGCTTGGCTTTGCAGCGTGACAGGCGCTGCCCCGGCGCTGCCCTTCTGCCTGGCCTCGGGCCCTGGGCCAGGCCCATCTCTCTACGGGCACACGTCCCCGCAGTCGCGCTCTGGCTCTCGTCCCTGCTGTCAGGAAGCCCAGCCCACCTCCCCCGTGTGCCGAGCTCGCACTCAGGACACGAGCACTCTTGGGAACTCACCTCTCGCCATCGTGGACCCCCAGCCACTGACGTAGCAGTTGGTCAGCTCTGACACCCGCAGCGAGGCGTCGGGCACGCAGGCCAGCTGTACGTGGTAGCCGCACTGCACAGGCTGGTCCAACTCCAGCAGCGCAATGTCGTTCCTCTCCCAGACGCTGCTGTAGTCTTCGTGCACCACCAGGCGCTTAATATTGCGCACTTGGGTGTCCGGGCCCAGCTGAGTCAAGTGGGTGGCCCCGATCACTACGCGCCACGCGTTGACGTGCCTGGAAGGCAGATGGGGAGAGGGCTCAGAGGGAGCCATGTGCCGCAGCAGCCCAGCAGTCCCCTGCCCTCTGCTTCACACGGGGCAGAGGAAAGCAGCGCTGCAGAGGCTCAGACTGCCCTAGCATGCCTCGGGCTCAAGGCGTGTCGAGCTGGAGGCTGTAGGAAGCCGTGGCGGGAGCCCAGCCCTCTCCTGAGCAGCCTCTCAGCCGGGCTCTGCAGTGCCCAGGCACTGGGCGTACCGCAAGGAACGGGGATGGGAGGAGCCCGTGCTGCTGCTGGTCGCGGGGCACCCGCGAACTCTGGGGGGATATCCCCGTTCCTGACCCTCCTTACCTGGCCTTGACGAAGCAGTGGGCTGCTGTGAGGACCCACCGCGGGCTGATGAGGGAGCCCCCGCATATGTGCCCCGTGCCTGCTCTCCAAGGATCCTGGATGCTGACGATCCAGGGCCAGGCCCCTGCCTGGGCGTCTGTGCCCCCCACGACGCGCGACGTGCCCGGCTGAGCAGCCATGGGCCGGAGCCCGCAGGTCCCCCTGTAACCAGACACTCATCACCGTCCCGCTCGACGGCTCACTGCAGGCCCGGCCGAAGGGCAGCCCTCTGCCCTCCCCACGGGGCGCTGCATGGACAGCCAGGCCAGGGAGCCCCGTGGGGCGGGCGCGCGGCCGCCCCCGTTTCTGCTGTAGCCCCGCAGGCGAGTTGTGCCAGCAGCCCGGGTGCTGCAAGGAGCCGAGGCTCCCGCGTGGGGCTGGGGAAGCCGTGCTGTGGCCACGGGGACAAGCGGGCACCCTCCAGGGAACCCCATCAGGGCGCCCAAGCTCCCTCCCAGGGCCTCGGCCACTTACCCACAGCTGTCCCAGGCGCCATTCACAGGCCGGCACAGGGCCAGCAGGATGAGGAAGGGAAGGAAAGGCATTCTTGCCAGAGGCACGTGCCAGCTGCCAGAACCGAGGGCTTGTTGCCACCGGTGCGGCAGCCGATGACGCACTGCCCGCAGGCCTGGCGTTGCCCACAGTGCCCTCGGCAACGGGGCTGATGTCACAATGTCGCTGGTTCCGGGGGCTGGGCACGGTGGTCTCTAGGGTTACAGGGCCACAACACGGGGATTTCCAAGCAGGAGGGGAGGCAGACGCTGGGGTCGGACACCCCCGAGAGAGCCCCGCTGCATGCTCTGCTTGTGGGACGGGCTGTGCAGGCCCCGTGGCAGGCAGCAGCGCCCGGCCCCCAGCACTGCCTGCCAGTGGCGAGCAGGAAAAAGCCCAGTGTGGCACCACAGCCTCTTTGGGGGGTTCACTGCCCCCCGCTGCGCTACGCAGCCCTTTGCCACCAGGTCCTTCCCAACAAACGTACACCGGACAACGTGACTACTACAGGCAGCAGGCGCGTTTGGGTGTTGCAGAGCCCATCTGGTTACAGCCGCGGCAGGCAAGCAGAGATGTGCGAGCCCAATAAACCCAGCAGAGCCGACCAGTGTCACCCTTCCTGCACAAAGCGCTGTGCGGCACAGACGCAGCACTGTCCACGCTGGCCGCATCAGTCCCAGCAAAGCCCTCTGGCAGGCTGCCTGTCCTTGCTCTCTGTGCGTTCTGTTGCTGTTCTGGTCCAGCACCCACAAGGGCGGTTGTGGCACCTGGTACGCGTGGCCGAGGACAGGCAACTGCAAGCCCTGAACAGAGAAGGCTGCTCCTGCTCTCGGCCCCACATGCCATTCTCCATGGCTTTGGGAAACCCTGGAGCGGCCTCAGCTCTGCCTTCTGCAGCTGTATGGCGGAGCCGTGCTCACGTGCGGGCGTGCAGGGCAGTCACGGGAGGGAAGCAGGGGATGTGCTCAGAGCAGGCAGAAGGCGGCCTGAGAGAAGGCATCTTGTCTTCTGTGGATACTCTGCTCCTGCAGCACCAGATTTTGCAGGTGGTTAAGGGAGAATGGTGTGGGAGATGGCCACACTTCACAGATAACTGAAGGAAGAGATGGGGTCATTTTAGGGAGAGGAATCTGGCAGGGACAGCAGTACCTAGGAAACCACATGAGGAATGCCATGGAAGTCCAAGGTGACCTCGCTAACAGCACCTGAAACAGCAAATCTGTTCACAGATGTTGTAAACCTGGGAGCAGGTGGGAAAAACAACCCGGGGTGGGTCCCTTGTGTGAGAGGAGATAAGGGCGGAGAAAAGGAGGACTTGAGGAAGATGAGGCAGGGGCTTTGGGCGGTCCCGGCCGGCGGAGGCGCGGGGGGCGGTGGGGGCACGGGTTGGCAGCACGGGGCACTCTGTGGGGAGCTGCCGTGGGCCGGAGGGGTTGTGGAACGTGGGTGTCACACCAGGTGTCTGAAGCACAAGGTGCCTCCAGTTCAGGGGCTCAGCCATGGGGGCCTCGGGTGCTGCCCGTTTCCACCCCGTTACAGCCCGCCCTCCCCCTCCTTGGCACTGGGAAACAAACAGAGCTGATTGTGGTCGTAGCACCGACACAAGGGGCACGGAAGCAGGTTCATGACCACAAGCCCATTCCCAGCCTGGCTGTCAGGTAGAATTGCTCGTTTGGAATCCATAAAGCCTGGCCCATCCACTGAGTGACACCCGGGGGCAGTGGGGGGGCAGAACCCAGCCAAGGGCTTTGTGCTCAGGGAGCTCGGCTCTTCCTGTGCTGGATGTGGGGGGAAGGGTATGGGAATCACCCCCGAGCCAAGCACGAGCTGTGAGCATGCTACCTACGCTCTGGCATCCCGTAACCCTAAGACCCCATAACCCTAGCACCCAACACCACTATCTCTCCCTAAAACTAGTGTAGCACAACCCTCGAAAACCCTTACCCCAGCACTGCATAACCCCGGCACCCCAACTACCGCGAAGCCCCAAGAACCAAGGCGGTCAGCAGCTGCTACCCCTGAGCAGCCAAGAAGCCCCGTTTTCATTGGGTCTGTCCATCTAAAACTCTGCCCTGTAATTCAGGGTAGAATTGAATGTTGTCGACATAAATCTTAGATGAAGTGTTACTTTTTCCTGCAAATTAAAATAAACAATAGATCTTGCCATTTGGAAAACAAACAAACAAACAAACATAACCCCAAAACCAACAAAGCAAAAACAACCCAAGAAGAACTTGTTCACAAGAGCAGAAGCCAAAGCATTTGGATAGAGTGGACATGTCCTTGCTACCAGCATTGTCCAGGAAAGCCCACCAAGAAATCCCAGCCGGTTGGAGTAAATGCCATGCCCTAGAGCAGATAGACTGGAGCCAGCCTGTAGTCTTTCAATACCCAAGGATACTGCTTCAAATCTGCAGCACCAACTTCACAATCTACAGAAAACTCAGTACACTTCAGGCCTCAAAGTCAGTTGTTATTGCAGTGCAATGAGGCCAAAACTGTTGGTCCTTAACAGTGATGAGAAAAAGAATCCTTACCACACCACTTGTCAAAATACCGCTACTCTGAAATTTGCCTACACTGCTACAGCTCCTGCTTCACTCCAACTTCCCTTAAGAAAAAACCCCTGCCATTCTTCTAGCGCTTGCTCTAGCCACATGCGCAAGCAATACTTTCCTACTCCTTACGTACCAAGCTTTTATACTTGGCTTTTTTACCATCTGTAGTCAGGTTCCTGATAAGCAGTAAAGCACCTTGTCTTGGAGGCACTCCCCTCTTCTCCCCACTCTACCCCCATTAAAAAACACACCCACTCTACCCCATGGACAGACCTTGAACCTAAACTGAAAACCAGGGTTTTGTTTCAAAACTGTCACTGAAATGGCTGTCCAGAGCTGAAGTACTTCTCACGGTCTTCTTTTTTCAGCATGAGGTCCCTCTGAAAAGCTTAAAGATTATGAACAATCAATCACCTCACTCACGTTTTGCCCACAGTTTAATCCCACAGAGCGTGAGCCGCAAGTTCTCTTCATCTGACGCTAGATGTAGCATTTCCTCAGTAACTCTAAGAAAAAAAGTTGAAGTACGCAAGTTCCTAGGAACAGGTACAGGTCTGGTTTGTGCTACGCTCTATCAACAGCTTACAAGTGATCATTCAAATCTACGAAAACAAGTTTGGATCACTCGCTTTGTAGTAGCTTGAAAATGATAGATTACACATAACATTCGGTATCCCTTCAGGTAACCAACCGGTGCCCTCAAGAGCTTTGTCACAGTTTATAGACTACGCCAACCATTCTTCGTAAGGCCTTTCTAGAGGATTCCGAAAGCCAGCTTTCTTTCAACAGCCAGGAACAATTAAACCAGTCACTGTTAAACAGTGAGCAAGTTAGGCTTCGGGTATTTTAAATACCTTTCTTTTTCTAACGCACTACCACACATTCTTCTCTATCAAGTGTTCCACCTACTCTTCTGAAGCAGTCTCTGTGGCAGACTGGAACAATGCACACCCCCTGATCCAAGAAACATGAAAGACAGGTCTATCTAAACACACAACTTCTTGAAACGTCTCAATGTAAGCCCACTCGCCACCTCCTCAGATCTCAAGGACGCAGGAGATCAGTGCAGGCACCTTGTACAGAAACTGGACTTGTGTAATGTGCATTCTAGACCAATTTCAGTTACACTTTCCTTTTAAATAAGATGCTTAAACATGCTCACCATTTCAGCTCAGTGTGCATCTCGTATCCAGGCTTCTCAGATGCCAGTCATCTGAGATCAAGATTGTCAGAAACAGTTTGCACACGCAGTCTTGCACACACCAGATCCATCTCAAGAGGGAAAAAGGTGCCAGCCGTGAGTTAGAATGCTGCACTGTTTGTGAACAGCACACCAGTGGGGGACCAACTTAGCCAAGTCTAAAAAGACTGGTTAACATTTGTATTTAGAGCTATGGGACTATAGACACATCTCCCAAGAGATTTATTTGCCAAGAAAAATCAAGAAAAATTGCCTGAAGTTCCAGATTTTCTTGACAAAACCGTCACGGTATCACCCCTTTCTTTTTAAGCTAGGGAAAGGAAGTCGAACAGACTACTCTGAACTTAGAATTTCCATTAAAAGGGAACTTAAAATTCACCACGGAATTAAGAGAGCTGAGTTCCATCTCCTCAGCTGTACCTCAGCAAAAGAGAGAGCTTTTTCTCTAGGCAGTAAGCCCTTTTTGATCCTGAAGCGTCTGGTTCATAGTACAGTCCGAGGCAAGAAAGTTATTCTGTGAAGGTCTGCACCAGACAAAGGCCACAAGAAGGTCACGGAATAAGTGTCTTGGTGAGAGTGATACCAAGCAGTGACTTGCTTAGGTACCGCAGCACGCAGGTCTCCATTCACTGTACAAGATGTGCTCCAGCTCCAGGGATTCCTGCAGCTGACAAACCCCAGGCAGGAGCCACAGGAGTACGTTTCCGTTTCATTTTCCAGATTGTCTGTCTCATGACCACCTCACTTCTGATTCGCCACAAAGCATTTAGTCTGCTGACATGATTCACACAGTGAATGACACCACACCCATCCCTCTGGAGAAAGGCAGCTTGTCAGAGCTGGGAGGAGTCAGCAAGGGCACTGCCTCTCCTCCCACTCTGCCCAGTCCTTGTGAGAGAAGTGCTGTTCAAGCAGGCTGCCCTGCTCTACAGCACAGGTTTAGAAAGGGATGTCCCTGACGTTCTCATGCCTGCCAGGCTTCCTGGGAGCTTATTTTCCTATAAGCTCCCATTTTACTGCAGCGTCTCCTCCTGGGACAGGCCGTGGTCAGGCTATTTAATTACAGTTTCCTCTAAGGTACCAGTAACCTGGTAAAATAGCATGGTCACAGGTCCCTGCAGAAGTTAATCTATTCCAAAGCAAGAAAAAAGATTTTCTCCCTTGAAAAAAAAAAGCAAAATGCTTACCTCGACACCAAACTCAAACTTGACAACAGGTACATACATACGTATCTTCAAGTGCCTGTAAAGGAGCAGATAACTGGGTAAGAAAAAATTCTTTGCTACTTCCATGGTTTTCCCAAACTGTAATAAGCTCATTTACACGTTCTGTCTTCTCTAAGGGAACCAAGAGAACTTCTACCATCCGTAGATGGCTACCTTTACTCATTACCAAGACTCCCAACTAGCTAGAGCACACCTGTTACTCAAGGACAAAAGCATAATATTTTGCTGAACATTGTAGTTCTTGGTAGATTTTCACAGTGAACTGCTTTGTTTTGGTGAACACAGAGGAGTCCTTGGTAAAATTCCACAGAACAGGCTGGGCAAGCAGGATTCTTAGCAATATTAAAAAATGATGATGAGTAATACCAGAACTTGCTATAAGGAAGTAAATAAGTTGCTAAGCCGTTTTCTATAAGTAAATAAGTAAATAAATCTCTCTCAAAACAAGCAATCATTTCTCTGTGTCATCTGGGAGGAACCTTGGGCAGATCCCAGAGAAGAGAGCATCCTTTCAGGGAGAAAAACCTCTTGGGTATCTTCCTTGGAGGAGTCTGGGGGTGCTACTCAGGACTAGCTGCCCTAAAGCAGAGGTGGAAAGGATCCAGGACACGCCTGGGAGGAGTCTTGTGTGTATCCTGGAGCAAAAATCTTCCTTTACAGGAGAAAACACACCTCAGGTGTCTTCCTTGTGGAGTCTGGGGCTGCTAACTGACATCACATGTCTTTAAGAGAGAGGTCAGAGGAGACAAGGAGCTGCCTGTGAGTTGCCCTTGGTGCATCCTGGAGGTGGCAGCTTTTGCCAAAAGATAACATGTATTTCAGGTGGCTTCCTTGGAGGAGTTGGTTGCTACCTGGGATCTCAGGTCCCTGAAGCAGGGCACAAGACAGTCTGGGACATGTCTGGGAGGAATCTGGGGCACATCCCAGAGAAGAGAGTGTCCGTTCAGGGTGAAAAACCTCTTGGGTGTCTCACCTGGAGGAGTCTGGGGCTGCTACCCAGGATTAGGCCTCTCTAAATCAGGGGTCAGAAGACTTCAGGACATGCCTGGAAAGAATCTTGGCTTTGAAATGCCTGTTGCATTTAATGTGACAAATAAATTTGGTAAGAGATGAATCCCCTTGCGTTCTAGTCAGTCCCCAGAGATTAGAGGGGCTGGGGGTCTGGGCTTGTCTCTTCATAGGTATGTCAGTTATTGCCGTGACTAGCGTCCTGACAGCAGCCGCACGAACAGCCCTTGTGCTGTAGGGCCCGTTCATTCAAGAGAAGCCGTCAGGGTCACCAACAGCACGGTTTATTCTTATGCAACGTCTACAGATTCTTTGGGATTGCCTTCGGTATATGCACAGGCTGCAGGTTGGCTGTAGAGCACTACCCACAAAAATCGATTGCCATCACACACAGTTGCCAGGTAATCCCTCGGCGTAGCCGAGGGCCCAAGCCTTACCAAAAGGTGTCCCTTCTGGGGCGGGGGTGCGAGGAGCACAGACCCGTCGGTCTGTGCCTCCGGTGTGGGTTGGGATTTTCATCCCTCCGAGTTAAGATCCATCTCGGGCTAGTACTTAGCCAAGTGTGTATGTGTGAGTGGGTGGGACTGTGGTCAAGCCACACTTCCTAACAGCAGAGTTCAGTGCAAAGCGCAGTTTCTGCTCATTAGCATCAACGTACCAGCATCCAGGTGCTACACGGCTCTTCAGCAGCCGTTGTTGATAATGCATGACTAATACCGTAGACGCCAGAGAATTTATTTACAGGTGAAAGAGTTCTTGAAAACGTGTGGTGTTTGGGACAGTGTAAAAGAGCGTCTGCATGTCAAGCTCCTTACCCAGTCATCGCTGCAGACCGTGGGTCTTTCCAGATCTGTGTCTCCTGTGCCATGACAGAGCCCAGTTTCAAGTTCACTGGTGCATTGTGCACACACACAAGGATCCCACCAGTAGCCGGCGTAAGACCCTTTGCGTTTCCAACTGCTGTGCCCGAGACCTTGCGCCCCCTCTTTCACCACACCCTCCCCCTCCCCTCTGACCAGCCCATCTGAGTGACTCTCTCCCTTTGTGCCCCACCTGGCTGCCTGCAGCCTCATTTTGCAGGTGCCGGGCACGGGATCCTTGCCTTGCGCAGGAGACTGAATTGGACTGCAGCATGGCCAGCTAGGAAACTTGGCAACTTTATTTGAACAACCAGAATGCTCAACTGGAGCGTTTGTGTGCGTCGGCAGGACCGAGCAGGACTCTGACACTGAGGCTGCCTTTGGATCAGCAGGCAGTGCCCCAGCAGGAGATGGTCGTGGCACGCTGCTGCGGCTTCAGCTGGGTCCTGCTCATGCTGTTGCTGGAGCCTTTTTCCCCCAGAGGACCTGCAGGAGCTCCTGCAGCAGCTTAAAGAATTTCACCAGCTTCTGGCGTGGAAATGGGCAGGCCGTAAAGCTGCCCGCCTGCGCTGGTGTTGGCGGCGGCCTCTGTAAGGGGGTTGACGTGGCGACGGGCCGTGGCCTTGGAGGAGCCGTTGCTGCTGGGCGCAGCCCCATCTGGACCAGGATCCAGTCATAAAAGTGCTGCGTGGAGGTGTAGACTCCGGGCCGCTTTGCTCTTGCGCAGCCTCTCCCCCAGCTGGTCACCCCAACAAGCCAGAAGTACTCAGCGTTTTTATCCTGGCAGACGAGAGGCCCACCGCTGTCACCCTGCAGCAGAGGAGGGAGGGAGGGAGGGGTCAGGTGGTGTCGGGTGGCCGCTGGCAGCACCAGGCCTGGCTCCTTCTCTCCCACGGCACCTGCCAGGGCTGTGTGCGCTGCGCAGAGAGGCTCTGCTCAGTGCTGGCGCCTGCAGAACCTTGCCAGGGAGAGGGTAGTGAGCCTGTGGGGTAGGGCGCTCTCTCATCTCCTACCTGGCAGGTGTCGATGCCGCCCCACGGGTAGCCAGCGCAGAGGTTGTGGGGGTGGACGGCCCCTGCGTACCACCGGCTGCTGTTGCAGAGGTGGACGTTGATGAGGGGGACCTTGGCCTCCTGCAGGACATCCGTCGGGCCTCCAGCTGTGAGCACAGAAAGGAATTAGCACCCAGCTGGTCGGTGCCCGGTCTCCTGCCCTGCCTGGGTGAACCACTCCCTTCCCTGGGGCTTGGCTTTGCAGCGTGACAGGCGCTGCCCCGGCGCTGCCCTTCTGCCTGGCCTCGGGCCCTGGGCCAGGCCCATCTCTCTACGGGCACACGTCCCCGCAGTCGCGCTCTGGCTCTCGTCCCTGCTGTCAGGAAGCCCAGCCCACCTCCCCCGTGTGCCGAGCTCGCACTCAGGACACGAGCACTCTTGGGAACTCACCTCTCGCCATCGTGGACCCCCAGCCACTGACGTAGCAGTTGGTCAGCTCTGACACCCGCAGCGAGGCGTCGGGCACGCAGGCCAGCTGTACGTGGTAGCCGCACTGCACAGGCTGGTCCAACTCCAGCAGCGCAATGTCGTTCCTCTCCCAGACGCTGCTGTAGTCTTCGTGCACCACCAGGCGCTTAATATTGCGCACTTGGGTGTCCGGGCCCAGCTGAGTCAAGTGGGTGGCCCCGATCACTACGCGCCACGCGTTGACGTGCCTGGAAGGCAGATGGGGAGAGGGCTCAGAGGGAGCCATGTGCCGCAGCAGCCCAGCAGTCCCCTGCCCTCTGCTTCACACGGGGCAGAGGAAAGCAGCGCTGCAGAGGCTCAGACTGCCCTAGCATGCCTCGGGCTCAAGGCGTGTCGAGCTGGAGGCTGTAGGAAGCCGTGGCGGGAGCCCAGCCCTCTCCTGAGCAGCCTCTCAGCCGGGCTCTGCAGTGCCCAGGCACTGGGCGTACCGCAAGGAACGGGGATGGGAGGAGCCCGTGCTGCTGCTGGTCGCGGGGCACCCGCGAACTCTGGGGGGATATCCCCGTTCCTGACCCTCCTTACCTGGCCTTGACGAAGCAGTGGGCTGCTGTGAGGACCCACCGCGGGCTGATGAGGGAGCCCCCGCATATGTGCCCCGTGCCTGCTCTCCAAGGATCCTGGATGCTGACGATCCAGGGCCAGGCCCCTGCCTGGGCGTCTGTGCCCCCCACGACGCGCGACGTGCCCGGCTGAGCAGCCATGGGCCGGAGCCCGCAGGTCCCCCTGTAACCAGACACTCATCACCGTCCCGCTCGACGGCTCACTGCAGGCCCGGCCGAAGGGCAGCCCTCTGCCCTCCCCACGGGGCGCTGCATGGACAGCCAGGCCAGGGAGCCCCGTGGGGCGGGCGCGCGGCCGCCCCCGTTTCTGCTGTAGCCCCGCAGGCGAGTTGTGCCAGCAGCCCGGGTGCTGCAAGGAGCCGAGGCTCCCGCGTGGGGCTGGGGAAGCCGTGCTGTGGCCACGGGGACAAGCGGGCACCCTCCAGGGAACCCCATCAGGGCGCCCAAGCTCCCTCCCAGGGCCTCGGCCACTTACCCACAGCTGTCCCAGGCGCCATTCACAGGCCGGCACAGGGCCAGCAGGATGAGGAAGGGAAGGAAAGGCATTCTTGCCAGAGGCACGTGCCAGCTGCCAGAACCGAGGGCTTGTTGCCACCGGTGCGGCAGCCGATGACGCACTGCCCGCAGGCCTGGCGTTGCCCACAGTGCCCTCGGCAACGGGGCTGATGTCACAATGTCGCTGGTTCCGGGGGCTGGGCACGGTGGTCTCTAGGGTTACAGGGCCACAACACGGGGATTTCCAAGCAGGAGGGGAGGCAGACGCTGGGGTCGGACACCCCCGAGAGAGCCCCGCTGCATGCTCTGCTTGTGGGACGGGCTGTGCAGGCCCCGTGGCAGGCAGCAGCGCCCGGCCCCCAGCACTGCCTGCCAGTGGCGAGCAGGAAAAAGCCCAGTGTGGCACCACAGCCTCTTTGGGGGGTTCACTGCCCCCCGCTGCGCTACGCAGCCCTTTGCCACCAGGTCCTTCCCAACAAACGTACACCGGACAACGTGACTACTACAGGCAGCAGGCGCGTTTGGGTGTTGCAGAGCCCATCTGGTTACAGCCGCGGCAGGCAAGCAGAGATGTGCGAGCCCAATAAACCCAGCAGAGCCGACCAGTGTCACCCTTCCTGCACAAAGCGCTGTGCGGCACAGACGCAGCACTGTCCACGCTGGCCGCATCAGTCCCAGCAAAGCCCTCTGGCAGGCTGCCTGTCCTTGCTCTCTGTGCGTTCTGTTGCTGTTCTGGTCCAGCACCCACAAGGGCGGTTGTGGCACCTGGTACGCGTGGCCGAGGACAGGCAACTGCAAGCCCTGAACAGAGAAGGCTGCTCCTGCTCTCGGCCCCACATGCCATTCTCCATGGCTTTGGGAAACCCTGGAGCGGCCTCAGCTCTGCCTTCTGCAGCTGTATGGCGGAGTCGTGCTCACGTGCGGGCGTGCAGGGCAGTCACGGGAGGGAAGCAGGGGATGTGCTCAGAGCAGGCAGAAGGCGGCCTGAGAGAAGGCATCTTGTCTTCTGTGGATACTCTGCTCCTGCAGCACCAGATTTTGCAGGTGGTTAAGGGAGAATGGTGTGGGAGATGGCCACACTTCACAGATAACTGAAGGAAGAGATGGGGTCATTTTAGGGAGAGGAATCTGGCAGGGACAGCAGTACCTAGGAAACCACATGAGGAATGCCATGGAAGTCCAAGGTGACCTCGCTAACAGCACCTGAAACAGCAAATCTGTTCACAGATGTTGTAAACCTGGGAGCAGGTGGGAAAAACAACCCGGGGTGGGTCCCTTGTGTGAGAGGAGATAAGGGCGGAGAAAAGGAGGACTTGAGGAAGATGAGGCAGGGGCTTTGGGCGGTCCCGGCCGGCGGAGGCGCGGGGGGCGGTGGGGGCACGGGTTGGCAGCACGGGGCACTCTGTGGGGAGCTGCCGTGGGCCGGAGGGGTTGTGGAACGTGGGTGTCACACCAGGTGTCTGAAGCACAAGGTGCCTCCAGTTCAGGGGCTCAGCCATGGGGGCCTCGGGTGCTGCCCGTTTCCACCCCGTTACAGCCCGCCCTCCCCCTCCTTGGCACTGGGAAACAAACAGAGCTGATTGTGGTCGTAGCACCGACACAAGGGGCACGGAAGCAGGTTCATGACCACAAGCCCATTCCCAGCCTGGCTGTCAGGTAGAATTGCTCGTTTGGAATCCATAAAGCCTGGCCCATCCACTGAGTGACACCCGGGGGCAGTGGGGGGGCAGAACCCAGCCAAGGGCTTTGTGCTCAGGGAGCTCGGCTCTTCCTGTGCTGGATGTGGGGGGAAGGGTATGGGAATCACCCCCGAGCCAAGCACGAGCTGTGAGCATGCTACCTACGCTCTGGCATCCCGTAACCCTAAGACCCCATAACCCTAGCACCCAACACCACTATCTCTCCCTAAAACTAGTGTAGCACAACCCTCGAAAACCCTTACCCCAGCACTGCATAACCCCGGCACCCCAACTACCGCGAAGCCCCAAGAACCAAGGCGGTCAGCAGCTGCTACCCCTGAGCAGCCAAGAAGCCCCGTTTTCATTGGGTCTGTCCATCTAAAACTCTGCCCTGTAATTCAGGGTAGAATTGAATGTTGTCGACATAAATCTTAGATGAAGTGTTACTTTTTCCTGCAAATTAAAATAAACAATAGATCTTGCCATTTGGAAAACAAACAAACAAACAAACATAACCCCAAAACCAACAAAGCAAAAACAACCCAAGAAGAACTTGTTCACAAGAGCAGAAGCCAAAGCATTTGGATAGAGTGGACATGTCCTTGCTACCAGCATTGTCCAGGAAAGCCCACCAAGAAATCCCAGCCGGTTGGAGTAAATGCCATGCCCTAGAGCAGATAGACTGGAGCCAGCCTGTAGTCTTTCAATACCCAAGGATACTGCTTCAAATCTGCAGCACCAACTTCACAATCTACAGAAAACTCAGTACACTTCAGGCCTCAAAGTCAGTTGTTATTGCAGTGCAATGAGGCCAAAACTGTTGGTCCTTAACAGTGATGAGAAAAAGAATCCTTACCACACCACTTGTCAAAATACCGCTACTCTGAAATTTGCCTACACTGCTACAGCTCCTGCTTCACTCCAACTTCCCTTAAGAAAAAACCCCTGCCATTCTTCTAGCGCTTGCTCTAGCCACATGCGCAAGCAATACTTTCCTACTCCTTACGTACCAAGCTTTTATACTTGGCTTTTTTACCATCTGTAGTCAGGTTCCTGATAAGCAGTAAAGCACCTTGTCTTGGAGGCACTCCCCTCTTCTCCCCACTCTACCCCCATTAAAAAACACACCCACTCTACCCCATGGACAGACCTTGAACCTAAACTGAAAACCAGGGTTTTGTTTCAAAACTGTCACTGAAATGGCTGTCCAGAGCTGAAGTACTTCTCACGGTCTTCTTTTTTCAGCATGAGGTCCCTCTGAAAAGCTTAAAGATTATGAACAATCAATCACCTCACTCACGTTTTGCCCACAGTTTAATCCCACAGAGCGTGAGCCGCAAGTTCTCTTCATCTGACGCTAGATGTAGCATTTCCTCAGTAACTCTAAGAAAAAAAGTTGAAGTACGCAAGTTCCTAGGAACAGGTACAGGTCTGGTTTGTGCTACGCTCTATCAACAGCTTACAAGTGATCATTCAAATCTACGAAAACAAGTTTGGATCACTCGCTTTGTAGTAGCTTGAAAATGATAGATTACACATAACATTCGGTATCCCTTCAGGTAACCAACCGGTGCCCTCAAGAGCTTTGTCACAGTTTATAGACTACGCCAACCATTCTTCGTAAGGCCTTTCTAGAGGATTCCGAAAGCCAGGTTTCTTTCAACAGCCAGGAACAATTAAACCAGTCACTGTTAAACAGTGAGCAAGTTAGGCTTCGGGTATTTTAAATACCTTTCTTTTTCTAACGCACTACCACACATTCTTCTCTATCAAGTGTTCCACCTACTCTTCTGAAGCAGTCTCTGTGGCAGACTGGAACAATGCACACCCCCTGATCCAAGAAACATGAAAGACAGGTCTATCTAAACACACAACTTCTTGAAACGTCTCAATGTAAGCCCACTCGCCACCTCCTCAGATCTCAAGGACGCAGGAGATCAGTGCAGGCACCTTGTACAGAAACTGGACTTGTGTAATGTGCATTCTAGACCAATTTCAGTTACACTTTCCTTTTAAATAAGATGCTTAAACATGCTCACCATTTCAGCTCAGTGTGCATCTCGTATCCAGGCTTCTCAGATGCCAGTCATCTGAGATCAAGATTGTCAGAAACAGTTTGCACACGCAGTCTTGCACACACCAGATCCATCTCAAGAGGGAAAAAGGTGCCAGCCGTGAGTTAGAATGCTGCACTGTTTGTGAACAGCACACCAGTGGGGGACCAACTTAGCCAAGTCTAAAAAGAGTGGGACTATAGACACATCTCCCAAGAGATTTATTTGCCAAGAAAAATCAAGAAAAATTGCCTGAAGTTCCAGATTTTCTTGACAAAACCGTCACGGTATCACCCCTTTCTTTTTAAGCTAGGGAAAGGAAGTCGAACAGACTACTCTGAACTTAGAATTTCCATTAAAAGGGAACTTAAAATTCACCACGGAATTAAGAGAGCTGAGTTCCATCTCCTCAGCTGTACCTCAGCAAAGGAGAGAGCTTTTTCTCTAGGCAGTAAGCCCTTTTTGATCCTGAAGCGTCTGGTTCATAGTACAGTCCGAGGCAAGAAAGTTATTCTGTGAAGGTCTGCACCAGACAAAGGCCACAAGAAGGTCACGGAATAAGTGTCTTGGTGAGAGTGATACCAAGCAGTGACTTGCTTAGGTACCGCAGCACGCAGGTCTCCATTCACTGTACAAGATGTGCTCCAGCTCCAGGGATTCCTGCAGCTGACAAACCCCAGGCAGGAGCCACAGGAGTACGTTTCCGTTTCATTTTCCAGATTGTCTGTCTCATGACCACCTCACTTCTGATTCGCCACAAAGCATTTAGTCTGCTGACATGATTCACACAGTGAACGACACCACACCCATCCCTCTGGAGAAAGGCAGCTTGTCAGAGCTGGGAGGAGTCAGCAAGGGCACTGCCTCTCCTCCCACTCTGCCCAGTCCTTGTGAGAGAAGTGCTGTTCAAGCAGGCTGCCCTGCTCTACAGCACAGGTTTAGAAAGGGATGTCCCTGACGTTCTCATGCCTGCCAGGCTTCCTGGGAGCTTATTTTCCTATAAGCTCCCATTTTACTGCAGCGTCTCCTCCTGGGACAGGCCGTGGTCAGGCTATTTAATTACAGTTTCCTCTAAGGTACCAGTAACCTGGTAAAATAGCATGGTCACAGGTCCCTGCAGAAGTTAATCTATTCCAAAGCAAGAAAAAAGATTTTCTCCCTTGAAAAAAAAAAGCAAAATGCTTACCTCGACACCAAACTCAAACTTGACAACAGGTACATACATACGTATCTTCAAGTGCCTGTAAAGGAGCAGATAACTGGGTAAGAAAAAATTCTTTGCTACTTCCATGGTTTTCCTAAACTGTAATAAGCTCATTTACTCGTTCTGTCTTCTCTAAGAGAACCAAGAGAACTTCTACCATCCGTAGATGGCTACCTTTACTCATTACCAAGACTCCCAACTAGCTAGAGCACACCTGTTACTCAAGGACAAAAGCATAATATTTTGCTGAACATTGTAGTTCTTGGTAGATTTTCACAGTGAACTGCTTTGTTTTGGTGAACACAGAGGAGTCCTTGGTAAAATTCCACAGAACAGGCTGGGCAAGCAGGATTCTTAGCAATATTAAAAAATGATGATGAGTAATACCAGAACTTGCTATAAGGAAGTAAATAAGTTGCTAAGCCGTTTTCTATAAGTAAATAAGTAAATAAATCTCTCTCAAAACAAGCAATCATTTCTCTGTGTCATCTGGGAGGAACCTTGGGCAGATCCCAGAGAAGAGAGCATCCTTTCAGGGAGAAAAACCTCTTGGGTATCTTCCTTGGAGGAGTCTGGGGGTGCTACTCAGGACTAGCTGCCCTAAAGCAGAGGTGGAAAGGATCCAGGACACGCCTGGGAGGAGTCTTGTGTGTATCCTGGAGCAAAAATCTTCCTTTACAGGAGAAAACACACCTCAGGTGTCTTCCTTGTGGAGTCTGGGGCTGCTAACTGACATCACATGTCTTTAAGAGAGAGGTCAGAGGAGACAAGGAGCTGCCTGTGAGTTGCCCTTGGTGCATCCTGGAGGTGGCAGCTTTTGCCAAAAGATAACATGTATTTCAGGTGGCTTCCTTGGAGGAGTTGGTTGCTACCTGGGATCTCAGGTCCCTGAAGCAGGGCACAAGACAGTCTGGGACATGTCTGGGAGGAATCTGGGGCACATCCCAGAGAAGAGAGTGTCCGTTCAGGGTGAAAAACCTCTTGGGTGTCTCACCTGGAGGAGTCTGGGGCTGCTACCCAGGATTAGGCCTCTCTAAATCAGGGGTCAGAAGACTTCAGGACATGCCTGGAAAGAATCTTGGCTTTGAAATGCCTGTTGCATTTAATGTGACAAATAAATTTGGTAAGAGATGAATCCCCTTGCGTTCTAGTCAGTCCCCAGAGATTAGAGGGGCTGGGGGTCTGGGCTTGTCTCTTCATAGGTATGTCAGTTATTGCCGTGACTAGCGTCCTGACAGCAGCCGCACGAACAGCCCTTGTGCTGTAGGGCCCGTTCATTCAAGAGAAGCCGTCAGGGTCACCAACAGCACGGTTTATTCTTATGCAACGTCTACAGATTCTTTGGGATTGCCTTCGGTATATGCACAGGCTGCAGGTTGGCTGTAGAGCACTACCCACAAAAATCGATTGCCATCACACACAGTTGCCAGGTAATCCCTCGGCGTAGCCGAGGGCCCAAGCCTTACCAAAAGGTGTCCCTTCTGGGGCGGGGGTGCGAGGAGCACAGACCCGTCGGTCTGTGCCTCCGGTGTGGGTTGGGATTTTCATCCCTCCGAGTTAAGATCCATCTCGGGCTAGTACTTAGCCAAGTGTGTATGTGTGAGTGGGTGGGACTGTGGTCAAGCCACACTTCCTAACAGCAGAGTTCAGTGCAAAGCGCAGTTTCTGCTCATTAGCATCAACGTACCAGCATCCAGGTGCTACACGGCTCTTCAGCAGCCGTTGTTGATAATGCATGACTAATACCGTAGACGCCAGAGAATTTATTTACAGGTGAAAGAGTTCTTGAAAACGTGTGGTGTTTGGGACAGTGTAAAAGAGCGTCTGCATGTCAAGCTCCTTACCCAGTCATCGCTGCAGACCGTGGGTCTTTCCAGATCTGTGTCTCCTGTGCCATGACAGAGCCCAGTTTCAAGTTCACTGGTGCATTGTGCACACACACAAGGATCCCACCAGTAGCCGGCGTAAGACCCTTTGCGTTTCCAACTGCTGTGCCCGAGACCTTGCGCCCCCTCTTTCACCACACCCTCCCCCTCCCCTCTGACCAGCCCATCTGAGTGACTCTCTCCCTTTGTGCCCCACCTGGCTGCCTGCAGCCTCATTTTGCAGGTGCCGGGCACGGGATCCTTGCCTTGCGCAGGAGACTGAATTGGACTGCAGCATGGCCAGCTAGGAAACTTGGCAACTTTATTTGAACAACCAGAATGCTCAACTGGAGCGTTTGTGTGCGTCGGCAGGACCGAGCAGGACTCTGACACTGAGGCTGCCTTTGGATCAGCAGGCAGTGCCCCAGCAGGAGATGGTCGTGGCACGCTGCTGCGGCTTCAGCTGGGTCCTGCTCATGCTGTTGCTGGAGCCTTTTTCCCCCAGAGGACCTGCAGGAGCTCCTGCAGCAGCTTAAAGAATTTCACCAGCTTCTGGCGTGGAAATGGGCAGGCCGTAAAGCTGCCCGCCTGCGCTGGTGTTGGCGGCGGCCTCTGTAAGGGGGTTGACGTGGCGACGGGCCGTGGCCTTGGAGGAGCCGTTGCTGCTGGGCGCAGCCCCATCTGGACCAGGATCCAGTCATAAAAGTGCTGCGTGGAGGTGTAGACTCCGGGCCGCTTTGCTCTTGCGCAGCCTCTCCCCCAGCTGGTCACCCCAACAAGCCAGAAGTACTCAGCGTTTTTATCCTGGCAGACGAGAGGCCCACCGCTGTCACCCTGCAGCAGAGGAGGGAGGGAGGGAGGGGTCAGGTGGTGTCGGGTGGCCGCTGGCAGCACCAGGCCTGGCTCCTTCTCTCCCACGGCACCTGCCAGGGCTGTGTGCGCTGCGCAGAGAGGCTCTGCTCAGTGCTGGCGCCTGCAGAACCTTGCCAGGGAGAGGGTAGTGAGCCTGTGGGGTAGGGCGCTCTCTCATCTCCTACCTGGCAGGTGTCGATGCCGCCCCACGGGTAGCCAGCGCAGAGGTTGTGGGGGTGGACGGCCCCTGCGTACCACCGGCTGCTGTTGCAGAGGTGGACGTTGATGAGGGGGACCTTGGCCTCCTGCAGGACATCCGTCGGGCCTCCAGCTGTGAGCACAGAAAGGAATTAGCACCCAGCTGGTCGGTGCCCGGTCTCCTGCCCTGCCTGGGTGAACCACTCCCTTCCCTGGGGCTTGGCTTTGCAGCGTGACAGGCGCTGCCCCGGCGCTGCCCTTCTGCCTGGCCTCGGGCCCTGGGCCAGGCCCATCTCTCTACGGGCACACGTCCCCGCAGTCGCGCTCTGGCTCTCGTCCCTGCTGTCAGGAAGCCCAGCCCACCTCCCCCGTGTGCCGAGCTCGCACTCAGGACACGAGCACTCTTGGGAACTCACCTCTCGCCATCGTGGACCCCCAGCCACTGACGTAGCAGTTGGTCAGCTCTGACACCCGCAGCGAGGCGTCGGGCACGCAGGCCAGCTGTACGTGGTAGCCGCACTGCACAGGCTGGTCCAACTCCAGCAGCGCAATGTCGTTCCTCTCCCAGACGCTGCTGTAGTCTTCGTGCACCACCAGGCGCTTAATATTGCGCACTTGGGTGTCCGGGCCCAGCTGAGTCAAGTGGGTGGCCCCGATCACTACGCGCCACGCGTTGACGTGCCTGGAAGGCAGATGGGGAGAGGGCTCAGAGGGAGCCATGTGCCGCAGCAGCCCAGCAGTCCCCTGCCCTCTGCTTCACACGGGGCAGAGGAAAGCAGCGCTGCAGAGGCTCAGACTGCCCTAGCATGCCTCGGGCTCAAGGCGTGTCGAGCTGGAGGCTGTAGGAAGCCGTGGCGGGAGCCCAGCCCTCTCCTGAGCAGCCTCTCAGCCGGGCTCTGCAGTGCCCAGGCACTGGGCGTACCGCAAGGAACGGGGATGGGAGGAGCCCGTGCTGCTGCTGGTCGCGGGGCACCCGCGAACTCTGGGGGGATATCCCCGTTCCTGACCCTCCTTACCTGGCCTTGACGAAGCAGTGGGCTGCTGTGAGGACCCACCGCGGGCTGATGAGGGAGCCCCCGCATATGTGCCCCGTGCCTGCTCTCCAAGGATCCTGGATGCTGACGATCCAGGGCCAGGCCCCTGCCTGGGCGTCTGTGCCCCCCACGACGCGCGACGTGCCCGGCTGAGCAGCCATGGGCCGGAGCCCGCAGGTCCCCCTGTAACCAGACACTCATCACCGTCCCGCTCGACGGCTCACTGCAGGCCCGGCCGAAGGGCAGCCCTCTGCCCTCCCCACGGGGCGCTGCATGGACAGCCAGGCCAGGGAGCCCCGTGGGGCGGGCGCGCGGCCGCCCCCGTTTCTGCTGTAGCCCCGCAGGCGAGTTGTGCCAGCAGCCCGGGTGCTGCAAGGAGCCGAGGCTCCCGCGTGGGGCTGGGGAAGCCGTGCTGTGGCCACGGGGACAAGCGGGCACCCTCCAGGGAACCCCATCAGGGCGCCCAAGCTCCCTCCCAGGGCCTCGGCCACTTACCCACAGCTGTCCCAGGCGCCATTCACAGGCCGGCACAGGGCCAGCAGGATGAGGAAGGGAAGGAAAGGCATTCTTGCCAGAGGCACGTGCCAGCTGCCAGAACCGAGGGCTTGTTGCCACCGGTGCGGCAGCCGATGACGCACTGCCCGCAGGCCTGGCGTTGCCCACAGTGCCCTCGGCAACGGGGCTGATGTCACAATGTCGCTGGTTCCGGGGGCTGGGCACGGTGGTCTCTAGGGTTACAGGGCCACAACACGGGGATTTCCAAGCAGGAGGGGAGGCAGACGCTGGGGTCGGACACCCCCGAGAGAGCCCCGCTGCATGCTCTGCTTGTGGGACGGGCTGTGCAGGCCCCGTGGCAGGCAGCAGCGCCCGGCCCCCAGCACTGCCTGCCAGTGGCGAGCAGGAAAAAGCCCAGTGTGGCACCACAGCCTCTTTGGGGGGTTCACTGCCCCCCGCTGCGCTACGCAGCCCTTTGCCACCAGGTCCTTCCCAACAAACGTACACCGGACAACGTGACTACTACAGGCAGCAGGCGCGTTTGGGTGTTGCAGAGCCCATCTGGTTACAGCCGCGGCAGGCAAGCAGAGATGTGCGAGCCCAATAAACCCAGCAGAGCCGACCAGTGTCACCCTTCCTGCACAAAGCGCTGTGCGGCACAGACGCAGCACTGTCCACGCTGGCCGCATCAGTCCCAGCAAAGCCCTCTGGCAGGCTGCCTGTCCTTGCTCTCTGTGCGTTCTGTTGCTGTTCTGGTCCAGCACCCACAAGGGCGGTTGTGGCACCTGGTACGCGTGGCCGAGGACAGGCAACTGCAAGCCCTGAACAGAGAAGGCTGCTCCTGCTCTCGGCCCCACATGCCATTCTCCATGGCTTTGGGAAACCCTGGAGCGGCCTCAGCTCTGCCTTCTGCAGCTGTATGGCGGAGCCGTGCTCACGTGCGGGCGTGCAGGGCAGTCACGGGAGGGAAGCAGGGGATGTGCTCAGAGCAGGCAGAAGGCGGCCTGAGAGAAGGCATCTTGTCTTCTGTGGATACTCTGCTCCTGCAGCACCAGATTTTGCAGGTGGTTAAGGGAGAATGGTGTGGGAGATGGCCACACTTCACAGATAACTGAAGGAAGAGATGGGGTCATTTTAGGGAGAGGAATCTGGCAGGGACAGCAGTACCTAGGAAACCACATGAGGAATGCCATGGAAGTCCAAGGTGACCTCGCTAACAGCACCTGAAACAGCAAATCTGTTCACAGATGTTGTAAACCTGGGAGCAGGTGGGAAAAACAACCCGGGGTGGGTCCCTTGTGTGAGAGGAGATAAGGGCGGAGAAAAGGAGGACTTGAGGAAGATGAGGCAGGGGCTTTGGGCGGTCCCGGCCGGCGGAGGCGCGGGGGGCGGTGGGGGCACGGGTTGGCAGCACGGGGCACTCTGTGGGGAGCTGCCGTGGGCCGGAGGGGTTGTGGAACGTGGGTGTCACACCAGGTGTCTGAAGCACAAGGTGCCTCCAGTTCAGGGGCTCAGCCATGGGGGCCTCGGGTGCTGCCCGTTTCCACCCCGTTACAGCCCGCCCTCCCCCTCCTTGGCACTGGGAAACAAACAGAGCTGATTGTGGTCGTAGCACCGACACAAGGGGCACGGAAGCAGGTTCATGACCACAAGCCCATTCCCAGCCTGGCTGTCAGGTAGAATTGCTCGTTTGGAATCCATAAAGCCTGGCCCATCCACTGAGTGACACCCGGGGGCAGTGGGGGGGCAGAACCCAGCCAAGGGCTTTGTGCTCAGGGAGCTCGGCTCTTCCTGTGCTGGATGTGGGGGGAAGGGTATGGGAATCACCCCCGAGCCAAGCACGAGCTGTGAGCATGCTACCTACGCTCTGGCATCCCGTAACCCTAAGACCCCATAACCCTAGCACCCAACACCACTATCTCTCCCTAAAACTAGTGTAGCACAACCCTCGAAAACCCTTACCCCAGCACTGCATAACCCCGGCACCCCAACTACCGCGAAGCCCCAAGAACCAAGGCGGTCAGCAGCTGCTACCCCTGAGCAGCCAAGAAGCCCCGTTTTCATTGGGTCTGTCCATCTAAAACTCTGCCCTGTAATTCAGGGTAGAATTGAATGTTGTCGACATAAATCTTAGATGAAGTGTTACTTTTTCCTGCAAATTAAAATAAACAATAGATCTTGCCATTTGGAAAACAAACAAACAAACAAACATAACCCCAAAACCAACAAAGCAAAAACAACCCAAGAAGAACTTGTTCACAAGAGCAGAAGCCAAAGCATTTGGATAGAGTGGACATGTCCTTGCTACCAGCATTGTCCAGGAAAGCCCACCAAGAAATCCCAGCCGGTTGGAGTAAATGCCATGCCCTAGAGCAGATAGACTGGAGCCAGCCTGTAGTCTTTCAATACCCAAGGATACTGCTTCAAATCTGCAGCACCAACTTCACAATCTACAGAAAACTCAGTACACTTCAGGCCTCAAAGTCAGTTGTTATTGCAGTGCAATGAGGCCAAAACTGTTGGTCCTTAACAGTGATGAGAAAAAGAATCCTTACCACACCACTTGTCAAAATACCGCTACTCTGAAATTTGCCTACACTGCTACAGCTCCTGCTTCACTCCAACTTCCCTTAAGAAAAAACCCCTGCCATTCTTCTAGCGCTTGCTCTAGCCACATGCGCAAGCAATACTTTCCTACTCCTTACGTACCAAGCTTTTATACTTGGCTTTTTTACCATCTGTAGTCAGGTTCCTGATAAGCAGTAAAGCACCTTGTCTTGGAGGCACTCCCCTCTTCTCCCCACTCTACCCCCATTAAAAAACACACCCACTCTACCCCATGGACAGACCTTGAACCTAAACTGAAAACCAGGGTTTTGTTTCAAAACTGTCACTGAAATGGCTGTCCAGAGCTGAAGTACTTCTCACGGTCTTCTTTTTTCAGCATGAGGTCCCTCTGAAAAGCTTAAAGATTATGAACAATCAATCACCTCACTCACGTTTTGCCCACAGTTTAATCCCACAGAGCGTGAGCCGCAAGTTCTCTTCATCTGACGCTAGATGTAGCATTTCCTCAGTAACTCTAAGAAAAAAAGTTGAAGTACGCAAGTTCCTAGGAACAGGTACAGGTCTGGTTTGTGCTACGCTCTATCAACAGCTTACAAGTGATCATTCAAATCTACGAAAACAAGTTTGGATCACTCGCTTTGTAGTAGCTTGAAAATGATAGATTACACATAACATTCGGTATCCCTTCAGGTAACCAACCGGTGCCCTCAAGAGCTTTGTCACAGTTTATAGACTACGCCAACCATTCTTCGTAAGGCCTTTCTAGAGGATTCCGAAAGCCAGGTTTCTTTCAACAGCCAGGAACAATTAAACCAGTCACTGTTAAACAGTGAGCAAGTTAGGCTTCGGGTATTTTAAATACCTTTCTTTTTCTAACGCACTACCACACATTCTTCTCTATCAAGTGTTCCACCTACTCTTCTGAAGCAGTCTCTGTGGCAGACTGGAACAATGCACACCCCCTGATCCAAGAAACATGAAAGACAGGTCTATCTAAACACACAACTTCTTGAAACGTCTCAATGTAAGCCCACTCGCCACCTCCTCAGATCTCAAGGACGCAGGAGATCAGTGCAGGCACCTTGTACAGAAACTGGACTTGTGTAATGTGCATTCTAGACCAATTTCAGTTACACTTTCCTTTTAAATAAGATGCTTAAACATGCTCACCATTTCAGCTCAGTGTGCATCTCGTATCCAGGCTTCTCAGATGCCAGTCATCTGAGATCAAGATTGTCAGAAACAGTTTGCACACGCAGTCTTGCACACACCAGATCCATCTCAAGAGGGAAAAAGGTGCCAGCCGTGAGTTAGAATGCTGCACTGTTTGTGAACAGCACACCAGTGGGGGACCAACTTAGCCAAGTCTAAAAAGAGTGGGACTATAGACACATCTCCCAAGAGATTTATTTGCCAAGAAAAATCAAGAAAAATTGCCTGAAGTTCCAGATTTTCTTGACAAAACCGTCACGGTATCACCCCTTTCTTTTTAAGCTAGGGAAAGGAAGTCGAACAGACTACTCTGAACTTAGAATTTCCATTAAAAGGGAACTTAAAATTCACCACGGAATTAAGAGAGCTGAGTTCCATCTCCTCAGCTGTACCTCAGCAAAGGAGAGAGCTTTTTCTCTAGGCAGTAAGCCCTTTTTGATCCTGAAGCGTCTGGTTCATAGTACAGTCCGAGGCAAGAAAGTTATTCTGTGAAGGTCTGCACCAGACAAAGGCCACAAGAAGGTCACGGAATAAGTGTCTTGGTGAGAGTGATACCAAGCAGTGACTTGCTTAGGTACCGCAGCACGCAGGTCTCCATTCACTGTACAAGATGTGCTCCAGCTCCAGGGATTCCTGCAGCTGACAAACCCCAGGCAGGAGCCACAGGAGTACGTTTCCGTTTCATTTTCCAGATTGTCTGTCTCATGACCACCTCACTTCTGATTCGCCACAAAGCATTTAGTCTGCTGACATGATTCACACAGTGAACGACACCACACCCATCCCTCTGGAGAAAGGCAGCTTGTCAGAGCTGGGAGGAGTCAGCAAGGGCACTGCCTCTCCTCCCACTCTGCCCAGTCCTTGTGAGAGAAGTGCTGTTCAAGCAGGCTGCCCTGCTCTACAGCACAGGTTTAGAAAGGGATGTCCCTGACGTTCTCATGCCTGCCAGGCTTCCTGGGAGCTTATTTTCCTATAAGCTCCCATTTTACTGCAGCGTCTCCTCCTGGGACAGGCCGTGGTCAGGCTATTTAATTACAGTTTCCTCTAAGGTACCAGTAACCTGGTAAAATAGCATGGTCACAGGTCCCTGCAGAAGTTAATCTATTCCAAAGCAAGAAAAAAGATTTTCTCCCTTGAAAAAAAAAAGCAAAATGCTTACCTCGACACCAAACTCAAACTTGACAACAGGTACATACATACGTATCTTCAAGTGCCTGTAAAGGAGCAGATAACTGGGTAAGAAAAAATTCTTTGCTACTTCCATGGTTTTCCTAAACTGTAATAAGCTCATTTACTCGTTCTGTCTTCTCTAAGAGAACCAAGAGAACTTCTACCATCCGTAGATGGCTACCTTTACTCATTACCAAGACTCCCAACTAGCTAGAGCACACCTGTTACTCAAGGACAAAAGCATAATATTTTGCTGAACATTGTAGTTCTTGGTAGATTTTCACAGTGAACTGCTTTGTTTTGGTGAACACAGAGGAGTCCTTGGTAAAATTCCACAGAACAGGCTGGGCAAGCAGGATTCTTAGCAATATTAAAAAATGATGATGAGTAATACCAGAACTTGCTATAAGGAAGTAAATAAGTTGCTAAGCCGTTTTCTATAAGTAAATAAGTAAATAAATCTCTCTCAAAACAAGCAATCATTTCTCTGTGTCATCTGGGAGGAACCTTGGGCAGATCCCAGAGAAGAGAGCATCCTTTCAGGGAGAAAAACCTCTTGGGTATCTTCCTTGGAGGAGTCTGGGGGTGCTACTCAGGACTAGCTGCCCTAAAGCAGAGGTGGAAAGGATCCAGGACACGCCTGGGAGGAGTCTTGTGTGTATCCTGGAGCAAAAATCTTCCTTTACAGGAGAAAACACACCTCAGGTGTCTTCCTTGTGGAGTCTGGGGCTGCTAACTGACATCACATGTCTTTAAGAGAGAGGTCAGAGGAGACAAGGAGCTGCCTGTGAGTTGCCCTTGGTGCATCCTGGAGGTGGCAGCTTTTGCCAAAAGATAACATGTATTTCAGGTGGCTTCCTTGGAGGAGTTGGTTGCTACCTGGGATCTCAGGTCCCTGAAGCAGGGCACAAGACAGTCTGGGACATGTCTGGGAGGAATCTGGGGCACATCCCAGAGAAGAGAGTGTCCGTTCAGGGTGAAAAACCTCTTGGGTGTCTCACCTGGAGGAGTCTGGGGCTGCTACCCAGGATTAGGCCTCTCTAAATCAGGGGTCAGAAGACTTCAGGACATGCCTGGAAAGAATCTTGGCTTTGAAATGCCTGTTGCATTTAATGTGACAAATAAATTTGGTAAGAGATGAATCCCCTTGCGTTCTAGTCAGTCCCCAGAGATTAGAGGGGCTGGGGGTCTGGGCTTGTCTCTTCATAGGTATGTCAGTTATTGCCGTGACTAGCGTCCTGACAGCAGCCGCACGAACAGCCCTTGTGCTGTAGGGCCCGTTCATTCAAGAGAAGCCGTCAGGGTCACCAACAGCACGGTTTATTCTTATGCAACGTCTACAGATTCTTTGGGATTGCCTTCGGTATATGCACAGGCTGCAGGTTGGCTGTAGAGCACTACCCACAAAAATCGATTGCCATCACACACAGTTGCCAGGTAATCCCTCGGCGTAGCCGAGGGCCCAAGCCTTACCAAAAGGTGTCCCTTCTGGGGCGGGGGTGCGAGGAGCACAGACCCGTCGGTCTGTGCCTCCGGTGTGGGTTGGGATTTTCATCCCTCCGAGTTAAGATCCATCTCGGGCTAGTACTTAGCCAAGTGTGTATGTGTGAGTGGGTGGGACTGTGGTCAAGCCACACTTCCTAACAGCAGAGTTCAGTGCAAAGCGCAGTTTCTGCTCATTAGCATCAACGTACCAGCATCCAGGTGCTACACGGCTCTTCAGCAGCCGTTGTTGATAATGCATGACTAATACCGTAGACGCCAGAGAATTTATTTACAGGTGAAAGAGTTCTTGAAAACGTGTGGTGTTTGGGACAGTGTAAAAGAGCGTCTGCATGTCAAGCTCCTTACCCAGTCATCGCTGCAGACCGTGGGTCTTTCCAGGTCTGTGTCTCCTGTGCCATGACAGAGCCCAGTTTCAAGTTCACTGGTGCATTGTGCACACACACAAGGATCCCACCAGTAGCCGGCGTAAGACCCTTTGCGTTTCCAACTGCTGTGCCCGAGACCTTGCGCCCCCTCTTTCACCACACCCTCCCCCTCCCCTCTGACCAGCCCATCTGAGTGACTCTCTCCCTTTGTGCCCCACCTGGCTGCCTGCAGCCTCATTTTGCAGGTGCCGGGCACGGGATCCTTGCCTTGCGCAGGAGACTGAATTGGACTGCAGCATGGCCAGCTAGGAAACTTGGCAACTTTATTTGAACAACCAGAATGCTCAACTGGAGCGTTTGTGTGCGTCGGCAGGACCGAGCAGGACTCTGACACTGAGGCTGCCTTTGGATCAGCAGGCAGTGCCCCAGCAGGAGATGGTCGTGGCGCGCTGCTGCGGCTTCAGCTGGGTCCTGCTCATGCTGTTGCTGGAGCCTTTTTCCCCCAGAGGACCTGCAGGAGCTCCTGCAGCAGCTTAAAGAATTCCACCAGCTTCTGGCGTGGAAATGGGCAGGCCGTAAAGCTGCCCGCCTGCGCTGGTGTTGGCGGCGGCCTCTGTAAGGGGGTTGACGTGGCGACGGGCCGTGGCCTTGGAGGAGCCGTTGCTGCTGGGCGCAGCCCCATCTGGACCAGGATCCAGTCATAAAAGTGCTGCGTGGAGGTGTAGACTCCGGGCCGCTTTGCTCTTGCGCAGCCTCTCCCCCAGCTGGTCACCCCAACAAGCCAGAAGTACTCAGCGTTTTTATCCTGACAGACGAGAGGCCCACCGCTGTCACCCTGCAGCAGAGGAGGGAGGGAGGGAGGGGTCAGGTGGTGTCGGGTGGCCGCTGGCAGCACCAGGCCTGGCTCCTTCTCTCCCACGGCACCTGCCAGGGCTGTGTGCGCTGCGCAGAGAGGCTCTGCTCAGTGCTGGCGCCTGCAGAACCTTGCCAGGGAGAGGGTAGTGAGCCTGTGGGGTAGGGCGCTCTCTCATCTCCTACCTGGCAGGTGTCGATGCCGCCCCACGGGTAGCCAGCGCAGAGGTTGTGGGGGTGGACGGCCCCTGCGTACCACCGGCTGCTGTTGCAGAGGTGGACGTTGATGAGGGGGACCTTGGCCTCCTGCAGGACATCCGTCGGGCCTCCAGCTGTGAGCACAGAAAGGAATTAGCACCCAGCTGGTCGGTGCCCGGTCTCCTGCCCTGCCTGGGTGAACCACTCCCTTCCCTGGGGCTTGGCTTTGCAGCGTGACAGGCGCTGCCCCGGCGCTGCCCTTCTGCCTGGCCTCGGGCCCTGGGCCAGGCCCATCTCTCTACGGGCACACGTCCCCGCAGTCGCGCTCTGGCTCTCGTCCCTGCTGTCAGGAAGCCCAGCCCACCTCCCCCGTGTGCCGAGCTCGCACTCAGGACACGAGCACTCTTGGGAACTCACCTCTCGCCATCGTGGACCCCCAGCCACTGACGTAGCAGTTGGTCAGCTCTGACACCCGCAGCGAGGCGTCGGGCACGCAGGCCAGCTGTACGTGGTAGCCGCACTGCACAGGCTGGTCCAGCTCCAGCAGCGCAATGTCGTTCCTCTCCCAGACGCTGCTGTAGTCTTCGTGCACCACCAGGCGCTTAATATTGCGCACTTGGGTGTCCGGGCCCAGCTGAGTCAAGTGGGTGGCCCCGATCACTACGCGCCACGCGTTGACGTGCCTGGAAGGCAGATGGGGAGAGGGCTCAGAGGGAGCCATGTGCCGCAGCAGCCCAGCAGTCCCCTGCCCTCTGCTTCACACGGGGCAGAGGAAAGCAGCGCTGCAGAGGCTCAGACTGCCCTAGCATGCCTCGGGCTCAAGGCGTGTCGAGCTGGAGGCTGTAGGAAGCCGTGGCGGGAGCCCAGCCCTCTCCTGAGCAGCCTCTCAGCCGGGCTCTGCAGTGCCCAGGCACTGGGCGTACCGCAAGGAACGGGGATGGGAGGAGCCCGTGCTGCTGCTGGTCGCGGGGCACCCGCGAACTCTGGGGGGATATCCCCGTTCCTGACCCTCCTTACCTGGCCTTGACGAAGCAGTGGGCTGCTGTGAGGACCCACCGCGGGCTGATGAGGGAGCCCCCGCATATGTGCCCCGTGCCTGCTCTCCAAGGATCCTGGATGCTGACGATCCAGGGCCAGGCCCCTGCCTGGGCGTCTGTGCCCCCCACGACGCGCGACGTGCCCGGCTGAGCAGCCATGGGCCGGAGCCCGCAGGTCCCCCTGTAACCAGACACTCATCACCGTCCCGCTCGACGGCTCACTGCAGGCCCGGCCGAAGGGCAGCCCTCTGCCCTCCCCACGGGGCGCTGCATGGACAGCCAGGCCAGGGAGCCCCGTGGGGCGGGCGCGCGGCCGCCCCCGTTTCTGCTGTAGCCCCGCAGGCGAGTTGTGCCAGCAGCCCGGGTGCTGCAAGGAGCCGAGGCTCCCGCGTGGGGCTGGGGAAGCCGTGCTGTGGCCACGGGGACAAGCGGGCACCCTCCAGGGAACCCCATCAGGGCGCCCAAGCTCCCTCCCAGGGCCTCGGCCACTTACCCACAGCTGTCCCAGGCGCCATTCACAGGCCGGCACAGGGCCAGCAGGATGAGGAAGGGAAGGAAAGGCATTCTTGCCAGAGGCACGTGCCAGCTGCCAGAACCGAGGGCTTGTTGCCACCGGTGCGGCAGCCGATGACGCACTGCCCGCAGGCCTGGCGTTGCCCACAGTGCCCTCGGCAACGGGGCTGATGTCACAATGTCGCTGGTTCCGGGGGCTGGGCACGGTGGTCTCTAGGGTTACAGGGCCACAACACGGGGATTTCCAAGCAGGAGGGGAGGCAGACGCTGGGGTCGGACACCCCCGAGAGAGCCCCGCTGCATGCTCTGCTTGTGGGACGGGCTGTGCAGGCCCCGTGGCAGGCAGCAGCGCCCGGCCCCCAGCACTGCCTGCCAGTGGCGAGCAGGAAAAAGCCCAGTGTGGCACCACTGCCTCTTTGGGGGGTTCACTGCCCCCCGCTGCGCTACGCAGCCCTTTGCCACCAGGTCCTTCCCAACAAACGTACACCGGACAACGTGACTACTACAGGCAGCAGGCGCGTTTGGGTGTTGCAGAGCCCATCTGGTTACAGCCGCGGCAGGCAAGCAGAGATGTGCGAGCCCAATAAACCCAGCAGAGCCGACCAGTGTCACCCTTCCTGCACAAAGCGCTGTGCGGCACAGACGCAGCACTGTCCACGCTGGCCGCATCAGTCCCAGCAAAGCCCTCTGGCAGGCTGCCTGTCCTTGCTCTCTGTGCGTTCTGTTGCTGTTCTGGTCCAGCACCCACAAGGGCGGTTGTGGCACCTGGTACGCGTGGCCGAGGACAGGCAACTGCAAGCCCTGAACAGAGAAGGCTGCTCCTGCTCTCGGCCCCACATGCCATTCTCCATGGCTTTGGGAAACCCTGGAGCGGCCTCAGCTCTGCCTTCTGCAGCTGTATGGCGGAGCCGTGCTCACGTGCGGGCGTGCAGGGCAGTCACGGGAGGGAAGCAGGGGATGTGCTCAGAGCAGGCAGAAGGCGGCCTGAGAGAAGGCATCTTGTCTTCTGTGGATACTCTGCTCCTGCAGCACCAGATTTTGCAGGTGGTTAAGGGAGAATGGTGTGGGAGATGGCCACACTTCACAGATAACTGAAGGAAGAGATGGGGTCATTTTAGGGAGAGGAATCTGGCAGGGACAGCAGTACCTAGGAAACCACATGAGGAATGCCATGGAAGTCCAAGGTGACCTCGCTAACAGCACCTGAAACAGCAAATCTGTTCACAGATGTTGTAAACCTGGGAGCAGGTGGGAAAAACAACCCGGGGTGGGTCCCTTGTGTGAGAGGAGATAAGGGCGGAGAAAAGGAGGACTTGAGGAAGATGAGGCAGGGGCTTTGGGCGGTCCCGGCCGGCGGAGGCGCGGGGGGCGGTGGGGGCACGGGTTGGCAGCACGGGGCACTCTGTGGGGAGCTGCCGTGGGCCGGAGGGGTTGTGGAACGTGGGTGTCACACCAGGTGTCTGAAGCACAAGGTGCCTCCAGTTCAGGGGCTCAGCCATGGGGGCCTCGGGTGCTGCCCGTTTCCACCCCGTTACAGCCCGCCCTCCCCCTCCTTGGCACTGGGAAACAAACAGAGCTGATTGTGGTCGTAGCACCGACACAAGGGGCACGGAAGCAGGTTCATGACCACAAGCCCATTCCCAGCCTGGCTGTCAGGTAGAATTGCTCGTTTGGAATCCATAAAGCCTGGCCCATCCACTGAGTGACACCCGGGGGCAGTGGGGGGGCAGAACCCAGCCAAGGGCTTTGTGCTCAGGGAGCTCGGCTCTTCCTGTGCTGGATGTGGGGGGAAGGGTATGGGAATCACCCCCGAGCCAAGCACGAGCTGTGAGCATGCTACCTACGCTCTGGCATCCCGTAACCCTAAGACCCCATAACCCTAGCACCCAACACCACTATCTCTCCCTAAAACTAGTGTAGCACAACCCTCGAAAACCCTTACCCCAGCACTGCATAACCCCGGCACCCCAACTACCGCGAAGCCCCAAGAACCAAGGCGGTCAGCAGCTGCTACCCCTGAGCAGCCAAGAAGCCCCGTTTTCATTGGGTCTGTCCATCTAAAACTCTGCCCTGTAATTCAGGGTAGAATTGAATGTTGTCGACATAAATCTTAGATGAAGTGTTACTTTTTCCTGCAAATTAAAATAAACAATAGATCTTGCCATTTGGAAAACAAACAAACAAACAAACATAACCCCAAAACCAACAAAGCAAAAACAACCCAAGAAGAACTTGTTCACAAGAGCAGAAGCCAAAGCATTTGGATAGAGTGGACATGTCCTTGCTACCAGCATTGTCCAGGAAAGCCCACCAAGAAATCCCAGCCGGTTGGAGTAAATGCCATGCCCTAGAGCAGATAGACTGGAGCCAGCCTGTAGTCTTTCAATACCCAAGGATACTGCTTCAAATCTGCAGCACCAACTTCACAATCTACAGAAAACTCAGTACACTTCAGGCCTCAAAGTCAGTTGTTATTGCAGTGCAATGAGGCCAAAACTGTTGGTCCTTAACAGTGATGAGAAAAAGAATCCTTACCACACCACTTGTCAAAATACCGCTACTCTGAAATTTGCCTACACTGCTACAGCTCCTGCTTCACTCCAACTTCCCTTAAGAAAAAACCCCTGCCATTCTTCTAGCGCTTGCTCTAGCCACATGCGCAAGCAATACTTTCCTACTCCTTACGTACCAAGCTTTTATACTTGGCTTTTTTACCATCTGTAGTCAGGTTCCTGATAAGCAGTAAAGCACCTTGTCTTGGAGGCACTCCCCTCTTCTCCCCACTCTACCCCCATTAAAAAACACACCCACTCTACCCCATGGACAGACCTTGAACCTAAACTGAAAACCAGGGTTTTGTTTCAAAACTGTCACTGAAATGGCTGTCCAGAGCTGAAGTACTTCTCACGGTCTTCTTTTTTCAGCATGAGGTCCCTCTGAAAAGCTTAAAGATTATGAACAATCAATCACCTCACTCACGTTTTGCCCACAGTTTAATCCCACAGAGCGTGAGCCGCAAGTTCTCTTCATCTGACGCTAGATGTAGCATTTCCTCAGTAACTCTAAGAAAAAAAGTTGAAGTACGCAAGTTCCTAGGAACAGGTACAGGTCTGGTTTGTGCTACGCTCTATCAACAGCTTACAAGTGATCATTCAAATCTACGAAAACAAGTTTGGATCACTCGCTTTGTAGTAGCTTGAAAATGATAGATTACACATAACATTCGGTATCCCTTCAGGTAACCAACCGGTGCCCTCAAGAGCTTTGTCACAGTTTATAGACTACGCCAACCATTCTTCGTAAGGCCTTTCTAGAGGATTCCGAAAGCCAGGTTTCTTTCAACAGCCAGGAACAATTAAACCAGTCACTGTTAAACAGTGAGCAAGTTAGGCTTCGGGTATTTTAAATACCTTTCTTTTTCTAACGCACTACCACACATTCTTCTCTATCAAGTGTTCCACCTACTCTTCTGAAGCAGTCTCTGTGGCAGACTGGAACAATGCACACCCCCTGATCCAAGAAACATGAAAGACAGGTCTATCTAAACACACAACTTCTTGAAACGTCTCAATGTAAGCCCACTCGCCACCTCCTCAGATCTCAAGGACGCAGGAGATCAGTGCAGGCACCTTGTACAGAAACTGGACTTGTGTAATGTGCATTCTAGACCAATTTCAGTTACACTTTCCTTTTAAATAAGATGCGTAAACATGCTCACCATTTCAGCTCAGTGTGCATCTCGTATCCAGGCTTCTCAGATGCCAGTCATCTGAGATCAAGATTGTCAGAAACAGTTTGCACACGCAGTCTTGCACACACCAGATCCATCTCAAGAGGGAAAAAGGTGCCAGCCGTGAGTTAGAATGCTGCACTGTTTGTGAACAGCACACCAGTGGGGGACCAACTTAGCCAAGTCTAAAAAGAGTGGGACTATAGACACATCTCCCAAGAGATTTATTTGCCAAGAAAAATCAAGAAAAATTGCCTGAAGTTCCAGATTTTCTTGACAAAACCGTCACGGTATCACCCCTTTCTTTTTAAGCTAGGGAAAGGAAGTCGAACAGACTACTCTGAACTTAGAATTTCCATTAAAAGGGAACTTAAAATTCACCACGGAATTAAGAGAGCTGAGTTCCATCTCCTCAGCTGTACCTCAGCAAAGGAGAGAGCTTTTTCTCTAGGCAGTAAGCCCTTTTTGATCCTGAAGCGTCTGGTTCATAGTACAGTCCGAGGCAAGAAAGTTATTCTGTGAAGGTCTGCACCAGACAAAGGCCACAAGAAGGTCACGGAATAAGTGTCTTGGTGAGAGTGATACCAAGCAGTGACTTGCTTAGGTACCGCAGCACGCAGGTCTCCATTCACTGTACAAGATGTGCTCCAGCTCCAGGGATTCCTGCAGCTGACAAACCCCAGGCAGGAGCCACAGGAGTACGTTTCCGTTTCATTTTCCAGATTGTCTGTCTCATGACCACCTCACTTCTGATTCGCCACAAAGCATTTAGTCTGCTGACATGATTCACACAGTGAACGACACCACACCCATCCCTCTGGAGAAAGGCAGCTTGTCAGAGCTGGGAGGAGTCAGCAAGGGCACTGCCTCTCCTCCCACTCTGCCCAGTCCTTGTGAGAGAAGTGCTGTTCAAGCAGGCTGCCCTGCTCTACAGCACAGGTTTAGAAAGGGATGTCCCTGACGTTCTCATGCCTGCCAGGCTTCCTGGGAGCTTATTTTCCTATAAGCTCCCATTTTACTGCAGCGTCTCCTCCTGGGACAGGCCGTGGTCAGGCTATTTAATTACAGTTTCCTCTAAGGTACCAGTAACCTGGTAAAATAGCATGGTCACAGGTCCCTGCAGAAGTTAATCTATTCCAAAGCAAGAAAAAAGATTTTCTCCCTTGAAAAAAAAAAGCAAAATGCTTACCTCGACACCAAACTCAAACTTGACAACAGGTACATACATACGTATCTTCAAGTGCCTGTAAAGGAGCAGATAACTGGGTAAGAAAAAATTCTTTGCTACTTCCATGGTTTTCCTAAACTGTAATAAGCTCATTTACTCGTTCTGTCTTCTCTAAGAGAACCAAGAGAACTTCTACCATCCGTAGATGGCTACCTTTACTCATTACCAAGACTCCCAACTAGCTAGAGCACACCTGTTACTCAAGGACAAAAGCATAATATTTTGCTGAACATTGTAGTTCTTGGTAGATTTTCACAGTGAACTGCTTTGTTTTGGTGAACACAGAGGAGTCCTTGGTAAAATTCCACAGAACAGGCTGGGCAAGCAGGATTCTTAGCAATATTAAAAAATGATGATGAGTAATACCAGAACTTGCTATAAGGAAGTAAATAAGTTGCTAAGCCGTTTTCTATAAGTAAATAAGTAAATAAATCTCTCTCAAAACAAGCAATCATTTCTCTGTGTCATCTGGGAGGAACCTTGGGCAGATCCCAGAGAAGAGAGCATCCTTTCAGGGAGAAAAACCTCTTGGGTATCTTCCTTGGAGGAGTCTGGGGGTGCTACTCAGGACTAGCTGCCCTAAAGCAGAGGTGGAAAGGATCCAGGACACGCCTGGGAGGAGTCTTGTGTGTATCCTGGAGCAAAAATCTTCCTTTACAGGAGAAAACACACCTCAGGTGTCTTCCTTGTGGAGTCTGGGGCTGCTAACTGACATCACATGTCTTTAAGAGAGAGGTCAGAGGAGACAAGGAGCTGCCTGTGAGTTGCCCTTGGTGCATCCTGGAGGTGGCAGCTTTTGCCAAAAGATAACATGTATTTCAGGTGGCTTCCTTGGAGGAGTTGGTTGCTACCTGGGATCTCAGGTCCCTGAAGCAGGGCACAAGACAGTCTGGGACATGTCTGGGAGGAATCTGGGGCACATCCCAGAGAAGAGAGTGTCCGTTCAGGGTGAAAAACCTCTTGGGTGTCTCACCTGGAGGAGTCTGGGGCTGCTACCCAGGATTAGGCCTCTCTAAATCAGGGGTCAGAAGACTTCAGGACATGCCTGGAAAGAATCTTGGCTTTGAAATGCCTGTTGCATTTAATGTGACAAATAAATTTGGTAAGAGATGAATCCCCTTGCGTTCTAGTCAGTCCCCAGAGATTAGAGGGGCTGGGGGTCTGGGCTTGTCTCTTCATAGGTATGTCAGTTATTGCCGTGACTAGCGTCCTGACAGCAGCCGCACGAACAGCCCTTGTGCTGTAGGGCCCGTTCATTCAAGAGAAGCCGTCAGGGTCACCAACAGCACGGTTTATTCTTATGCAACGTCTACAGATTCTTTGGGATTGCCTTCGGTATATGCACAGGCTGCAGGTTGGCTGTAGAGCACTACCCACAAAAATCGATTGCCATCACACACAGTTGCCAGGTAATCCCTCGGCGTAGCCGAGGGCCCAAGCCTTACCAAAAGGTGTCCCTTCTGGGGCGGGGGTGCGAGGAGCACAGACCCGTCGGTCTGTGCCTCCGGTGTGGGTTGGGATTTTCATCCCTCCGAGTTAAGATCCATCTCGGGCTAGTACTTAGCCAAGTGTGTATGTGTGAGTGGGTGGGACTGTGGTCAAGCCACACTTCCTAACAGCAGAGTTCAGTGCAAAGCGCAGTTTCTGCTCATTAGCATCAACGTACCAGCATCCAGGTGCTACACGGCTCTTCAGCAGCCGTTGTTGATAATGCATGACTAATACCGTAGACGCCAGAGAATTTATTTACAGGTGAAAGAGTTCTTGAAAACGTGTGGTGTTTGGGACAGTGTAAAAGAGCGTCTGCATGTCAAGCTCCTTACCCAGTCATCGCTGCAGACCGTGGGTCTTTCCAGGTCTGTGTCTCCTGTGCCATGACAGAGCCCAGTTTCAAGTTCACTGGTGCATTGTGCACACACACAAGGATCCCACCAGTAGCCGGCGTAAGACCCTTTGCGTTTCCAACTGCTGTGCCCGAGACCTTGCGCCCCCTCTTTCACCACACCCTCCCCCTCCCCTCTGACCAGCCCATCTGAGTGACTCTCTCCCTTTGTGCCCCACCTGGCTGCCTGCAGCCTCATTTTGCAGGTGCCGGGCACGGGATCCTTGCCTTGCGCAGGAGACTGAATTGGACTGCAGCATGGCCAGCTAGGAAACTTGGCAACTTTATTTGAACAACCAGAATGCTCAACTGGAGCGTTTGTGTGCGTCGGCAGGACCGAGCAGGACTCTGACACTGAGGCTGCCTTTGGATCAGCAGGCAGTGCCCCAGCAGGAGATGGTCGTGGCGCGCTGCTGCGGCTTCAGCTGGGTCCTGCTCATGCTGTTGCTGGAGCCTTTTTCCCCCAGAGGACCTGCAGGAGCTCCTGCAGCAGCTTAAAGAATTCCACCAGCTTCTGGCGTGGAAATGGGCAGGCCGTAAAGCTGCCCGCCTGCGCTGGTGTTGGCGGCGGCCTCTGTAAGGGGGTTGACGTGGCGACGGGCCGTGGCCTTGGAGGAGCCGTTGCTGCTGGGCGCAGCCCCATCTGGACCAGGATCCAGTCATAAAAGTGCTGCGTGGAGGTGTAGACTCCGGGCCGCTTTGCTCTTGCGCAGCCTCTCCCCCAGCTGGTCACCCCAACAAGCCAGAAGTACTCAGCGTTTTTATCCTGACAGACGAGAGGCCCACCGCTGTCACCCTGCAGCAGAGGAGGGAGGGAGGGAGGGGTCAGGTGGTGTCGGGTGGCCGCTGGCAGCACCAGGCCTGGCTCCTTCTCTCCCACGGCACCTGCCAGGGCTGTGTGCGCTGCGCAGAGAGGCTCTGCTCAGTGCTGGCGCCTGCAGAACCTTGCCAGGGAGAGGGTAGTGAGCCTGTGGGGTAGGGCGCTCTCTCATCTCCTACCTGGCAGGTGTCGATGCCGCCCCACGGGTAGCCAGCGCAGAGGTTGTGGGGGTGGACGGCCCCTGCGTACCACCGGCTGCTGTTGCAGAGGTGGACGTTGATGAGGGGGACCTTGGCCTCCTGCAGGACATCCGTCGGGCCTCCAGCTGTGAGCACAGAAAGGAATTAGCACCCAGCTGGTCGGTGCCCGGTCTCCTGCCCTGCCTGGGTGAACCACTCCCTTCCCTGGGGCTTGGCTTTGCAGCGTGACAGGCGCTGCCCCGGCGCTGCCCTTCTGCCTGGCCTCGGGCCCTGGGCCAGGCCCATCTCTCTACGGGCACACGTCCCCGCAGTCGCGCTCTGGCTCTCGTCCCTGCTGTCAGGAAGCCCAGCCCACCTCCCCCGTGTGCCGAGCTCGCACTCAGGACACGAGCACTCTTGGGAACTCACCTCTCGCCATCGTGGACCCCCAGCCACTGACGTAGCAGTTGGTCAGCTCTGACACCCGCAGCGAGGCGTCGGGCACGCAGGCCAGCTGTACGTGGTAGCCGCACTGCACAGGCTGGTCCAGCTCCAGCAGCGCAATGTCGTTCCTCTCCCAGACGCTGCTGTAGTCTTCGTGCACCACCAGGCGCTTAATATTGCGCACTTGGGTGTCCGGGCCCAGCTGAGTCAAGTGGGTGGCCCCGATCACTACGCGCCACGCGTTGACGTGCCTGGAAGGCAGATGGGGAGAGGGCTCAGAGGGAGCCATGTGCCGCAGCAGCCCAGCAGTCCCCTGCCCTCTGCTTCACACGGGGCAGAGGAAAGCAGCGCTGCAGACGCTCAGACTGCCCTAGCATGCCTCGGGCTCAAGGCGTGTCGAGCTGGAGGCTGTAGGAAGCCGTGGCGGGAGCCCAGCCCTCTCCTGAGCAGCCTCTCAGCCGGGCTCTGCAGTGCCCAGGCACTGGGCGTACCGCAAGGAACGGGGATGGGAGGAGCCCGTGCTGCTGCTGGTCGCGGGGCACCCGCGAACTCTGGGGGGATATCCCCGTTCCTGACCCTCCTTACCTGGCCTTGACGAAGCAGTGGGCTGCTGTGAGGACCCACCGCGGGCTGATGAGGGAGCCCCCGCATATGTGCCCCGTGCCTGCTCTCCAAGGATCCTGGATGCTGACGATCCAGGGCCAGGCCCCTGCCTGGGCGTCTGTGCCCCCCACGACGCGCGACGTGCCCGGCTGAGCAGCCATGGGCCGGAGCCCGCAGGTCCCCCTGTAACCAGACACTCATCACCGTCCCGCTCGACGGCTCACTGCAGGCCCGGCCGAAGGGCAGCCCTCTGCCCTCCCCACGGGGCGCTGCATGGACAGCCAGGCCAGGGAGCCCCGTGGGGCGGGCGCGCGGCCGCCCCCGTTTCTGCTGTAGCCCCGCAGGCGAGTTGTGCCAGCAGCCCGGGTGCTGCAAGGAGCCGAGGCTCCCGCGTGGGGCTGGGGAAGCCGTGCTGTGGCCACGGGGACAAGCGGGCACCCTCCAGGGAACCCCATCAGGGCGCCCAAGCTCCCTCCCAGGGCCTCGGCCACTTACCCACAGCTGTCCCAGGCGCCATTCACAGGCCGGCACAGGGCCAGCAGGATGAGGAAGGGAAGGAAAGGCATTCTTGCCAGAGGCACGTGCCAGCTGCCAGAACCGAGGGCTTGTTGCCACCGGTGCGGCAGCCGATGACGCACTGCCCGCAGGCCTGGCGTTGCCCACAGTGCCCTCGGCAACGGGGCTGATGTCACAATGTCGCTGGTTCCGGGGGCTGGGCACGGTGGTCTCTAGGGTTACAGGGCCACAACACGGGGATTTCCAAGCAGGAGGGGAGGCAGACGCTGGGGTCGGACACCCCCGAGAGAGCCCCGCTGCATGCCCTGCTTGTGGGACGGGCTGTGCAGGCCCCGTGGCAGGCAGCAGCGCCCGGCCCCCAGCACTGCCTGCCAGTGGCGAGCAGGAAAAAGCCCAGTGTGGCACCACAGCCTCTTTGGGGGGTTCACTGCCCCCCGCTGCGCTACGCAGCCCTTTGCCACCAGGTCCTTCCCAACAAACGTACACCGGACAACGTGACTACTACAGGCAGCAGGCGCGTTTGGGTGTTGCAGAGCCCATCTGGTTACAGCCGCGGCAGGCAAGCAGAGATGTGCGAGCCCAATAAACCCAGCAGAGCCGACCAGTGTCACCCTTCCTGCACAAAGCGCTGTGCGGCACAGACGCAGCACTGTCCACGCTGGCCGCATCAGTCCCAGCAAAGCCCTCTGGCAGGCTGCCTGTCCTTGCTCTCTGTGCGTTCTGTTGCTGTTCTGGTCCAGCACCCACAAGGGCGGTTGTGGCACCTGGTACGCGTGGCCGAGGACAGGCAACTGCAAGCCCTGAACAGAGAAGGCTGCTCCTGCTCTCGGCCCCACATGCCATTCTCCATGGCTTTGGGAAACCCTGGAGCGGCCTCAGCTCTGCCTTCTGCAGCTGTATGGCGGAGCCGTGCTCACGTGCGGGCGTGCAGGGCAGTCACGGGAGGGAAGCAGGGGATGTGCTCAGAGCAGGCAGAAGGCGGCCTGAGAGAAGGCATCTTGTCTTCTGTGGATACTCTGCTCCTGCAGCACCAGATTTTGCAGGTGGTTAAGGGAGAATGGTGTGGGAGATGGCCACACTTCACAGATAACTGAAGGAAGAGATGGGGTCATTTTAGGGAGAGGAATCTGGCAGGGACAGCAGTACCTAGGAAACCACATGAGGAATGCCATGGAAGTCCAAGGTGACCTCGCTAACAGCACCTGAAACAGCAAATCTGTTCACAGATGTTGTAAACCTGGGAGCAGGTGGGAAAAACAACCCGGGGTGGGTCCCTTGTGTGAGAGGAGATAAGGGCGGAGAAAAGGAGGACTTGAGGAAGATGAGGCAGGGGCTTTGGGCGGTCCCGGCCGGCGGAGGCGCGGGGGGCGGTGGGGGCACGGGTTGGCAGCACGGGGCACTCTGTGGGGAGCTGCCGTGGGCCGGAGGGGTTGTGGAACGTGGGTGTCACACCAGGTGTCTGAAGCACAAGGTGCCTCCAGTTCAGGGGCTCAGCCATGGGGGCCTCGGGTGCTGCCCGTTTCCACCCCGTTACAGCCCGCCCTCCCCCTCCTTGGCACTGGGAAACAAACAGAGCTGATTGTGGTCGTAGCACCGACACAAGGGGCACGGAAGCAGGTTCATGACCACAAGCCCATTCCCAGCCTGGCTGTCAGGTAGAATTGCTCGTTTGGAATCCATAAAGCCTGGCCCATCCACTGAGTGACACCCGGGGGCAGTGGGGGGGCAGAACCCAGCCAAGGGCTTTGTGCTCAGGGAGCTCGGCTCTTCCTGTGCTGGATGTGGGGGGAAGGGTATGGGAATCACCCCCGAGCCAAGCACGAGCTGTGAGGATGCTACCTACGCTCTGGCATCCCGTAACCCTAAGACCCCATAACCCTAGCACCCAACACCACTATCTCCCCCTAAAACTAGTGTAGCACAACCCTCGAAAACCCTTACCCCAGCACTGCATAACCCCGGCACCCCAACTACCGCGAAGCCCCAAGAACCAAGGCGGTCAGCAGCTGCTACCCCTGAGCAGCCAAGAAGCCCCGTTTTCATTGGGTCTGTCCATCTAAAACTCTGCCCTGTAATTCAGGGTAGAATTGAATGTTGTCGACATAAATCTTAGATGAAGTGTTACTTTTTCCTGCAAATTAAAATAAACAATAGATCTTGCCATTTGGAAAACAAACAAACAAACAAACATAACCCCAAAACCAACAAAGCAAAAACAACCCAAGAAGAACTTGTTCACAAGAGCAGAAGCCAAAGCATTTGGATAGAGTGGACATGTCCTTGCTACCAGCATTGTCCAGGAAAGCCCACCAAGAAATCCCAGCCGGTTGGAGTAAATGCCATGCCCTAGAGCAGATAGACTGGAGCCAGCCTGTAGTCTTTCAATACCCAAGGATACTGCTTCAAATCTGCAGCACCAACTTCACAATCTACAGAAAACTCAGTACACTTCAGGCCTCAAAGTCAGTTGTTATTGCAGTGCAATGAGGCCAAAACTGTTGGTCCTTAACAGTGATGAGAAAAAGAATCCTTACCACACCACTTGTCAAAATACCGCTACTCTGAAATTTGCCTACACTGCTACAGCTCCTGCTTCACTCCAACTTCCCTTAAGAAAAAACCCCTGCCATTCTTCTAGCGCTTGCTCTAGCCACATGCGCAAGCAATACTTTCCTACTCCTTACGTACCAAGCTTTTATACTTGGCTTTTTTACCATCTGTAGTCAGGTTCCTGATAAGCAGTAAAGCACCTTGTCTTGGAGGCACTCCCCTCTTCTCCCCACTCTACCCCCATTAAAAAACACACCCACTCTACCCCATGGACAGACCTTGAACCTAAACTGAAAACCAGGGTTTTGTTTCAAAACTGTCACTGAAATGGCTGTCCAGAGCTGAAGTACTTCTCACGGTCTTCTTTTTTCAGCATGAGGTCCCTCTGAAAAGCTTAAAGATTATGAACAATCAATCACCTCACTCACGTTTTGCCCACAGTTTAATCCCACAGAGCGTGAGCCGCAAGTTCTCTTCATCTGACGCTAGATGTAGCATTTCCTCAGTAACTCTAAGAAAAAAAGTTGAAGTACGCAAGTTCCTAGGAACAGGTACAGGTCTGGTTTGTGCTACGCTCTATCAACAGCTTACAAGTGATCATTCAAATCTACGAAAACAAGTTTGGATCACTCGCTTTGTAGTAGCTTGAAAATGATAGATTACACATAACATTCGGTATCCCTTCAGGTAACCAACCGGTGCCCTCAAGAGCTTTGTCACAGTTTATAGACTACGCCAACCATTTTTCGTAAGGCCTTTCTAGAGGATTCCGAAAGCCAGGTTTCTTTCAACAGCCAGGAACAATTAAACCAGTCACTGTTAAACAGTGAGCAAGTTAGGCTTCGGGTATTTTAAATACCTTTCTTTTTCTAACGCACTACCACACATTCTTCTCTATCAAGTGTTCCACCTACTCTTCTGAAGCAGTCTCTGTGGCAGACTGGAACAATGCACACCCCCTGATCCAAGAAACATGAAAGACAGGTCTATCTAAACACACAACTTCTTGAAACGTCTCAATGTAAGCCCACTCGCCACCTCCTCAGATCTCAAGGACGCAGGAGATCAGTGCAGGCACCTTGTACAGAAACTGGACTTGTGTAATGTGCATTCTAGACCAATTTCAGTTACACTTTCCTTTTAAATAAGATGCGTAAACATGCTCACCATTTCAGCTCAGTGTGCATCTCGTATCCAGGCTTCTCAGATGCCAGTCATCTGAGATCAAGATTGTCAGAAACAGTTTGCACACGCAGTCTTGCACACACCAGATCCATCTCAAGAGGGAAAAAGGTGCCAGCCGTGAGTTAGAATGCTGCACTGTTTGTGAACAGCACACCAGTGGGGGACCAACTTAGCCAAGTCTAAAAAGACTGGTTAACATTTGTATTTAGAGCTATGGGACTATAGACACATCTCCCAAGAGATTTATTTGCCAAGAAAAATCAAGAAAAATTGCCTGAAGTTCCAGATTTTCTTGACAAAACCGTCACGGTATCACCCCTTTCTTTTTAAGCTAGGGAAAGGAAGTCGAACAGACTACTCTGAACTTAGAATTTCCATTAAAAGGGAACTTAAAATTCACCACGGAATTAAGAGAGCTGAGTTCCATCTCCTCAGCTGTACCTCAGCAAAAGAGAGAGCTTTTTCTCTAGGCAGTAAGCCCTTTTTGATCCTGAAGCGTCTGGTTCATAGTACAGTCCGAGGCAAGAAAGTTATTCTGTGAAGGTCTGCACCAGACAAAGGCCACAAGAAGGTCACGGAATAAGTGTCTTGGTGAGAGTGATACCAAGCAGTGACTTGCTTAGGTACCGCAGCACGCAGGTCTCCATTCACTGTACAAGATGTGCTCCAGCTCCAGGGATTCCTGCAGCTGACAAACCCCAAGCAGGAGCCACAGGAGTACGTTTCCGTTTCATTTTCCAGATTGTCTGTCTCATGACCACCTCACTTCTGATTCGCCACAAAGCATTTAGTCTGCTGACATGATTCACACAGTGAACGACACCACACCCATCCCTCTGGAGAAAGGCAGCTTGTCAGAGCTGGGAGGAGTCAGCAAGGGCACTGCCTCTCCTCCCACTCTGCCCAGTCCTTGTGAGAGAAGTGCTGTTCAAGCAGGCTGCCCTGCTCTACAGCACAGGTTTAGAAAGGGATGTCCCTGACGTTCTCATGCCTGCCAGGCTTCCTGGGAGCTTATTTTCCTATAAGCTCCCATTTTACTGCAGCGTCTCCTCCTGGGACAGGCCGTGGTCAGGCTATTTAATTACAGTTTCCTCTAAGGTACCAGTAACCTGGTAAAATAGCATGGTCACAGGTCCCTGCAGAAGTTAATCTATTCCAAAGCAAGAAAAAAGATTTTCTCCCTTGAAAAAAAAAAGCAAAATGCTTACCTCGACACCAAACTCAAACTTGACAACAGGTACATACATACGTATCTTCAAGTGCCTGTAAAGGAGCAGATAACTGGGTAAGAAAAAATTCTTTGCTACTTCCATGGTTTTCCTAAACTGTAATAAGCTCATTTACTCGTTCTGTCTTCTCTAAGAGAACCAAGAGAACTTCTACCATCCGTAGATGGCTACCTTTACTCATTACCAAGACTCCCAACTAGCTAGAGCACACCTGTTACTCAAGGACAAAAGCATAATATTTTGCTGAACATTGTAGTTCTTGGTAGATTTTCACAGTGAACTGCTTTGTTTTGGTGAACACAGAGGAGTCCTTGGTAAAATTCCACAGAACAGGCTGGGCAAGCAGGATTCTTAGCAATATTAAAAAATGATGATGAGTAATACCAGAACTTGCTATAAGGAAGTAAATAAGTTGCTAAGCCGTTTTCTATAAGTAAATAAGTAAATAAATCTCTCTCAAAACAAGCAATCATTTCTCTGTGTCATCTGGGAGGAACCTTGGGCAGATCCCAGAGAAGAGAGCATCCTTTCAGGGAGAAAAACCTCTTGGGTATCTTCCTTGGAGGAGTCTGGGGGTGCTACTCAGGACTAGCTGCCCTAAAGCAGAGGTGGAAAGGATCCAGGACACGCCTGGGAGGAGTCTTGTGTGTATCCTGGAGCAAAAATCTTCCTTTACAGGAGAAAACACACCTCAGGTGTCTTCCTTGTGGAGTCTGGGGCTGCTAACTGACATCACATGTCTTTAAGAGAGAGGTCAGAGGAGACAAGGAGCTGCCTGTGAGTTGCCCTTGGTGCATCCTGGAGGTGGCAGCTTTTGCCAAAAGATAACATGTATTTCAGGTGGCTTCCTTGGAGGAGTTGGTTGCTACCTGGGATCTCAGGTCCCTGAAGCAGGGCACAAGACAGTCTGGGACATGTCTGGGAGGAATCTGGGGCACATCCCAGAGAAGAGAGTGTCCGTTCAGGGTGAAAAACCTCTTGGGTGTCTCACCTGGAGGAGTCTGGGGCTGCTACCCAGGATTAGGCCTCTCTAAATCAGGGGTCAGAAGACTTCAGGACATGCCTGGAAAGAATCTTGGCTTTGAAATGCCTGTTGCATTTAATGTGACAAATAAATTTGGTAAGAGATGAATCCCCTTGGTTCTAGTCAGTCCCCAGAGATTAGAGGGGCTGGGGGTCTGGGCTTGTCTCTTCATAGGTATGTCAGTTATTGCCGTGACTAGCGTCCTGACAGCAGCTGCACGAACAGCCCTTGTGCTGTAGGGCCCGTTCATTCAAGAGAAGCCGTCAGGGTCACCAACAGCACGGTTTATTCTTATGCAACGTCTACAGATTCTTTGGGATTGCCTTCGGTATATGCACAGGCTGCAGGTTGGCTGTAGAGCACTACCCACAAAAATCGATTGCCATCACACACAGTTGCCAGGTAATCCCTCGGCGTAGCCGAGGGCCCAAGCCTTACCAAAAGGTGTCCCTTCTGGGGCGGGGGTGCGAGGAGCACAGACCCGTCGGTCTGTGCCTCCGGTGTGGGTTGGGATTTTCATCCCTCCGAGTTAAGATCCATCTCGGGCTAGTACTTAGCCAAGTGTGTATGTGTGAGTGGGTGGGACTGTGGTCAAGCCACACTTCCTAACAGCAGAGTTCAGTGCAAAGCGCAGTTTCTGCTCATTAGCATCAACGTACCAGCATCCAGGTGCTACACGGCTCTTCAGCAGCCGTTGTTGATAATGCATGACTAATACCGTAGACGCCAGAGAATTTATTTACAGGTGAAAGAGTTCTTGAAAACGTGTGGTGTTTGGGACAGTGTAAAAGAGCGTCTGCATGTCAAGCTCCTTACCCAGTCATCGCTGCAGACCGTGGGTCTTTCCAGATCTGTGTCTCCTGTGCCATGACAGAGCCCAGTTTCAAGTTCACTGGTGCATTGTGCACACACACAAGGATCCCACCAGTAGCCGGCGTAAGACCCTTTGCGTTTCCAACTGCTGTGCCCGAGACCTTGCGCCCCCTCTTTCACCACACCCTCCCCCTCCCCTCTGACCAGCCCATCTGAGTGACTCTCTCCCTTTGTGCCCCACCTGGCTGCCTGCAGCCTCATTTTGCAGGTGCCGGGCACGGGATCCTTGCCTTGCGCAGGAGACTGAATTGGACTGCAGCATGGCCAGCTAGGAAACTTGGCAACTTTATTTGAACAACCAGAATGCTCAACTGGAGCGTTTGTGTGCGTCGGCAGGACCGAGCAGGACTCTGACACTGAGGCTGCCTTTGGATCAGCAGGCAGTGCCCCAGCAGGAGATGGTCGTGGCGCGCTGCTGCGGCTTCAGCTGGGTCCTGCTCATGCTGTTGCTGGAGCCTTTTTCCCCCAGAGGACCTGCAGGAGCTCCTGCAGCAGCTTAAAGAATTCCACCAGCTTCTGGCGTGGAAATGGGCAGGCCGTAAAGCTGCCCGCCTGCGCTGGTGTTGGCGGTGGCCTCTGTAAGGGGGTTGACGTGGCGACGGGCCGTGGCCTTGGAGGAGCCGTTGCTGCTGGGCGCAGCCCCATCTGGACCAGGATCCAGTCATAAAAGTGCTGCGTGGAGGTGTAGACTCCGGGCCGCTTTGCTCTTGCGCAGCCTCTCCCCCAGCTGGTCACCCCAACAAGCCAGAAGTACTCAGCGTTTTTATCCTGGCAGACGAGAGGCCCACCGCTGTCACCCTGCAGCAGAGGAGGGAGGGAGGGAGGGGTCAGGTGGTGTCGGGTGGCCGCTGGCAGCACCAGGCCTGGCTCCTTCTCTCCCACGGCACCTGCCAGGGCTGTGTGCGCTGCGCAGAGAGGCTCTGCTCAGTGCTGGCGCCTGCAGAACCTTGCCAGGGAGAGGGTAGTGAGCCTGTGGGGTAGGGCGCTCTCTCATCTCCTACCTGGCAGGTGTCGATGCCGCCCCACGGGTAGCCAGCGCAGAGGTTGTGGGGGTGGACGGCCCCTGCGTACCACCGGCTGCTGTTGCAGAGGTGGACGTTGATGAGGGGGACCTTGGCCTCCTGCAGGACATCCGTCGGGCCTCCAGCTGTGAGCACAGAAAGGAATTAGCACCCAGCTGGTCGGTGCCCGGTCTCCTGCCCTGCCTGGGTGAACCACTCCCTTCCCTGGGGCTTGGCTTTGCAGCGTGACAGGCGCTGCCCCGGCGCTGCCCTTCTGCCTGGCCTCGGGCCCTGGGCCAGGCCCATCTCTCTACGGGCACACGTCCCCGCAGTCGCGCTCTGGCTCTCGTCCCTGCTGTCAGGAAGCCCAGCCCACCTCCCCCGTGTGCCGAGCTCGCACTCAGGACACGAGCACTCTTGGGAACTCACCTCTCGCCATCGTGGACCCCCAGCCACTGACGTAGCAGTTGGTCAGCTCTGACACCCGCAGCGAGGCGTCGGGCACGCAGGCCAGCTGTACGTGGTAGCCGCACTGCACAGGCTGGTCCAGCTCCAGCAGCGCAATGTCGTTCCTCTCCCAGACGCTGCTGTAGTCTTCGTGCACCACCAGGCGCTTAATATTGCGCACTTGGGTGTCCGGGCCCAGCTGAGTCAAGTGGGTGGCCCCGATCACTACGCGCCACGCGTTGACGTGCCTGGAAGGCAGATGGGGAGAGGGCTCAGAGGGAGCCATGTGCCGCAGCAGCCCAGCAGTCCCCTGCCCTCTGCTTCACACGGGGCAGAGGAAAGCAGCGCTGCAGAGGCTCAGACTGCCCTAGCATGCCTCGGGCTCAAGGCGTGTCGAGCTGGAGGCTGTAGGAAGCCGTGGCGGGAGCCCAGCCCTCTCCTGAGCAGCCTCTCAGCCGGGCTCTGCAGTGCCCAGGCACTGGGCGTACCGCAAGGAACGGGGATGGGAGGAGCCCGTGCTGCTGCTGGTCGCGGGGCACCCGCGAACTCTGGGGGGATATCCCCGTTCCTGACCCTCCTTACCTGGCCTTGACGAAGCAGTGGGCTGCTGTGAGGACCCACCGCGGGCTGATGAGGGAGCCCCCGCATATGTGCCCCGTGCCTGCTCTCCAAGGATCCTGGATGCTGACGATCCAGGGCCAGGCCCCTGCCTGGGCGTCTGTGCCCCCCACGACGCGCGACGTGCCCGGCTGAGCAGCCATGGGCCGGAGCCCGCAGGTCCCCCTGTAACCAGACACTCATCACCGTCCCGCTCGACGGCTCACTGCAGGCCCGGCCGAAGGGCAGCCCTCTGCCCTCCCCACGGGGCGCTGCATGGACAGCC